>NW_017802380.1:1801269-1853554 GCF_001625305.1 Branchiostoma belcheri | reverse complement strand
CACACACACACACACACACACACACACACACACACACACACACACACACACACACACACACTGTGACACACATATACACCTGTGACACACTGACACACACACACACACACACACACACACACACACACACACATCGTGTGACATTTACTTCTTTGGTCCGTGACTTTTTTCTCAAATGATATTTAACACCGGTGATCTGCCATGCCTATGATCATCAGCCAAAATCTCCCCATATTGGACATATTGAGTTGTTAAATACGGAAATGAACATTCTCTGCACGAACTTCGCCTACGCAGTCTGAGGTTACTGAACCTTCATACCCGCCTATTAGACTAGTATGGATTTTTCCATCACTTGTCTGCTGGGATGTGGAAAGTTCCCGAACTATTGAGTGCTCTCTGTGATTTGTTACTGCGTTTCATAATGTGATGATATTCAGTTATGACAGAGGATGACGGAGTCTTACATGATGTGACTAGCTATTAGAAGGATCTAGGAATATGCAATCGCACCAACAAATATGAAGGAACGAACCTCACAATAGACTGCATCAACTATTAATCAAAATCATCTTTGACTTTGATGAAATATCACCTTCACTTATGCTGCCTTTTGATACACAGCCATTGTTTCAACACAGCTGGGTGCTAACATTTGTATGCAAGCCACGGTCCGTGCAGACAGTAATGTCGCAATGCAGTGAAATCAGTTCATAGTTCGGCGTCCTTCAGTCGATTAAGACAAAAGAAAGTACGAGCTTACGAAACAGAAAATACTGCAGAAAGCTACAGAACCACAACATATTATTGCAAACCCACAGCAATTTTCACAGTTTCATAACGACAACGTAACGTAAAAAGTACGTCCTTGACAAATTGGGGACTTCCAATGAGTCACGTTCGGCTGGGCGGAACTGGACCGAACAGGTTAGACATCTGGCATGCCTGGCTCTGATTGGTGGACTAAAAATAACATGACGTCACAGGACGTCACCAAGACGTGAGACGAATCCCTCTTCCTTTTCGTATATCCATCCGCAGAATTCCTAGAGAAAGATAAAGTAAGAGATTTTTTCCACAAAAATATTACATTCTAGATAAACAAATCATTGTATTTTATTCGATAGGATTGCCAAATGTAAAATTTTTGCGATAGAAATGTCAAAGAATTGGGATTTGTTCTGGAACTATTTTCTGACGGGTAAGGTTATTGGCAGTACGTCGCCCGAACTGCTATATAAACCGTTGTTTGGCCCTGTTTTCTTACGGCGTCACCAGATTTTCCTCGGAGCGGTTGGTGTGTCGTACGTGAGCGCATTTTGGTGACTTTTCTTCGTAACTTAGCGCGATTTCGTGCCGTAGATTTTGGTCTACATTGTTCTTGGATCAGTATTTGGGGCTCATTCTACCGCTCGTATAAGCTAGCTATGCCGAAATTGTAAGTTTGTTTTGAACGGGTTTGGTTTTAGAAGATGGACGCCATGATTGTGTCGCATTCGTCTGTTTTTCTGACGGCATTTTGCCCGATTTCTTGTACTTCTAAACCGCTATGGCGCCGTAACTTGACTACATTGTCGATTTTAGCCATGTACGATTCATTTTGGAACTCTAGGCCAGTATTAGGCCCGTTTAGGTAGAATTTTCTGGAACTTGGTTCAAGTTGTTTACGCGGAGAGGAAGGTCATTATGTATGCACGTCACGCTCTTTGTCTGGGACTACGTCATGACTACGTCACGCCAAGGGAGGGGCTTATGGCCGGAGGGTGGGGAAAATGTTGCTGTGTCTTTTCCGAGTGCCTCTCAATGTAGGGCCCGTCAGCTCAGCGTCCCATCCTGGCAGTTTCTGGGGGCGAGAGGCAGTCCGGCGGCGGCAGCAGGAAATTCGTAAGGTATTTTACCGGGAGCGCTTTTATGAACTTTGTTTTTGTTTGCGTTATGCTTATATTACAGCGTCACTGGGCTAAGACCATATTAGGAGGTGGACGCTATGTCACCAGACCAATTTGCATGTCATGATACTTAGCAGTAGGTTTATAAGTGTAGTGCATTATCATTTGTGCGTACTTAACTTTAGTGTGAATTATCTTGAATACTCTGATAACAAAATACAAATGTGTAATGCTTATAAGAGTGAGATAATGTGGTGGGTGCAGTTTGAGATATGTAATGAATAAAAAAAAATTATGCATAAATTATGATATGTTTTTACATAAATTATGATACGTTTTTACAAGTGATAAGTGTGAAATGGCTTGATTAAGCTTGAAGTTGATGAGGTGTTGATTAGTGTGAAAAGTAAATGGTGTTACGGGTGATTACTAATTAAGTGCTGTCTACGCACAAATGTGAGGTTGGTAATTAGGGTTTGTTTGCAAAGTTGTGTGTGGTTGATTGCATATAAATATATTAGATTTGTTTGGTTTTGATATAGGTAGATATTTTAATTTAAACAATACTTCTCAGGGATAAGATTTTTGGGTTTGCAATGTGTGAAAATTGCGAGGTGTTGGGCCAAAAGAAAATGATTGCAAAGTGTGGAGCTGGAAATAATTTGTGAGGTGCTGGGCTGAAAGAAAAAGAAAGACAGGCCAAAGTGTCATGTGTTTGGTTGAAAGAAAGATAGATCAAAGGTGTTATGTGTTCTTAATGATTGAAGTCAGTGTTGTATGCTATTGCAAGTTGAACAAATTATTTTGGGAATGTGGGGATATCTTAATTTAATCTTACAGAGATGCCTTTGCTTTAGAAAATTCAGCCAAGAGAACCTAACCAGACCAGGT
Source organism: Branchiostoma belcheri (assembly GCF_001625305.1). Classification (NCBI taxonomy): domain Eukaryota; kingdom Metazoa; phylum Chordata; class Leptocardii; order Amphioxiformes; family Branchiostomatidae; genus Branchiostoma; species Branchiostoma belcheri. The sequence goes on along the minus strand of NW_017802380.1, from coordinate 1,850,774 downwards.
TGGTTATTTGACATTTTAGTTCTGTTTGTTGATTTGTGGCATTGAGTTATTTTTTTATTTGCAGCCCATAAAATTTACCATGCTGGTTCAGAAAATCTATAATGACAAATATTTTAGCGCATTTTATGCCTTTTTAAAAGAGAAGCCCACTTCAAGAGAAACACATCTTGCAAAATTCTTTCCCATGAAGTATTTTTTCCTTCTCTAAAATCTAGATGCTTAGATAGGAATTTGCTGTGCTTAGAAAAAGTTGGTTTCTTCTTACAGGTGATGTCATCTTTCAACTAAACCGGATAATGACAGCATAAATCGATCGTCTCCGCAGCTAGTGTGACCTCCGCTTAGAAAGACTCGTTAGCTTGGGCTAGAATGTTTAAAGGTCAGGTTAGTCAAGGTGAATCGAGCACCCTTTTTTATTTTTTCTAACTACAAAGCAAATTGCCTGTATTTTGCATTACTGATAGGTCATGCTAATATAAAGATTAACTGTTTGAAAGGTTTTGTCTTCTTGATTGTTTTTTGTGTGTCGGGGAGGGGGGTGTAGTTAACCACATGGTTTTTACCTTTCTGTCCCAGCCAAATAGTACAAGGTCTGCCAGCAAGATAAAGAGTTGTCCCAAGAGAGGCCCTCCCAAGAAAGGCCCAGGGAGTAAAGGTCCCCTTGGAGGCAGAGGTAAAGGAGATAAGGTACCTTAGAAGTTGGAACATTGCCAAGAAAGGAGCTAGCGGTGGGGAGAGGCACCATATGGCCAAGGTAAATGCCACCCAGTGATCATAAGGAGCTTAGGAAAAGGCAGCAAGCTCAGGTTGAGTGAAGACTAGTGCCAGGAGGTTAGTGTGTGCAGTCAGGGAAGAGAGCCAAATTTCCAGTGAAGGACGTGTGAAGCCAAAAATTGCATGCAGATGCCTACAAGTCAAGCAGCTCATTATAATTGCTCAAGCCTTCGTCAACATTTGTGCTACTCCAAATCATCACATCTCTGTAGAAGAACTAAAATCTGTGCCAGTTGTCACTATGGTGTGTCTTCCTTCAAGTGAAAAAATTCCTTCTAGAAGCCATCCTCATCTTTTGGACTAATGGTAAAACTGCTGCCATGTAAGTGTTGTTGCTTTGCATGTTTGCTGGTGTGTTGTCTACCTATCTCTCAAGCAGCCCAGGACTAGAAGAGAAGACAAGCAGCTAAAGTAAGCAGACTTCATAACATTCCATTGCAAGTGGACGTGAAATAGCCAGGCACCCCTAGATGAGAAGGTTGGTTTCCCTACAAGCAAATTTTCAAGCTACCCAGTGAATATGGTGACAGGCAAGTGGTTTAAATGTGGGATTGTATATCTCTTACCAAAAAGTGCGGCTGATCTGGCAACTACAAGCAGTTTCAGGTTCGTGTAGGTGATGACCAAGATTTTTCCCAAGAACTAATATCAAGTCAGACCACAGGAAGTGTAAGCAGCTCAGATTTGTTTCTCACCCCCAGAGTTAGAGGACATTCTCAGGAATCTATGCTGGTCTACAAGCCATCAAAGTTAATAACCTGCTCTATGATTGTCTTCAAAATGGTTTCTTACCCCCAAGGTGCAGTACTACGGTGAGCGAAGTACGTTATTCAGTCAAAGAACTACTGAAGAAAATTGCAAGGTTGGATCTTAGCAGGTCAGAAGATGTGTGTTTCAGTGGATTGATTGAAAATTGGTGTTTTCAGGAGCAAAAATTCAAAAAGCCAATGATGCAAGGGACTTAGACATTTTCACACATTTGCTGATTGATTGATTGGTTTGTATCTACCACAGACTTGTTGCTGTCAAAGTGAGTGCTGAAATGGAATTTTAAAACCATTTTCTGAATTGAGGAAATTCAACTCCATTGTTAAGCAGTGATAAACAACAGCAAGTGATTCTTCATGTGCATTTCATTGAGCTAAAATGGACTTCAACCTAAAGGGCTAGGAGCAGAATAATGCAGACATACTACAAGCTGAAGGCAAGGTGCTTTTGTTTTTCATCAGTCGTAAGAGGAAAGGAAAATTCAAGATGGACCAAAAGAAAGGCAGGGAAGTGTTAACCATTTGGAATATGGGGGATGGACTTTCAACTAGGTGACAAGAAAGGGAGTATGGACTACCTCAGTTTACACATTCCTACCTCAATCGGTATGCGGGGTTGTAAGATCGTATCTCTAGGATGGACGAGGTGACAGAATTCCTGATGCAAGGCGTAGAGTGTGTGGGCTACAGCTAAGGTCACGCAGCGACTGACGAGTGGATGGAAGGGTGACACTAGAGCAGTAGAGGGAGGTGTGGACGCAGGGGTGCCAGCGAGTAGTCATGACTGCGAAAGGAAGGGTGTACGAAGAAAGGGCGGAAGGCTGTGTGGGTCATCGACCGTGTGGGGAAGACTGGGAAATGGTGTGACAGAAGGGGTCCTGTGGGTACCAGGTGACCTAGTGTATCAGGTAATAGATTTTTACTAAGATTCTGTGGTTTATGTCAATTATGACTTTTTGTGACCATTTGAAAGTATCACTTTTCCAGCCTTTGTAGGCATTTTGTCTTGAGGGGTTTGGGGGGAAACATTTTTTTAGCCCCTCTTTACGCAGGTGAACCCAGGAAGGGACGGTAACCACAAGCAAAGCTTCCAATGTTGAACAGCTCTCCCCGCGAAGTTGCTGCCGTGTCATAGATACTACCCCATAAAGGAGCATCCCAAACGCGACCTGTACCAATGGCTTACTCAGATGAGAATGCTTTTTGCTTATTGTGTCCGTTAAAAACCAACTTGTTTGGTCCCATTGTGGAAGTCTTGATCTATCAATTGTAGAAAGACGATATTCTAAGTATAAAGTAAATATACCTTACAAGTATCTAATTGTTTAAAAACTTGAACGAAATCTTGGTTTCCTGCGCTGTGTGTTTTTGTGAGGGTTTGGGGGGGTTTCCAATTCCTTTCTCCAGCCCCCATTACAGGTTTGTCTGCAAATGGCCCCGTCCTGTTCACTACAAAGGCACGCCCGTGGTCCAGAGGCATAGCTGCCTGTGCTGCTACTACTATCCTCCTCTAGGAGTCTCTGTCCAACAAATGCTGCAGCAAGCCAATTCAACTTCATCTGCGCAGCAATCTTCAGTCATCTGTCACAAAGCCTACTACTGTATCTGTACACCCACTGACAAGCAGTGCTTGGGAATTGGTAACAGTAAGCTCTGTCCGCTTATCAATTAGATGTACTCTCTAAAATTAAAAGTTGAAAAGAAAAAAGATCCTCACACCATAATGTACTATAACTCACATCCTCAAAGTTTTGAACTTATGGAAGCTCAGTGTTTTTTGGATTTTCTTTTCTTGACCATTTTTTGGTGTAACCCTGGTGTTGTGGTAGTATGGGATGGGGTGGGGTCTTTTTGTTCCTATTTCAAGAACGCAGGTGTCTGGATAACTCCAGCAGCAGGAGGTGTCCCCCCAACATGTCCTCTGTCCCAAGGCGCTACCCCGCAAGTCAGCATCTACCCATGGCCACGGTGTACTCCATTGTCAACCTGGCCTCGCACACGCTGAATGAGAGCAAGTTTGTCGACTTCGGGCCACAGATTAGCTCCTGTCAAAAATCTGCTGCGTCTTTCGTTGTCTGTGCAAGTGTGGAAGCATGGTTAAGGCAAGATATGTACCTACTACTTTGTGTCATGATCCTTTCAACAGATCCTTGTACTGTACTACTTTGTTGCAAGCATGATGATGGTTATATAGCAGTATGCAAAGCACTGGAAAGCATGTGAACAAGCTACTGTGTAGTTTTGTCCTTACTATACTTTATCTGCATTTTGGGGCTCGGGGGGATGTGGACATGCTTTTTTCTTTCAAGATGTCCGCTAGGTTAAGCCCTACAAGACGCGATGGAAGCACAACTCGCCTGATGCTGCACAGTGACTACATGCGGGTGTCCTGTCAGCACAGTAATACAGGGTCCAAATGCACCAATCTACGGGGAATACAGGGTCCAAACCTGCCAAGCTACAGGGTCCAAACCAATCTGCAGGGAGCAAAGGCCAAGGCCTGTACCAATCGCGGTAGATCCAGTTACAATATTTTCCATGTGTCAAATCTGCTGTAGCTCAATGTAGCCAAATTAATTTCTAACTTGAGGTGTTAGCACATCCGTTGTACTGTGCATAAACTTCCTTTTGTGTATTAGCGACAATACCAAACCATAAAATCAGCTGTGTGTGTGTGATAGCTTGCTCATAAAAAAAAACAAGTATAGCGTCTATTCTGTGTAACCTGTACATATGTACTCCTTTTGTTACTTGGTATCTGTACACTTTGTTCCTTATTGCCTTGAACTACCAATATTTTGCAAAGAGCGTTAACTGCAAACAACTATGCGTAATAAAAGGTTTTTGCTGCAAGTGTTTGAATGGGGGTGGGTGGGTTCTTTGGTGTTTCCTTAGACTTTGTTACAGGTGTAGGAAACTTCCATCAGAGAGTGGGACTACAGTAGATGGGAACCTCTTGTCTTCCACAACATTCCTGTCAAACCCTTGAGCTGTGCAAGTCTCCCAACAATCCTCACTGCACTGCAGTCACAGAACAGCCACCAACTTCGCAATCTGTGTGGGATAAAAGCGCATCGCATACATCAGCAAAACATCTGTCAACATTCTCCGTCCTGAAAGCCTGTCTCCTGCGAGTCCCTTCTGCCAAACGCACAAACCCTTGGTATTGTGATTTCCTCTTAAAATAACAGCATCATGACAAGCCCTACCCTTTTCAAAGATCTGCAATTACTCTTTGTCTTACTGGTTAAATGTGTTCCATATACTTTGCAATGCAGTGCACTTGAAATAATTATGTATGGTATAGAGAACTTACTGTAGTAGTTCTTGCATTATTCCCACTAAAAAGCACTTAAGTAGATAACCAGCCATAAAAGTTTTGTCTACTAGTATATTGAAGTGGCACTTGTGTTTCTGCTTTGTATTGTCTTTGGGCTGGGGGTGGGTTTTATGTCCGCTGTTCTTCCCCTTCTCGAGATTTAGGTGTATCACAGCTGCAGCTAAGATTGTGCATTTTCCTGAGCAAACATCACCACCAGACTCCTACCTAAACCCTTGACACAAGTCTAGCAGTCCATGCCAGCTGACGTCAAATCATCATCTGCACTCAACTTCTCTAGATCAATCCAGGTTTATGTATGTGCTGTGCTTTATTCCTTTTAGCTGTTGTTAGTTTCTAGCCTCTTGTCACAAGCAAATCTTGTATGCTTCAAGGAAGTAGAGAAATAGAAGGAAAAATTGAGTGATTGCCTCATACTATCAGTGCATATGATAGAACCAAAGCTGGAGTTGATGTTGACTATTGTGCAATATTTGAAGAACCTATTGCTGGGGGGGTTGTTGGGAATATCTGTTTATCTGTTTTCCGAGTCTTTCTTTAGGCAATCCGCGCCTGTGACCTGTCCCATGTGTCTTCGCGCAAACCACAGCTTCTGTCATCGTGATCCAATAACGTGGTACAAGCCCGCTTAACTTCACTGTGCAACTGATTTCCTACGGGGTAATGTCGGTACGCGAATTTATAAGTTGTTAACAAGCTTCGGCTTACACTTCTGACCATTTTTTTTTTCATAAACCAATGTACATGGTTTTAACTAGTTACAATCATCCTTTGCTGTGAAGTAACATTTAACTGTCCTGTCCTTGCGTCATTGCCATTCATAACTATTCCCAGGGTTTAATATTGTATTAACTTGTGTAGGGTTGGGGATTTTTGTGGCTGTTTTCTTTCCCCCGCTGTTACTGCAGAATTAGGTTGTGTCCCGAACATGCGCTCCAAACCTTGCATATCCAGAGTATCACTTCATGTGCGCTCGCTGCTTTAGAAGAGAGAGTTGTGGTATGCGTTTAAAATCATTTGAATGTACAGTTGAGTCCAATATGTCTTCCCTTGTACTTTGTGTATGGATATGATCACGTTTTAAAACCTTGTCATTGTCGCAACATTCTTAATCTTTATACTTACTATAAAGTATGAAAATGTTGCCAAAAAAGCATGTACCTACTAGCGCTGTAAATCTTGATCTGTTGAGCACAATTAATCTTGAATGAAGTACAATGATCCTAAACATTGTCAAACCTTATGTTGGAATGCTTGTCATCAAGGCTTATGCTACCATTTTGTCTTTCGCATGGTCACTACTTTTTGTATTGTACATACTGCATATGGTGTTTTTTGGGGAACAGGGAGGGGAAATGTTGAGCTTGCTTTTTCCAGGGTAGAAGGTATCATGGGAAGTCCAGTGGACACCCCTTGGCCAGGAGTTAAAGCAGGCCCATTCAGGAGGAAGGTTTCTGATAACGAGAGCCTCCACCACTGCCCTGACTGTAGTCCAGATGTTCCTGCCATGAACGAGTATAGACCTGGCAAGTCTTTACACTTGAAAAATATTGTATCAACAAAAAGAGTGTTTTATATTATATCAAAAAGATCTGATGCACCTGTGATGTGCTATATCATAGCTTAAGTAGTAGTGAATAGGCACCAGTGTGTATTTTCTTTGTCTTGTTAAGGAGTACCCAGTTCTGAAACTGTCGTTGATTGTACCATACCAAAGTAGATATCTGTGTTGGGTTTTTAGGTGACCTGTCTTGGTAAACGTGATGTTTGGGTTTGCAAACATGTTTGGTGTTGGGGAGGGGATTTTCTGCATTTCCTTTGCAGGGGTCTGGATATTGGCCACCAGGTCCAGGAGGAACAAAGTACAAGACCATGTACCTGAGGTAGACATCAGCAAGAATGATCACTTCACTCCAGGAAGGAGTTACAGTAGTGTAAGGCAAGTCATTGTAAAAAATAAAACTGTTAATTAACACTAATATTGGTAGTTAACTTAAAGGTACATAAGATCTAATCCTGAGTTGATATAAACTGACAAAAAAACTTTTAGGTGAACGTTTTAATCTGACTACAGTGGAAAATAGTTGTTAAAATCTTTGGTTGGTAGCAACATGTTACTATTTTATAATAAAAATCTATATTTTGATGGTACAATAAAATAAAATACAATAGTTTGGGGGCTGCTGTGTGTGGGGGATGTTTTTGATGGTATTACAGGTCCCTGCTACGTGCGCGCTGTGCACGGCACATGCCTGCCTACAGGAGAGGTGGTTGTTAACATGGATTGGGTTCTGCCATAGAGAGGGATCATTGAGCATGGTGTCAAGATGGGAGTGGTGTTGGTAAGCTGTATTTTCAAGCGCCTGCAAAACCCATTTTGAAGTGATTTTAATTTGAGTTGGTCTCATGTGTTGGCACGTGCTTTGAATAGATCATATAGTTTGCACCTCTTAGTTCAAGATAATTTCTGTAGAAGAGCTGACATGCTAGGATATGACTAGTACACTTTCTGTAAACCTGTACCAGGTTCGTGCATTGTATTTTTGGTTGTATGTGTGTGTTTTTGAGCTGCGCTTGATACAGGTTCCCTATGCAAGTTGAAAGCACTCCTGCTATGCTGTAGACCAGAATGACACTGCTGTGCAGTAGTAACTTGAAGTGGCCAAAGGCAACTGTGGTAATGTGGCAATTTTACTTCTGTACTGTGGCAACCAGGGTAAAGAAGGAAACTTCCGAACGGCAATCAGGGTATATGCTCATGTACTTAAAACAATTAATGCCCAAAGGCATGTGTTAAGTGATAAGAAGATCCTTTGTGGGTTGCGATAATTTCCTACAAGAAAAGTATGTGTGGTTGAGATATGGGATTTATCTTTTGTTACTCAACTATGAAAGTTCTGGTTTCCTTTTGTGATTTGTGTTCAAAATTCTAAAGGTATTTGTTTATAATTGCAAACTGTGAAGGCAAAATGTTACATTGGCTTGAAGCTTGTATTGCAAACAAGATGTTTTTGTGTGTATGTTTCAAAGGATATTTCCCTACAGGAACGGCTTGATCTAGTATAAGTGCAATGCTTGGAGTGTTAGTGGTTTGGTACCAAAGTAGTAAGTGTATTTTCTGAATATTGTCTGACTAGAGTTGTAATTTTTGTAGTTTCCCCTTGCATAAGTAGACTCATAGACAACATGCGTGTTCAGTACCATATACAAAACCTGTTAGTCAAATACCAAATGTATGGGCTAATCAGTAAAAACCACATTCTACTGTATGGATAAAAACAGCACTAATGTATGAACTGATAAAAACCACATAATATCTGAAATGTGTTACTTGACTTGTGTGGGGGGAACGGGGTAGTGGTACTGTTTTTTTCCCCTGTAGGTTTTCATCAATGTGCTGCGAAATTTGAACACTGCGCGATAGTTGGAGTCCACCATGCTGTTAACTGGTAACATGATTGTTGTGTCCAATAGAAATTTCCTCCTTTTGTTTCGTTTGGTTTTTATTTGACTTTGATATTGTATCTTGGTTGTCAAAGGAAAGGGTAAATACCAACATAAGTTTTGCATGAGGCACATTGATTTGGGTAACTAGAAAACTTGATAATACACAATATGTAGCAATGGGTAAATGTGTGCTAAAAGGTTCAAAGGGAAAGAGGGTGGGGTGGGGTAACTAAATTCTTTTTCCCCCCCTCTTCATATAGATAACCAACGATAGATCTGCGCTGTCGGTACAGTAGAGTAGTATTATTGGCCAGTGGATGACTCGAGTCGTAAGCACTTTTTAGATTGGTTTAGTCAAATCATTTTCCCTATTTTAGGGTCTTGAGGGGGGCAACAGTCTTTTTAAGTTCTTTTTGCAGATGAACCAGGTTCAGTAAGATTTAGGTGCTGTTTGGACAAGTTGAAGATTGACCTCAGGGTGAAGAAACGGATGAGTGAAGAAGCTTTCCCGTCTAAGCAAACAATTTTGTGCACATGCAGAACCAGCATTGTCACATGGAGATGCAAGTCGTGTCATTCCTTAATGGAGTTTTTGGCCATGGATTTTTTAAGTTTTTCAAAACCTCTTGGAATGAGAAAGTTTCATTTGTTGCAGAGAAAAGCAAAAATGTTTTTTCTTGCTGGGGAGGGGGCAAAGTGTTCTCAAGTTGCTTTTTCAGGCCTCCTTTAAACAAGATGGAAAAAAGAAGACCCAAGGCAAAAGAGCTATCCTAGGCTGAGCATCCCCAAGGTCCAGGCTCCTTGCCGGTTTCTACCACCGAATTGTGGACGGAAGCTGTTTCTGAAGTTGTTTTTCAGAGTCAAGAAAGGAAGGCCCAGGAAACCAAACTTAAAGATGAGGATTTAAACAAGGTGGTTCTTCAGATTGCTTTCCAAATTTGTCCACATTGGGGAGGGGGGGCATTGTTCTCAAGTTGTTGTTTCCAAGTACCAGCAGGATGAGAGTGAAAAGAAGACCCTACAAGACAGGGAAGTGGTCCCAAGTCCCATCTGTAGCAGCTCAATTGAAGAGATTGGACAACGCAAAGTTTTATGGATAAGTAGTGGCTTTAAGCATTCTTCCTGTATCAAAACAAGTTTTCCTGTGTCAAGAAGGCAAGATTAAACAGGTTTTCTGATTTCCCCTAGATTACACTGTTGCAGTGCAAGTACTTAATAAACTGGTTGTAGTTCATAGTTCTGAAGGCAACTAATAGCTAATGCTTCCCATTTTAATTCCAATAGTGTCTATAAAAGTCTATATCCAATATGTCATTTGGGGAGGGGGGGCTTAAATGCCTACAGTTTTTTCCAGTGTTTCAGGTCATTGGAGTTGAGCAGAATGAGTTGAGCAGATAAATGGAAGAATAGGAAGTTCCATCACAAGACAGAAGAAGGCTGTGAAGAAAGTGGTCAGATGGTTACCTTACTTATGATACAAAGGAGTCAAAAAATGAACATTTTCCTGACGTTCACCCTTTTTGGAAGGGAGGAAAAAAACTGTTAAAGTGCTACCTTTTCAGACTATTATACTGGATGAGTTATGAAGATGGCAAGCAAGTACAGTCAGAAGAATAACCAGGCACAACCAGAAGAAAAAGAGCAAAACTTACCAGATTTTTATATTCTATCGGGGAAACTGGGGGGAGACAAAGACCTCTACAGCTATTTTTCAGGCCACCGTGAAGAACAAAGAAAGCAAGCAGTACTCAAGACAGAAGAAATGAGTTGCAAGCAAAGGATAAAGTGAGCAAAAAAAGGTCCTCAAACATCTTAAATTTTCATCTTTGTGCCACATTGGGAAGGGGGAAAACAAAAGGAGTTCTACAGTTGGTTTTTCAGAATGAAGCAAACAAAATCTGAAGAGATTGTTCCAAGGCCATCAACCCAAGAGTGAAGAATACAAAAAAGGAGAAGTGAGCTAATGTTCTTGAATACCTTGAATGATCATTTTTGCCACATTGGGACGGGGGGGGAAACAAGGTTCCCTAGTTTATTTTTTCAGGCAAATCAAGACTGATGAAGATTGCAAGCAAGGCCCACAATTAGTGGAAAAGGTGCAGGCAGGAGATGGAGTAACAAAACCGGAGACAGGGAAGTCCAGGTTCTGTTTTTAGGCCACCATAAATAACATCCTCAAGGGCAAGATGCTATGATGAAGAGAGATCCCCATGAACAGTGAGGCAAGAGTTTTACACAAAGTGATGAAGCTTTTTCTGCTTTTTTGGGGCAAGCTGGGAGGGGCAAACAACCTCTTAGTTCATTTTGGTACAGGTGACGAGAGCCGACATGTTTCCGAAGACACAGGAAAGGGACAAGGAAGAAACACAGGTTACATTTGCAACCATTTTATAAACATCAAAATGTTCTAAACAACTGCGAGTGACAATAGAGTACCAGTAAGTGTTAAACTTGGTGATACATGAAACATACTATTTTAGAGTACCAGTAAGAGTATTAACTGATAGTTTCAATTTACAGTGTCAAACATGCTTTGGGTAGATGGAGGGAAGTTTTGGTGTTTTTTCAGGTAACTCCTAAAGAGCCGCTGCTGCGAACCAAACCGTACTCTTGAAGTGCCGTGCTTAGCAAGGAGTTGGTCGTACTCTGGTAACCTTTGCTCATCTATTTTGTAGGTACTGGTTGATGCTTTCTTTTTGTTCAATGTTTCAGACACTAATTTTGGTTTTGAGCAATGGTCTCTGTTTACTCTTGATACTCTTGTGATGTTACTTACCCATATTTTGAAGAAAGTTACCCTATTCCGTGAATACAAGTAAAGGCAACTGATAGCTTGCATTAGTTGGGATGGGGGAGGGGCTTTTAACCTTTCCAACTTCTTTTTCATTACAAAGGTAGCCTGTCAGTGTGGAAATGTCTCAACTGTCCCGTTCAGGTTGGCTGTTGTGCATACAAGGTTACATTTACTGGTGCATTCTCCCTGTATCTGATCATTTCTGATACATCCCCCACTTTTGTCTTCGTTTTTTTTTTCTTTGGGTGTTTGTGTTTTTGTGTTGTTCCCTTTTATCCTGTAGGTAACCCATCGCAAACCAACTAGATGATCACAAAATATGCTAAGCCGGTAACTTTACTGTATTTCATTTATGCATTCATTCAAATTCTTTTGATGTTTTGTTCAAATTCATACTCCTGGCTATTTGATTAATTTTTTGGCTGGCTACATTTGGTTTGGTCGTGACTACACTTAAACGTGGAATGTCTGCTTCTGCATATGCCTGTTCCCTTTCCTGTATGTTCTGTTTAGGAGATAGCGTGTCCAGGGAAAGTTTCCTGTCTCCTGTCTATTTTTTTCTGCAGGTGAAAACTAGTAGCTTATGGACGGGTGTAGAAGACTAGGAGTAGTTAGTTTATCTTAGGTTTATAGGTTATTTCTCAGGTAGCTCATTGCCAAAGACCAAATTCTGTTTCGGCTTCTTTTCGGCCCAAGTTTGGATTATTCGTCAGTGCTACTGACCAATTTGGACTATTTTGGACCATCATATTCAGTTATATAACTTTTCTTTTGGATCATTTACCATGTCTCTTCTTTGGCAACTCGAGACATGTTTCGGCCATGTTTTCCATTTGATGATCTATCGTGTCTCTGGTTTGGCCTCGTGAGACATGTTTCGGCCACTGTTTCGGATTGGTGCCAGGGGGTGAGTAAACACACCTACATGCTGGACAGAGCAGAGGTAAAATCCTACCTCCCCCTTCCCGCCCCTTTTCGACCCCCCAGGGGAGTGGGGTTGGGTAGCCGGCTCGCAGCTTTACTGGCACCTCGTTTGGCACACAACGGTTTATAAATATTAAATAAAGTACAATGAACTGAACTTCACTGTGTCTGTGATCACTTGTCTTGAAGTTGAATGCTTGAGATTGCAAGTGTGAGTTGAATGTGTGAAGGTTGATTGATGAAATAAATGAATGTAACGTTACATGTATATACAAACAGATGGATAATGAAGGATGCCTGAACTCCACTGTCCCCAAGGTACTACTGCAAGGAGGCTATAGGGTAATATAATCTAGGCCCGAAGTGTGGATGGGGATGGGAGGATGGATAGTAGAGGGTACCTGAATTCCAACTGTCCCTAAGGTTATAACATTGGGAGGAAGGAAAAGCTGTGCTAAATTGTAGGAAAAGTGCAGGAACCGAGATGAACCATTGTACACCTTAAGTTTTTCATGTACTGTAGAGCCCTAGGCTAGCTAAGGGACAAAGCAAGCACATGTAGTCAGCAGCCAGTAAAGGAATGGTGTATATTTCAGCAAAGGCATTGACTTAATAGTCAAAACCTGTAGTCAACCACAAGTAGCTCTGCAAAGGACTGTCTGCTGGACCTACTTAGGTCGAAGAACCATCCAGAGAGAGGGACAACAACATTACTGGTGACCATGCTGTTATACTACCAACAGCAAAACTTCCTGGCTCAGATGGTGACACTTGGACATGGACGGGTGACAACAGAACAATGACAACAGAATAATGACACCACACCATGTGTACTCGCTGAATATAATGCAAAAAGAAACATTCACATTCTAAATATTACTGATCTAAACACCACATACACATTCCATACATTATACAAATATAATCCTATCAAGAATCAAATGTAAAAGTTGGACTAATAGAAGTAGAGAATGTTGCAACATAATGTGTAAAAATACCCTGGACTGATAGCTAATCAACCATGATTGTCATATCTTTCCAATCTATTATTAATTTGTCTCATCATAGCAGAAATATGCAGAAACATACACTGTACATCTACTGGGTTGTGTTGACCTTACAAATCAGATATGACTGGCGAATAAACGCACGCATTAAACAAGGCTTCATTCTGTAAGTAGATGTTGGCCTGACTATACTTCAAAAGAATTCTCATTCAGTCAATATAAATTGCCATGGTTTCAAAGGTAGGCAATATGGTGACGTAAATTTCCTTTTAAGTCATTGATATGAGTGGTCTTAATCAAAAGAATTGTAATTGGAAGTTCTGGACTGTGGCTATAACATCAACTATTTACGGCCAATTTTATTATGTGGCCTAAAATATATACACCTTATGAAAAACTTAAACTTTTCTTCAACTCAAAATTTGACTCACCAGAAATTTTCGACTGAATCACTCAGTCTTCCTCAACTATCTGACCCAAATGCTGTGGACACGTGATTTTTCCCAGGTGTGACTTCAGACAACCTTTGACCCTTTGCTGACGTCACACAGTGGGAAAAATCACGTGTCCACAGCATTTGGGTCAGATAGCTGAGGAAGACTGAGTGATTCGGTCGAAAATTTCTGGTGAGTCAAATTTTGAGTTGGAGAAAAGTTTTTCATAATGTAATTTACCAACTCAGATGAACTTTCATGCTGATATACACCTTAATCTATACGATACTGTTAAAAATTATTTAAAAATTTTTTAGAATCTTAAATTATTAGTCATAGGCCTGAAGGCAAACCACTAATCCCCTTGGAAAACTTTGAGAGGCAATTGACAGTTGTTCCAGTGCCTGAGAATGATTCTGACCTCCGATGTAAACCTTAGGCTGCTCCAGATGTTTCAGCCAATCCTATAGATCTTGAGAATTTGAAAACATCTGTAAAGGCACGCAAGAGTTTCCACAGAAAGGTATTACTACCAGGTATTACTCACATCATGATGTTTTAACCCGCCTGAAAGGCCATTGGAATATATAGTTATTATAAATACATTGTGTACATGCATAAAATAGCCTAATGTCTAACTAATGTCTGATATGGGATGACAACATGAATCTTGACATCTTTTGACAAATCCCACCTAAAATATGTAGAACCCCTCTATACATATGAAATATTGATACACAACAAAATCTATATCTAAATGGCAAGAAAAAGCTGAGGTGGTACATTTCTGCAATGGAAATTGTACATTGTACTACCAGTATTGAGTCTTAATGTATTTTAAACAAATCAAAGTAAAAAAAAATTTCATCATTATGTTCCATTAACAATAATCTGCTGACTTCTACTGGACAAAACAAATCTTAAACATGTATTAAATTTATATTAAGATTCCAATATCTCAAGCTGGCATACTCAAACTTGCTTAATATCTAATAAGTCAAATGATCTTTGAATTTCTGTAGAAAAATTTAATTGAGACTATCTAAATTCTTAGCCTGTTAATAAAGTTTGACATGAAGATGAAAAATAATGTGATGGAAAGTTAGGAAGACAATTTAGTACAAATGAATTCTGCAGTATTCTAACCATATTTTCTTTCAAACTATCAGTGTATGTAAGTCCCACTGAGGACTACTTGCTGTACAAACAAACCTACCAACAAGCAGGAGACAAATGCTAGTTGACATTAATCTCCAAGCAGATCCTAGGGTGGCAAAAGACAGTAACAAATTGGCCAGACAGTATCCATTCACCAGAGAGGGTCCAATATGCAACACAATTTGTTACTGTCTTTTGCCACCCTAGGATCTGCTTGGAGATTAAGTTTACAATGGCTTGTAGCATCATACCATAAATAAGCAATAAGGCAAAGGCACAGCTATGCATTTCCTCACGGAAAATGCAGAAAGACTGCAACCAAGGCTGCAACCAACAGCTGCCAGGGTTGCTTTCCTCACTGAGAGAACAAAAATGCTGCAACCAACATGATGAGGAGACTTGTCCATGCAGGTAAGAGGCGGGTGAGTCCACTTGTGGGGGGTGGTCTGGTCACAGGGTTGTTGACATGTCCTGGAGGGATTATCTGTCCCAGGGTGTTGGGGAAGTCTGTACCTGTCCTGTCAAAGCACCACTCCTCTGGGTCCTCTGGAGGGAAAATAAAGACATCATGAAAGTAATCAGCAACCACACATATGCCAATGTCTATACATTGTATGCTAAATGATACTAGATTTACATCTAGAGTACTTTCTTCATTTAAAAATCCAATACTCAGAGCCTCTGAAAGAAGGAAACGTAATGTAGCCTAAGAATTATTATTGGAATATGATAGATGTGCTTGAAACCCAACATTTCAAAACATGCTATTTATGTAATCCATGAAATGTCTGTTACCAGTATGTATTCTAAAATCCAATACTTGAGTGTATGGTATGCTTTCTAAAATCCAATACATTATACCTGTACAAGCGTATAATGTTACCGATACATCCTATTCATTCTAAAAAGTCTTCCAGACCACCTTATGCATTTAAAATGTAAAGAGCCCTTAAAAATAACACTTTTAAGATCTGAAGAGAAATTGGATAGAAGAGACTAAGACTTACCTCCGTCAGGACTAACCGTGAACCTGTACCAGAAGTTGATGTCTCCCGCCTCACACCCAGTCTTACAGTAGAACTCAAAGTTAACTGAGTTTCCGCTGGCTTCCTGACACAGGTTGATGGTCCCACTTCCCTGTTTAACACATAATGATGGCAAATGTTAGTAAGACAACGTAGTATGTTTTGTACTTAGAAGTGAATGCAAATACATGTAGTAGTATACTTATTTGTATCACTGTTATGTATTTTTTTATGCACATTGTCTATTTATTTGTGGGCATGGTGGCCTTGAAAAGGTGCACTTAGGTGCACCTGTTCCACCATGCCCTCCATGTATATTATGTATGTGGTCAATCTAAATAAATAAATAAAATAAGTAGTTATAATATGTTTGTATTTTACAATATATGTAAGAGGACTCCAGGAAGTGTAGTGGTTGTATTGTCACTACATGTAATTGGAGGTTCTTTAAATAAACAAACAAACAAACACAAAAGTTCCTTTCAATCCTCTGACATTTCAGCCTGGGTAACATCCTGGTTAGTTTACGTCCGCTCCAATTGTCACTACCTGACTACCAATCAAACATGGTGCCTTGTTGCTTACTTGTTGGTTGGCAGCGACTATTGGAGCAGACATAAATTAACCAGGATGGTATTCTGGAGTTAATGAGAAATCATGAAGATATTGAAAGCTTCTACATTTACATGTACAGTGTACATGTCTTCTATTCTTCAATTCATGGCATGGTAGATAATACAGTTTGTGCATTGCTGATGTCTTACACCATTACTTATCCAGTTAAATGTTCATAAGTACACAAGGTGTATGTATGATCTATTAAAAGAGAAGGAAGGAATTGAGGACAAAAAGCCACTTACACAGTTGTCAATCTCTGTCTGGGTGCTGTCTCTTACACTGGAGGCAGAGAACCAGCATATCAATGGTTAAATTGAATATTTGTAAAATGTCAAGTCCAAATTTTCACCTGTACTTTTTTTTATATTTTTATAGTTACACTAAGTATCAACCAAATTCTCAATGTAAATGTAAACATTGTGCAATAATTGAGACAAATTAATGCATTGCTTTAACTTCTTCCTGCTGTCTGATCCCATATCAATGCATTTAGTTAGTGCCAAACAGCTACCTTAGCTGGCTGAAGGTTAATACATGTATAATGCAGCCAGGCTTAAATCCTGACCCACTCACCAGATTTTAGATCTGAAAACCCCATGCTACATGTACTACTTTTCTGTCACTGGACACAAGTCCTGATGCTAATACTACAGACATCATTTGAATTCCTCCGAAGCTTTTTAATTCTCCAAGCCTGATGTATGCACAAGCAGTGATGTCAATACATGTATGAATTTTACACTCACCAAATGTCCAGAGTTGCTGGCTCAGTTTGTACCTGTGAAAAAGCCATAGACGCAACTGTGAGATATCACACACTGATAAAAACAGTGACACAAATAGGGGAACTATATTCTAGTATAATGATTACTTTGTCACTGGATCCAAATATGGGCTTTTCAAACTTGTTTTAGAAAATGTTTTAGAACACAGAAAGCCCAATCTATTTTTCTGTAATTTTCCAAGGAGAAAATGGGGGTCTTGAACGGTTCTTAAGAGAGTCTGACCTGACAATATTGTTTGTCAATCAACAAGGAATGTAAACACAGTTTGCTAGTTAAGGCACAACTCAAACAGCAAGTTACACATCACATCCTAATCTTAAAAGCTTGACTTACTTGTCTTCAGATTCAACTTTAGTTTTCCCCAGATGCCTTTATTTACGATCTTTTACTTTTCTAGTGACTTTCTATTTGTACTCAAGGCTGGACCAAGGGTCGTATAGATTTTTTTCCAATTAAAACTACCCCTTATCTGAAATGCTGATAATGTTACCAATCCCTGCATTATTGCAGTCATAAAACCATTGTGCAAGTAAGCACTTTATTTACCCTGCCCTGGTATCTAGGGCCACACCAATTTGATTTGTTGTTTAAAAAAAATATATGAAGCGACAGGGCAAAATGAAAAAAAAAATGATTAAAACAATAGATTTTGAACTTTTGATGAAACAAAATTGCATTGTTACATTGAAAAACGTTAACAACTATGAAGAAAAGGACTTTCTTCAACCGTTGGGGCCAAAATATGTCTTTCATTGAGCATTTTGCATTTGATTTAGAAGAAAAAAAAATTTTTTTTTTTGCAAATCAGAAAAAAATGGACAGGGTGAATCCAAGAAACAACAAATTAAATTGGTGTGGCCTAGGTATACATTACAGGCTTAGATGTGAAAAGGATCTCAACTCTCAGCTATGTCTTGAATAATTTATACTGCAGTTTTTTGTGACCAGCAAGTACATGTACTAGTACTCTCCAAGCACCTGTGCACCGTGAATGGTGTGGGAAGAACTTTGATTGTCCACAAATCAACAACAAAGCCATGGAGTATACAATATAAACATGTTACGTTGGTGAAGGTTAGACATCCAGGTACGCAAAAAAAAAAAGCTACTCAAGCAACGGATTTTTCAGATGTTTCAGGTAGCAGCCACTACCTTTCGTCAGCGATACTGGAGACTTGCATGAGAAAGGCAGGTTTATAAGTGCAGTACGAACTATTGATTGATATGCAAATAAGCAAAGTCAAATTTCTGCAAGTCTAGTGTCACTGACGAAAGATAGTGGATGATACCTGAATCCATTTGCTTGAGTAACTGTTTTTGGTGTAAATAAACATATTGTCAGGTTTACCATGACTTCGACCCTCCTGCCGGAGCCCGAGGTCCCTGTGACTCGGACGCAGGGGTTGGGTTCGTTGGCCCCAAGGTAGTAGATGATGCCGCTGTCGTACCCCAGCGGTCGTGCTCCAGGGGTGTTGATGCTGGAGTAGTTCCTGTCATACTGGTCCTCAGGTACAGGTACAAAGTCTTTCTGCGGAGTACAGGCTGCTTCAACTCCTACAATGACAATGACAATGAACTTATCAATATTGCATATTCAGGCCCTACATGAGCCATATGCACTACGTTAGATTACTGAGGTACATTGTATAAGGGTAGGAGAAACAAGTGCTACATTACAGTGCTATGTATAGAGATAGATATGACACTTACATCAAATGTTCAGCACAACTTTCAGAAACTTCTGCATGGGAAGTACATGTATGCAATCCTCAACTAAAAATGGAGCATTGTCAATGAAGTACAATGTACCAGTAAAGCTTATCAGTTAGTATTAAAGTTAGAGTCCCTTGCTGACACAAGCTCTTTCCAGTCTTCTTTGGAAGGCTGCCATTGAATACATTATCTGTTAATCACCTGGGAAAGCTTATTATACTTATGCTCCCGCACCTACATGTAGCTCTGGCTCCCTCCAAAACACTAAGAATGCAGTGAGGGCCCATTCTAAATACACCTCTGTGGGATTATTGACACAAAGACACTTTTTCATTCTGACTCAGATGGTTACCTGTCTGTTTACTGTGTTCCTGCGTGATACACATGACTTCACTAATGCCCTTTTGGTTAGTCACCACAAAGAAACATCCCCCTTATATGCATTCTTGTTTTGTAAAGATGGATCTGTTTTTGACCAGCAGATCTCAAGCTATACCAGAAAAACCTGTTTCCTTTTGTTACGTGATCCATAAATTGTAAAATTCAGGACTAAAAACTACTTGATGAGTCAGATGTCCTTGGTTAGACTTATTAAGGTAAAATGAGTTTTATGAGCTTAAGTAAAGTGAAGACAAGAACTGTTCAAAGACACAGATTGTAAGTATTCCCGGCATCAAGATTCCCCATACACTGCAGAAACTTTTCTATACAACAAGAAGTTTTGGTGATAAAATCAACCAACCGATGAACACCGGAAGCCTGGCATTTCCAAATGTAGATTCCCCATTGTGTCGGAAGGATGCAAAGGAATGTCACTTAGTTGTTTTGCCTCGTCATGCCTAGTAGTAGGTAAGGTGTTCTGTACCTTAGTACATATAGTACATGTATATACATTTCTTTGCAGGAACCAGGTATTTTCAGTCAGTGTCCTGGGACAGTTAATTACAACCGTCTTTCGTCCTCTGAGATCAAAGGGCTAAATTACACGACACGCATATTAAAGCCGGATCAGTTTACAACAAACGTCCACAAGTAAACTTATAGCTTAACGTTACATAAAACAGTCATATGACAGATTTATAACATTGGACAACGGCTACGTACAGCAACACCGATTCTAAACACAAGGCGTGATTTGATTAATTAACAAAACATCTGTTTTACCTGGAGAGAGACCACAGGACATCAGCACAACACAGAAGACCACAGCTTGCCATCCGATCAACTGTAGCTGGAAAGACTGAATGTTGACTTTTGTCTTCGCCATCTTCGCAACTCCTTGCTTCAACAACTCTGTAGTCTGAAACCTGCCGCTTAAAACAAGGTGATCCCAACACCTGTGCTACCTTAGCAGTTGATCTACGATTTGTAAATTCGTAAAACGGTGACTCCCGTGGGAGTAAAACAGACAGAAAGGCGCAGGATGTGACACAACACAACAGTCGTCGTGACTCCAAAATCCTCGCACCACCTCGAGAAACCCGGAAGTATCCTTATAGGTGGCCGCCGTTTTATGCCCTGAGCTGTGCAAACAAATTAGTACAAAATCAATCTAACATCAGTTGATAACGCTTAAATACTAAGAAAAATAGATTTTAGATTAGTTTTAATCAGACTGTAGCAATTTTAGTATCGTCAGATGTCATAAAACCAACGATGTTCTGACTATTTGCACAGGCAGCTGAATTTTTCCCGTGGGCATCCGTCTGGGGCTCCGGTGTAATATACACGGGAACGAGGCGAAACAGATGGATACACAGGGTGAGTGACTGAGTGGGGAGAAGATGTTTCCCTCTGAAATTGTTCTCTGCGACATAGCTCTCACTCTACCGGACCCTGGACACTGCAGAATGTAGGAGAGGGAGGCGAGCTACGCATCTACTTGCTGGCATTGAGGAATCGCTTCGTATTGTGCCCCTGCGTTCGCCTGAAGATGGGTGAATAAGGGAAATATTATAAAAGCTCGCTAGGACGGTCTCTCCCGACACAAGGGTGTGCAATCTGTAATCTTTTGTTTTGTTGGGAGTCGAACCCGCGACTTCCAGCCCGGTGGATGGGAGCGGGCGATCGGGATCTTGCAGGCATTTCTCCGTGGAGAGGCGGGACGGATGGAACGGGAGGGAAAGGTGCAGTTTCTGCGGCACCACCAGGGCAGCGTCCGAGGGGTGGCTTTCTGTCCCAGGGTGAGTAGCTAGCCTAGAGAGAACCATTATGCAAATCAACCCGAAGGACATGCTTGCACAGGTGATTGTTCACCCATTGTTTGTATACAAAGTAACACTAGTAGCATGTCTTGAATTTAAATCACACACACACAATAGCCATTGTGATGATGATTTGCAAATTATGAATCTTATAATGATAATATCATTAATGGTAAAATTATCATCCTTCTGTGTCTGTTAATGTTGCTCTAGAGTGTGTTATGAATAACAATTATCTAAAATCACTCACATTGTATACCATAGAATGACAGCTTTACAAAATAATTAGTACCGCTATAGCCAACATTGATGTTGTATTGTTATATTATATCGTTAAAGTTACACGCGTTAACGTTGATGTTATGATCATCGTCAGTGCATCATGAATCAATGCTGAAAATGACTGTCAACAAATAAAGATGACGGAAATGTATTTTGAAAAATCTGCAAATCTTCCAATCATATATCACTGTTTATTAAAATTATTAGCTCATCAGAATTCAGAATCAATAGCTTGAAATGTTCCTAAGTAGGTCAGCATTTACTTGTGCTTATCAATCATTTGTAATAGTCCAGTTCTAGTTGATCAGTCATGTATCAGGTTGCACTGAGTCAAGGACATGAAAACAGACTGCTCAAATATGTTTATAGTTATAGGTGTGGTTGATATGTTATGTGAATTGTTAAGCCTACAGGTAGAAATAGGGGCCTATAGAGGTCATTTTACTAGTACACCTATCACACTGATTACTTTAATGGCATTTTGGACAATCTAGTTCTGTTGCCAGGCGATGTTATTCTCTATTTAGCACTGCCATGCACATGGTTGTAAATGTATTTAAAGAGCCAAGGTGCACTTCTGGTGCACTTGCCCTCATAACCCATTTCTAAGACCATCATCTCTACGTGACGCATGTCACAGCTAGTACTAGTGGTCATAACATCACAACATCAGACACTACTAATGTATTTCTTGACTCTTCATGTCTGATGGCATTATGATAATGATTAACGTTATGTTTAAATTTAATAATTCATAATGTCAACATTGTACTGACTCGTTGTTTTTGTGACTACACACAAAAACATGAGGATGTGTGTTATGTGCCTGGCAAAAATGTATGACGTACCAAGGTCTTGACCTGGATTCTTGAATGAATTGATAGCCAGCAGTTTAGGCAAATTGGTAATATTACGTGCACAATTCATCACACAACAGACAAATGCCTTATTTTCCGTTGATCTAATTCTAGCAATCCATGGACAAATCCATGGACAAGAAATCTTTAAAATATGAGACACAGAAATGGCTTTGATCTGGAGTTGACCTTCTGATATATCAGTTTGCAACATAAATAAAAACACCATGTAATGGATGTCAGAATGTCCTGGTTCTAACCAGCATGTAGATACCTATTCCTTGGTAACAGAACATTACCACCTGTCTCAATTGATACCAATTGAAGTTAATTTTGGATTTAGCAGATAACAAGCAAATTTTGTCATGTTCACAACAGAGAGGTATTTGTGGTTTTTGGTTGAAACAACCATAACACATTGCAAGACAGCACATGAGGTGAAAGCTGCAAACATAAATCCAATGCTAATACAAACTGTATATTACAATTTACAGTAGTCCAAGACATTAGACAACACCAGATGGCTCTAACCCAGATGATGGTTATATCTAACAGTATTAACTATTAAGAACTATGTTTCCTTTGAAAGGTCTGTAATAACTCATGATTATAATGTTGTTACTTCCTACAGGATCGGTACCTGTTCTGCTCTGGTGCCTATGACGGGAAAGTCAACCTGTACTCTGCACAGAAGGGAGACCTCCTCCATACGTACAATGTAAGTCAGACAGTCGTCAACACAAAACCCATCATCTGCTAATTATTCTTGGATTTTGTTTTGACTGGAACTAGTATAGAGGGTGTCTGTGAGTTTGAGGCTGGGTGCGTATAAGAAACAAGGTTCAGATTGCCCAAAATGTGTACAGTGGAGAAAAAGGCGTTGACTATGGATGCAATAAACTTTTCATATGATCCTGTATGTGAATTCACAGAACTTTGAAGTCAAGTTGTCATCCACAATTAGCCATACTGATAGTTGCATGTTTTTGATCTATTACATTTCAATCACGAAGAAGATTTTGGGGGAGGCTTTAAAATAAAATATTTTTTCCAAGCAACCCTTTTCTGTGTCAAACTGCCTCTGGCAGCTACTAAGGCAAAACGTAACATCTGCTTGGAGATTAATAACATCTTCCACGGAGCTCGTGAGGAGCATGTCAACCTGGTGTGAAAATCATAGGGCGTCTGACCTTGGAGACAGATCTAATGGCTTTTGAAGGTCAAACATCTGTTATAACACACTCATTGGTTGTTGATCGCTCAAGTTCAATCCAAATTGTTCCAACAGGGAAACCATCTGTGTTTTACCATATAGGATTCTTTGTTGGTCACAATATTCATCCATTTTTGTTTGTATGAAGATGCATTCAAAAGGGACCATACTGATGAGAGGGGGCAGGATATTTTGACCTCTAGGGCACAAAAGGTCGCTGTCCAGCTGGTGCCTCCCATGTCTGGCTACCCAAGCAACCGAGCAATCTACCATTAGAGTAAATTGTGTTTGATTTTATACGTAAGGATGTTTCAAATAATGATTAACTTTCTCCCAGCTGCCTACCCCCATAGCCAATACAATATGTGGTGCCAGGTAGCAACCTTAGCAGGCTGAAGGTTAACACGCTGTAAGTGTAAATCACTATAATTTGGGATGGCTGAATTTTGGCATTTTGGAATCAAAAGAAAATTTTTCACTTTCTTTGCAAAAAGATTTTCCAGACCAACTGATGCCCTGATGTGTGTCCATGTTTCTATCAGTTGGGATGAATTCATGGATTTAAAGCTATTCATTCCATCATCACCAAATTCAGCAAATTGAAATGCTTTGACTGCTGAATTTTTCCATTAGCACTTAGACAGATCTCTGACCTTGCCAGCACCAGGAGGAAATGGAGGAAATTTGTAGTTGCCTGGGCAGCAACCGATGGACTGACGATGATGACTCCTTATAGCAGACTGAGCACGTCAGCAGCACGTACTGCACCTGCGCAAAACCCGTAGTGTATTGTGCATAGCATTTTGGCAGAACGTCTCATATAAGGTTGTACTTGTGTATATAAGGTAAACATTGAAATCTCGTCTGTAGTTTCCAAATGTTATGTTGGAAAAGATGTCCTCTGCAACATGCAAAATTCTGATGCAACAGAGACCAAACATCCAAATAAAACTGCAAAAAATCAGGGTTTTGCACAGGTGCAGTATGTTATCTGACGTGCTGTTTTTGTTGAGCCATGAATCATGTGACCATTTTACCCTGCTTAAGTCTTTGACATATTACCCACAGTGCATCACACTGCACATGTCCAGTAAAAACTGTGAACTAGTGTATTGTATACTAGTATAACTACACGTGTTTACTAGTATCTTTGTGTTTACCTTCCAGATCACAACCTTGAGTCTTGCCAGGAACATCAACGCTGTCAGGTTCACCAGTGATGGCTGCAGGGTAAGTAATGACAACATTCCGTAATAAAAAATTGGTGCACTGTAAAACAGACAAATTTAGTCTTTCATTACGGCCAATTTGACATTGTTGTTAGAATTGAATTTCTGAAATGCATATAAGGTACAGACCACCTTGTGTTGGATAATTCATCTAAGGACAATCAAAATTTTTGTAGTTATTATTGCTTATGAGCAATTCATCCATCATCATCATCCTCGCTGCATTTCAGTGCTTGGCACTTGAATCGCACGCGGATCCAACTGTGCAATAGTATGTCATATATACAAGGCCCAGGGATAACAGTGGTTCAGTTGCATCCATTCTCAAGTGAGAACATGTCTGTCTGTTGTCATTATGTTGGAGGCTGTGATGACTGGTTTCCAAGGTGACAGAGAATCCTGAGCTCCTATTGGTAGTTCTGGGAATGGGAATTGTTCTGTCAAAGATGTATGCATGGCCACAAGCTCTTAAAGAAGAGACCCAATCAACCCCTGACAGTGAGAGATACAGGCTACAACTTGCCATCTAGCTGCCCATGGTTGATTGTATCTGTATCTGTATAGCTGGTATAACTTCCCTTTGACATAACACACCAACTTCACAGGCACATGGCGCAGCGGCAGATAGCTACATTATACTATTAAACTATTTGTTACACCTAACTATTGAATATCTGACTCTAAACATTGTTTTTAAGCTATCTAATGATAATGCCCCAACTGCACTTGGTGACAGCAAGTTCCACGTTGCGATAGTTCTAGGAAAGAATGAGTTTTTGAACACCTCAGTCCTTCGTTGATAACTCTGGTACTTGATTGTTGATTGATAGATTGATTAATTGGAGAGGAGACTCAGTGAGAGATTATATGTGTGTAAAGCAGGCTACACATTCATGTAGGAAGCCTGGGTGCCATCCTCTATAGTTACTGCTGGCTTCCTATTATGGCTTATCAGTTACCACTGTAACTACAGAGTATGGCACCCCAGTTAGCTTGTGGCTCTAGGCTACAACTTGCAATCTATCTGTCAAAGCTTCCAATAGTTGGTTGATGATTGGTTGATAATCAACCTTTCCTCAGATCTTGGCGACCACGACGGCGAGGAGACTGGCGATCATCGACGTGGAGAGCGGGGAGCAGCTGGGCTCGTACGACAGCTGTAAGTTTGCTCTGTCTGTCAAGTCATGCTTAGTGATGCATACCGATTCACTGGACTTGGATCCGGACTTGTAAGAATGTTTAGGTTCAAGTCCCAAAAAACCTAAAGGGCAAGAACCAAGTCCGGACTTATAACAAAAAAAAGTTTACATACCCCTTTTCTTTCCAAACCACCTAAAACCTTCTGTAGATAGCAAAACCTTTGCTGCAAAATGAAGAAAACATTGCCATTGGGCAAGTATCAGCCTCCATGTTATGTGGCCAAAGTTTTGCCCAAACAACATTGCAAGGTTGCCAACATGCAATTTTGTATATGCCATTAGGCCATATGGGTTTAGGTTCAGACTTACAAGTCCAGAACTGAACCTAAACCTCTGGACTTGAATCCGGACGGTCCGGGACCTGAACCTAAATGTGGGTTTAGGTATGCAGCACTAGTCATGCTCTGTTACACAGCAAAGGCAGTGGTAGAAATACTTTTCTTCAGTGTTCTGCATTATTGCAGAAGAGTCAAAATTTTGTTCTGCAATTTGAAATCACTTTCTGCAAATACACCAGCCTCTATACCACAACCTTCTGAATTTAATAATGCAGAACTGCAGATTGTACTTTGTAACTAAGATTTTTCTTCTGCAATATTGTAAATCTCTTTGCAAAATGCAGAATGCAGATGGGTATTTCAAACACTGGAAGATGACCTTTACAACACTGGAATGTTACCAAGCAATGATTAACAAGTTGGTACTACATGTAGTAATTTTTACAGTTAGGCAAAATATCCAGCCAAATCCTAATGATTCATAAGTTTTATATTGTTTTTCTGACTTCCTCTACAGGTGCCTTCAATGGGCGAGATCGCACAGGATTGGCTGCTGATCCCACCAATCCCAGCATAGCTCTGTGCTGTACAGTGAATGGCAAGGTAGGTCTTGTAACAAGCCTTTTGATTGGTCCTCTGTTATTTGTTTAAAATTTTACAGTTGCTGCTTAATGATTGTGTTTTCTAACTCCTATCTTTGCTTCGCTTTCAGGGGGTGACAGTGTTTGACTTAAGAATGCCACTCCCACTGGACTTCATCAATGATGTAAGATGGCTTTCCATTTACTATTGTGGCTTATGAATACAAAGAGCTTGGAACTTATTTTTTCAAATGCAGAAGTTCACATAAACTTTCAACTTGAACTTTATTCATTTACAACCTTTCAGAAGTGACAATATAATGACCTTCTGAATTATGTGTTGATTATACCTTTCCAAAATTAGATATTATAAAATCAGACAGTGTAAAATTAGAAAGTGTTCAATAACAATTCCTTTTCATCAGAATGATTTAATGTTACTCAATGACTAAGTACACCTACATTTTACATTGTACTTCCCTCTGGTGTTACCATGGTAACAGATTTGTTGTTGTTTCCTCAGCTCCATGGCAACATAATCCGGGACCTGACGTTCCTGCATGACAGCTGGCCGTGGTGTAAGGGGCAGTCAGCCTTCCTGTCTGTGTCTGTGGACGGCACTGCTAAGGTAAGGAAGCCAGACGGTCTTCAAATGGCAGTGGCAAATTTTGCTGGTAGACTAAGCCTACATTAATGACATCTCTTTTCATGTCTTTATATGCCAATTTTTGTGCGTCAAAGATGGTGGATTAGGCAAAATTTTTGTCCAACATGAGCAGCAAAATTCTGTCAAATGATAGAAAGATGGACGCTCTCTAGAACACTGAAGAAAGCTATGCAGCAACATCACATGCATGTTAATGTATTGATTAGTGTTGGAAGTTAACCTTTAGCACACACCACACTGAAGTAGCCATTTGGCTACCCATGCTCTGATGGGTGTGGCAGCAGAAGAATTTAGAGAATTGGTTAGCTGTTATTTTACAGAATTGGTTATTCGTGATCCTTATGGATTTTCTAACAGCCCCACCAATTTCAAGCTTCATAACTTGCAGATGGATCTGACAAGTCATTTATTTCATTTCAAAGTTATTCTCTCATTAAGACTTTAGCTGTAAGGTGAGAATACTGTAGTCAGAATATATTACAACGTACGTAGTGAGTACATGTGTATGTGTATGTGTTACAGGTGACAACGTTAGATGGTAAAACCCTGCAGACTGTAGACTGTGGGTCCTGTCTGCACAGTGCTGCACCCACACCTGAGATATACGGGTCCATGGCTGACGATGGCTTCTACAGTACGTTTGTTTGTTTGCTTTTTTGTTTGCTTGTTTCACGTAATTGGTAAACAGCTTTTCTGTACAGTAAGTATAAGCCAAGTAAGACTGGAAGGTTTGATCCCTCTCATATCGGGATGGATAGTCTTTTTGATAAAGATTACTCTTAGTTACTTACTGCCTTACATGCAAAGGACTGGCATTGATGGCAGTAAGTGAGAGTTAGAGTTAGACTGCCACAACATCATGGCCGGTGAGTGGTAGGCAAAAAGTGGGTGAAGGTTGGATACTGATAATAAGTATACTAGTATTTCTGCAAAAGGAAGCATATGTCTGCAAATTTACATGTATATGAGGCAAACCAAAACAGCGATTGCTGGCATGTAATTTGGGGCAGTTATGATTTGTATCTGTATCTGTATGGCCAGTATAACCGCCTTTTGGCATAACACACCAGCTTCGCAGGCACGTGGCGCGGCGGCACTGGCTATATTACACCGATGGACTTGTTACACCTAACCCTTGAACTTCTAACTCTAGACATTGTTTAAAGCTATCTAATGACAATGAGTCAGTGACAGTGAGTTCCACTCTGCGATAGTTCTAGGAAAGAATGACTGTATCTGTATCTGATGTTGTGCTTGCCCCCCCAGGCCTGATCATGCTGGGAGGAGACTCCATCTCTGCCTACGTCCCCGAGGTCGGCATTCAGGAGTTGCTGCAGGAGCACGGGGAAGCTCCCGTCTGGAAAATCAGGTGGGGGAAAAATCTGCTTTTGTACCTTCTCTAGTTGTCTATTTGAGTTTAAGGTTGGAAAATCAGTAAAATGATATCCTACCCCCAAAATAATATCCTACCTCCAAGCTTGGGTGCCATCCTCTATAGTTACCACCATCTTTTTAGCGAGCAACATTAGTGAGCCGGTGGTAATGGAGGATGGCACCCAGGCTAGAAAATCAGGTAGGTGGAAAAATATCCTACCCTCCAAACATGGGTTAGTGCTGCTTTGGCTTTTTTAAAATCTTTTTTAGGCAATTTGTCAGGCTTTCTATTTCGTCAACTCCAAGAAAAAAACGTAATAGACAATCCTGGTTGTTTAACAACTGTTCAATTTTGGAGACATTTGTTTCTTTATTTGTTTGAACCATTCCTTATTCACGAGAAGCTGCTTTTTATTGATTGTCATGAGAGAAAAGTTAAGGGTCAGACAAAATATATCAAAAAGATGAAAGTTCACATAACATGATTATTGTCCTTTGTATAGGACATGATGTCCTCTATAATGTTCTTGAACCTCTAGACTTACACACCCATTTCCTGCCCCCCTCCCCCTCAGGTATACATCCAATGGCAGTATGTTGTATTCTGTGTGTGACAACGGGATGGTGCGGAGGTATCGCAGGTATCCCGACCATCACGAGTATCTGGGAGAGGTCTTCAGGCACAAGAGTGATATAGAAGACATGGACATATCAGCATATGACGAATGTATCCTTTTTTACGTTGGTGAAGGTTAGACATCCAGGTAATAAGATATGCCAAAAAACAGTTACTCAAGCAACTGGATATGATTTTGGAATATCCAGTTTCCTGGACACCGGGCTTGCTGAAAATTTTTTCAAGATGATATCCAGTTGCCTGAGTAACTGTTTTTTGGCGTATCCTTTTTTTACACTACTCATCTATGTCATATGTGATTCCAAATATGAAATGTGATTGTCTGTTTCAACTCACTCACTCACTCACTCACTCACTCACTCACTCACTCACTCACTCATTCACTAACTCACTCACTCACATACTCACTCACTCACTCATTCATTATTTCGTTTAGTATCTGTTGTTCCCTGTCTTCTGAAGGTTACTGTAGATGTGCTTGCACACTAATGTTGAGGCTCAATGGAGTTCAAATTTACACACCTTTTTATAAAAAGGGTTTGGGGTCAAAACTAAAAGCCTTTTTTCCCCAATAGTGTGTGACTTTGTGTGGTATGATGTCACAGGCCTGTGTGTTTTATTCCTAGTACTTATTCTAGTATCTGTGTCACATCAAATTTTTCATATTGTAAATCTGAACAACCTTTTGTAATTTCTTGTAAGTACTAGTATCTTCAGGTATTACTGCAAACACAAATTGCATATTTCCTTAACCCATCTCACCAGATCTAGTCACAGCTTCCAAAGATCGCACAGTGGGCCTGCTGAAGCTGGGCGCTCCCAATCACGGGGTGACAGAGTACGCAGAACTGACGTAGTAATGACCATGTTGCAGTCAGACCTCCCTTCTCAACTACTGTACAAAACCCACCACTACTTAGAATCACTGTTGACTCTTATGTACTGATGACATACAGTGGTTCTTCAGACATTGCTGGCCCAACAACAGTCCTCTTTGAGCATGGAAATTTCAAATATGTGGATTTCCTACTAAAGTACCAGTCAACTTTTTTTTACCATCATTGAAATCATCTGAGACCTGAAATTGAATATCAGAAGTAATATCATGTTCTAAGAATTTAGAAAGGGTAATTATTCAGTGGATCAGCAGTATTTAGCAATGGGAAACCCTTGATTGAGTCAAATTTTAGGACTTGATTAAAGCACAGTGTGGAGGATTTTTATGAAACTCCGAACTCGGAGCATGTGTGAATGTGGGAGTGAGTGAGTCAGTGTGAATGGTACAGGTTTTTACTAGTAGATTCCAGTAGATGCAGCTTCAAGGTGGAACGGAAAGTGTCCAGATGAAGAGTTGCAAATAGAAATGGTGGTAAAGATTCTGAAGTTCATTGTTTTAGGAGAAGCTAAAGGTAAGACACTGGCTGCTGTATGGGCCTCAAGGTCAAAAGATTCCTCAAGGTCAAAAGATTCCTCTTGTCGAACTTAGAAGTGTGCAATCCCGTCTGTAGTCTTAATCAGGACTCTAATGTACAAGCGAGAAGCCATCCACTTTTAGCCATGGACGTTGGTGCCATTCTAGTAGTCGTATTTTACTCATAAAGCAGAAAGTTTTCGTCCACTATTGATTGTAAACAGATGGATCGTGTGAGATGTAGCAGTATTTATTGAATCAAGTACAGAAGATATCATGTTAAAACTGCTGTCACAGTCCATCACATAAGAGTATGTAACCTTCTGCAAAATGCTGTGTACATAGATCTGCACTTTTTATGTCCGATATAGAAAACAATGTCAACCATTGTTAATGACCATGTATGAATCAAAGGAAGGATCCAGAATTTCACATTTAGAGGGAAAAAGTCTGTACAGAGTTTTGAAAATCTTAAGCAGTCCTACATATGGGGTCTTGAAGTCCTTACAATTCAGACATTGTCATGTAATCTTCTCATCAAGAACTGCTTATCATAGGTAACATTGATGAGTATTAGTACTGTATGTTAATGACAGTGACAGTTGTTCCCATAGCAATTGCATATGTTACATTGCCGACAGACCCACAAAGTTGGAACATCATTACTGTATGACTTACTTACATGTAACAACCTTTGTTGGCAGTCATTTCATACAACAATTTCTGTTCACAATGACATGTATTTTTGATGCTCGACTTATGTTCTCGTTTTACAAGTTGGAGAAAAAAATGTAGAACAGTATTTTGTCATTACAACATGTACCGACATGAACAATGCTAGATTCATCTTTTGGGGCAGTTAGAGACAGACTTATTTGTAAAAAATTTAACACATTCTTGATTCCGCTTGTTTACAGATCAAGTACAACATTAAACCATGTTTTGAAGGCACAAGTATGTTGCAACAATTACTCTGATCCATACTACCAGTATCTCTCAAATGGTATAAGATTGTATAGGCATTTAAGAATTAACATTGAGGAACACCATATCATAATCCTTTATTCATTACTGTGCAAAGTACATTTTATTCTAAAACTGCTCTCCAACTGAGTCACTAAATGTCTGTAATGTTTGCAATTATATGATGAATTATATAATGAAACTTGACCCTACAAAAAGTACAGCAGCTTTCCTAAGGTCAACAGATCAACGGATAAGAGAAACACAAAATCTTAAAATTCTACTTTAAGGCTACACCAATTTAATTTCTTGGTTAACGGATTCGCCCGCTTCATTTTTTTCTGATTTGCAAATAAAAATAAAAATTCAGAATCAACTGCAAAATTCTCATATTTTGCCCTGAACAGTTGAAAACAGTCCTTTTTATCCTAGTTGTTACAGTTATTCCATCTTTCAATGCAATGGTATCATTAAAACTTCAAAATTCATTGTTTAAATTTTGAACCAGCCTGGTGTGTTGACTTCATGGCTCCTATCGTACCATTTTGGGCCATAATAGGATGCCTAGACCTGTTTTTATTTTTTTTTTTCGCCCGCCCACTCCATTATTTTTCTAGAAAAATCCGTTAACCAAGAAATTAAATTGGTGTGGCCTAATACTAAACAATAAGGGCTAGCATAAGTAAACCTATGATATCTTACTACAATCAGGTGGATCAAGTCTTGGGTTTCTGTATCCTTTGTAGTAACAAAGCAATCTTTAATATATATAGGGTTATATATATTTCTGCACTACGAGAATTGTCACATCTAAACTAAAGATATGTCCATATCTACTTGTGACTTTAAGTCTCTTGAAATCTACTTGAGCAAAAAAAAAAACAGTATATATGGTACGTTTTTGCTGCAAACGGTTTTATCGGTAGTGTTAGCAAATCTAATAATAGTTTCTTTTTATCACTATTGCAGATGGCGTAATTATGGTGTCATTTGGTCTCTCTTCGTAATTTTATCTGTATTTGCAGGCACGCGGCGCGGTGGCAGATGGCTACATTACACCGAGCGACTTGTTACACCTAACCTTTGAACATCTGACACTAAACATTGCAGCTATCTAATGACAATGCCCCTACGCTTGGTGACAGCGAGTTCCACTCTGCGGTAGAACGAGTTTTATCCTCACTCCTGTAGAACGAGTTTTATGTCACAAGCTCTCCGAACATTGCTCCCACCTTACCGCCAACATAACCTCCCACAAACGCCCCCAACCCGGGAATGGGGATCGCCAGTTGCCCGAGGGCGGGTCCGAGGTACCACGCGCCGAGGGTGGCGCCCGCGACCGTGCCTGCAACCGCACCCTTACCGAGAGTCTTGCCACCGATCGAGCACAAACTCCTGACCACACCACCTACTTCTTTCCTAACTTCGGATTCAAACTCCTCCTGTGACATCTCCCCCTTCTTAAACCTTTTGTAGTTAGCAGAAGTGCGATCGTATAACTCATACCCCTTAGCAAAAATGCCGACCCCCGTCCTTAAAGCGTCGAGTTTGTCCTTCAAATTTCCAAGTTGTGCCATCAAAGTTTCAGGGGTTTCCTTCAAAGCACCGTTCCCGACATCTTCTCCCTTCGGTGAACCCTTTCGTGCATCGTCAGCTGTCTGTCCGTCGCCAGGAGTGCTTTTCAGGGTTTCCCCATTGACGTAAGCGAAACTCAGCAGCAGACCAATAGCGATCAAACACATCAGCGACATGGGTTTGGCCATTGTTGACTGTTCGCCCTGCTTTCTTTGTCTTTGTTCTGTTGGAGCCAAAATGATAATTTATGAACCTTGGGCTGGTATAGTTAGTATATGATTATAAAATGCACTAGATTTCTCTTCCACTTTATAAGACGGCAAGTCTTTATTAGGTCATTAACAATTTTGTGGCTAGAAAATTCGAACATTTATCTATCCAACTGTGACTCGAACAGCTAGCACAACACTTAAATCACAAACACCGGTTTGATATTTAATCATTCAGATACGGTTGGAGCAAGGAGTTCACGTTAACTGGAATTTTTAAGAAACTTGATTTCAAACCTTTCATTTTTTAACGCTTACCTGATTAGATATGTGGCGTGTCACTGTATATCTCCTTCGCGACTCAAGACGCGACTCAAGGTGTATAACCAGATATCTGGCACAGCAGATACCTTGGAAGTGAAGTTGAAAAAATACCTTAAGCAGATTGAATTTCCGGGTGGATGAACATAAAAAATGAAATGAAAGAAACCAGGATTCGAAAGCAACAACGGGATGTTGTGCACCTTTTCCAAATTTAGGTAACATGCAAACGATTTTCTTATTAAACGCCAACATGCAACTTGAATATTACAATATACTAATATGCATATGTAAAGAGATTCTGGACAGAAACTAAAAAGCAGGTCACAATCTTGAGTGGACGTACCTTTTAGACACCAAGACAAAGGCACGATGGAGCTGGTCGCGTTCCTTTACCTTTTCTGTAGTATTGAAAAGCGGCTTTGTCTACCAGGTACGTGATTTGTTTTGCAAACTGAGCTGAGGGGATTGCCGATGGTGTCGGTCATGTGATGTGGGGACTGCCCAGAATCAGGTGATGTAGTTTCGGTCAGGTGATCTTTTGTTATAGGTCTGCGACGTGCACCTGAGCTCACTTCCGCTTTTTGAGGTGCGCTAACCAAACAACCTTCGCATATGGTCTGCTCTGTTAATTATTACTCAAACACATTCACATACTGTACAGTATATGGTGACATAATCCGGCAACATAATGTAACCCAACACCAGTTACCATGGTGAGAGACGGTCTAATTCAGGTCATTAACCAGGTCAGAGGTCAGTGTTTCAAACGGAAGAAGAAACAGAGCAAAAACATTATACTATGGGTCGACTACTGGGTACGTGTTTTGCGAAGTGTAAAGCTAACAAAAAGGTAATCTCCAAGCAGATTCGATGAGGCAAGGGGACTTTGTTATATTGACCACCTGTATCCACTGCCGGCCCAACTGTCCCTTCATGTCCCCTTGCCCCACCGAATCTGCTTGGAGATTAACAAAAAGGCCCATTATCATGACATCTCTAACATTCACATGTTTACAGAATCAAACAATATTGCAGCATTAGCACAGAAGGGGGTTATATCTGTATACCGGTATACCTGAACAAAAGTAGAAAAGACAGACACGGAAAGTATTGAAACCTGTACAAGTACAGTTGACAAATGACAGTAGACAGTATTGGTATTGAAAAACCGGCTTTATTGGTTAGGCTTGTACTTGTTTGTTTAGCTCAGCTCAGGGGATTGCCGATAGTTTCGGGCAGGTGATGATCACACGATCTCATTACTGGATACATGCTTTGCGAATTGTAAAGATAATAAAAGAAATATACAAATTGTTTCATTGCAAATTCATGCCCAAGGGCTAATTGCAGGAACAGAAGAAACATTTGGTATAAAGACAGGCAATTAGTACACACAGAACTACTGATAACTCCTAAGAAACTACTAGTAAAAAAGACCGAGGGCTAATTGCAGGAACAGAAGAAACATTTGGTATAAAAAGAGACAAATAGCTAAGAAAAAAAGGTCCATGATACATCACTAACATTCACCTGAAATCAAACGTAACGGAACCAAACATATGTAACGTTAACAACATTGCAGCATTAGCACAGAAGGGGTCTCTAAAGTATAATATGGAACAAAAGTATAAAAGATACATCTGAATCAAAGCGAACAATAACTTGATATTACACTCGTTTTTTATTTTGCACATGCATCTTACGCTCCATTGTAAAACATATAAGATATTGCAGGTGGCATGAGTAAAGTGGTATCTAATCTGTTTCTCCGGTCACATAATCCCCGATATTGTCTCCTAACTTTTCTCCAGCATAACTTCCCCCCACTGCCCCCACCCCCGGCATTATGGCGGCACCAGCAACGGTCCCCATGGCTGAACCTCCCAACGAGCATCCACCCCTAATCACAGATTTCCCAACTTTTCCCAAAAATTGACTTCCTGTCATCTTTCCCTTCTTTAACTTTTCGTATGCAGAAGACACACGAGAATAAAACTTGTATCCTTCCTCTGCAACTTCGAGATAGCCGAGATACTCCTCCATTACATCCCACCATCCTCGCATTGCTTTCTTCCCTGCTCCCTTCCCCACATCGTCAGCTGTGTCAGCCTTGGTACAAGAGAAGTTCATCAGTAGGCCAACAGCGATCAGAAACATCAGCCACATGCGTGTTGCCATTGTTGACTATTCCCTTGTTTTCTTCGTTTGGTGTTCTGTTGGAGCCAAAAAGTAAGCAATGTGTAATATTTGATTGCTTTCATTTGACAGCTTTCATTTTCTTTCTACTTCTTACGACGTGGCTAATGAACTCAACATGTAATTCGGTCATTAACAAAACAACTACTTCTACCAGACAAGCCTGGATGCCTCTACCAGGGTTTGGGGGGTTGGGGGGTTGGGGGGGGGTGCGGCTGGAAAGAGTAGAAATTGGCCAAAGAGATCACATGGCGAGGGAGTTGGTCCGCTAGAGAGTACATTTTCCGCGGCCAATTTCTTCTCTTCCAGCCGTCTCCCAAAGCGTGGCAGAGGCTAGGATGCCAGAGTTTGGCCGCGAGGAAGCCACACGCCCCGATTCGAGATTTGGCACCCGGGGTCTCTCGTGCCCGAGGCCAACTCAGAGAGCGGCCCGTGTTTCAAGCAGAGATCCGGTCGACGGCCATGATCAGTAAATTTTATTTCTTTACTTTACTTTACCAATTATTTACTTTACTTTACTTCAGTGTAAGCGCCGGGGTCTGGCGCAAACAGCTAATACACTACACTAGGCGTGGTGCACATTCCATACAGATGAATGTCACAGTTTGAACGCTTACCTGATAGGTGACGTGTCACACACACTGTATGCTAGAAACACTTGACAGCCTGAGTCGACCAGACAAACTGTAGACTTCCTGCACAGCATGTACCTTGCAAGCGAAGTATCGAAAGTTGAATACACACAATAACTAGACTATGGTTACACCACGGCGGGCCTGAACTTTATAGCAACAGTTATCATACAGCTGTGAGCTACAGTCATGAACTAAAAAGCTAGGATCGTGATCACAAAAGGAGATCTAACAAGTTAACGTTATATATATAGAGAGTGGATGTAAAGTTACCTTTCAAGTGCAAGCGGGAAGTTCAAGTTGATATACAGGACAATCGTGGCACAGATATTAAGACGACGGCCAAGACGGAGCCGGGGAGCTCTACTAGGCTGGAGTGTTTGCAGGTCCCGGGCGGGTCCCAGTTCTGTTGGCCAGGTATGTTTAGTAGTCTTTGTTTCCAAAGTTAGCTGAGGGCCGGGATTGCCGACAGTTCTGGTCAGGTGATCACCTGACACCACGGGTATTCTGGGAAGTCGCTAACAAACAAGTGATCACTAAGGCGGTAACTTTAAGTACACGATCGTTCAAAACTGAACATTTATTCTTGATGATAGCATAAAAATTGTCATGTTCACATACCTCTATTACTCTGTGTCAAAGTACCACTAGATATGTATCCAAGAAAAATAAATAATCAAAATCAAATGAAACAGATGGTACTGTGAAACAGTATTTTGCATTGAATCAGTGGTTGCCCACAGTTTCGGCAAGCGGCAAGGAAGTTTCGGTCGGGTGATGTATTAAATCACATCTTTTTGCACTGTGCTGACATGCCTAAAAACTTACAGCGATAACTGAACTATATATATTCAACACTTACCTGGTTAGATTGACATCGACAGCTGAGTAGGAAGAAGGTAGTCACATTAACATTAGTAACGTTAAACTTTTAGTGTTTGTAACAGTCTGAATTTAACAAGTTGGGCACTTAATAGTTAACGGTTTTATTTCATGCTTTCCGTTTTCGTAGCAACTGACCACCGACCTGACCATACTCCAACACCACATGAAAATATTTCACTGAGGCATTTTTGCAGAAAAATATCGCGGAGTACTCAGCCTGTGATACTAGCGCGAAATAAACTAAGGTTACTCGAGGTGACTGACCTTTGTACCTTCAAGATGGCGCCCGTCAGCCGAATGTGGAGACAGTTGACGTCAAAATACACCATTTACCACGTTTTTGTCTTCTTGTTGACGTTTTTCAGGTATGTGGGTGATAGAACCTTTGCTCTAGCTAAAGCAGGGACAACAAAAACGTTGAAAATAAGGTTCACATAACGTATATAACCGTTGATCGTGTCGAGCGCGCGCGCGCGCTAGCATAGGGATGGGATGGGGTGCAACGGTTGGGAAACTTACCAAGGTCGTTAAATCAAAGGCACATAATTTTTGCATGTATTTATCTATATAGATATGTACTAGACAAAGTACTGCTTCCTTAAACTTGTCGTGTCTTACCCCAACTGAGGCTAGGGGTGTTACGCAGTACCTGTTCAAGATCAAGAATTCACACCCGTGGGCCGGTGAAACGACTCCCATCCACTGGCAACCCATCCATCTCATATATCTATGTTGTAGCGTCAGATTTAAATTAAAACGCTTTTTATATGTATATTTGCAGCTATGCGTTCTTCCACGCCACGAGAAAAACCTTCAGTAACATCAAGACCACCATCTCCTCAGAGTGGACTCCCCAGTTCTGTAATGCTACAGAGCCATGCCTCCGGCCGGAGAAGGTAGGACAAGCCCGAAAGTTCATCTGTGTTGTAGAAGTCATTTAGAGTTTTATAGAGTTAGATGTTCAAAGGTTGGGTGTAACAGGTCGTTCGTTGTAATATACTATGTAGTCAGCTGACACCTCGCCTCGTGCCTGTGAAGCTGGTGTGTTATGCCGAAGGGTGATTATTATAACATATACATGTATGATATATATATATATATATATATATATATATAACTGGTTATATACAGATTTAGGAAGCTGCTGTAATTTCCAACACAAGAAATTGGACTTAGTGTCCTCAAGACAGAGACTGGAGTTGTACTGTCATAAATTTGGGTAAGACTTACCCACATCTTCGACTGTACAACTCCAGTCGCCTTTAGGAATAGAATGGAATATTTCTTGACAAAGACTGGATCTACCCAACCTTGAAGAGTAACACTAACTAACAGCAATCATTACAGATCTGGATGGACCGGCACCTGTTTGACTCCAGCAGTGATGCTGAACCCTTCCTGGGCTGGCTGGACTCTACCTTTCTCATTTCCTATGCAGTGGTGAGCTGATGACTTAATGTCCTAAATTTCTAAGACAGTTGACCATTTAAAAAAAAAGCCATGTTTGATTTTCAAGAGAAACATGGTTTCTGTTAACTTAAAGCAGATGCCATTTGGTTTGCTTACTTTTCGTCCTTTTTATGACATCTATGATTATAACAATATAAGAAAAAAGCCAAGAATTGTTCTTTTTTATGAATTTGTACAGTTGGCAAGATTTCAACCTGGATAATGCATGAAATAGCATTGCTTTCAAGAGCTTCCTCTTGATCATCTTTCTTATACTATTGCTTTGCAGGGTTTGTACATCAGTGGCATTCTTGGAGACAGGTAAGAGATGGAACATGCTTCCTTTTGTAGTTCAGTATTACATATACAATGTAGTTGTATGATATACATATATAACTTTATAGGGATGTACACAATTGTAACTAATAGCTTTGCAATTGTCATAACAGGTTTGACATGAGGAAGGTGCTGTCTCTGGGAATGTGCCTGTCTGCTGTTGTGGTAAGTATTGGACTTTGGACTTCTAAAAACATTCAGTGTACTATATGATATGATACAGAGCAAGAGCACTACTACATACACAAGGACATGATAATTTAACATGGATTTCTCAAGTATATTTGTGAGTCATTCCTTTCTTTGCCATCATTGTCTTGTGAAGAGTACTGTTTTAACTGAATCCCTTATTATTTCAGGTGTTTGTGTTTGGGTGCCTGACGGAATGGGTCCATCTCTACAGCCAGCCGTTCTACATTCTCCTGTTTGTACTTAACGGCTTGCTGCAGTCCACAGGATGGCCGTGTGTGGTCGCCATCATGGGCAACTGGTTTGGCAAGTCAACGTAAGGGCTTGTTGTTTTCATCGCAGGGTAGAACATGTGCTGTTAGAAGCTATTATCCAAGATAATGGTAACTTTTTGTTGAGAATTCAAGATCTTTTGTCTTCCAAGCACTTCATACAAACAAAGATTCAAAAGCCCTGTATAATCTCCAAACAGATCATACAGTGGCAAGACACTATCCATTGGCCAGAGGAGTGTACACTTGAGATTAAGCTCTGCCCACCTCCTTCAAAATTTAGAAATACAATTGGTCTAACTGCTAACTGCCATGTTATCATTGGTTTAACTGCTGAATTGTGAAGGGAAGTCAGGATTGGGGTATTGTTGCCTTTTTCTGACCACTCTCACGTGTCCTGACCCTCAGACGAGGCTTTGTCCTGGGTGCGTGGTCAGCCTGTG
Organism: Branchiostoma belcheri; assembly: GCF_001625305.1. NCBI lineage: Eukaryota > Metazoa > Chordata > Leptocardii > Amphioxiformes > Branchiostomatidae > Branchiostoma > Branchiostoma belcheri. The sequence continues at coordinate 1,810,583 of NW_017802380.1, read as the reverse complement.
CTTCTGTGGGGAACATCATCGGAGCCCTGCTGGTGTCACAGGTTCTGGACTATGGTTATGAGGTAGGCTGTCATAACTGCAATGTTTTGTTCTATCATGTCTATGTTGTGATGATTTTGTGGAGTAAACTTCTACACACAACATTCTATAATGCCAATGTAAATGTACTTAATACTTACAACTTCAAATTGCCTGCTGTTGTTGGTTGAAGGCAAATTGTGACTACCAGTGGGGAATCAGGATCGGTTTTGAGCGGAAGGTCTACACAAACAAAAGGAAAATCTCCATACACACTTGAGATTTTATTTGTTACATGTAACATTGTCCTTTTATTTCAGTACGCCTTTCTGGTGACATCAGCTGTGCTTTTTGCTGGAGGAGTTGTCAATTTCTTTGCCCTTGTTCCTTCTCCAAAGGAAGTTGGTTAGTAATTTTGTGAACACCTTATATCAGATGTTCACATGCTTTTTCATACAATTTTCTGATTGGTGATACACTGATAGATTCCTTGTAATTCCCTGGTCCTTTTTGTACCCATGTTTTTGGAGTGTGACTTTTAAGTGGTTTAGATAAATCAGATAACAGTGTGACTGTCTGACTGACTGTTGTGATTCCCAGGCCTCCCAGAACCAGAGGATGGAGATAATGAGGATGATGTCAGTGACACCAATGATGATGATGAAGATGAGACAGGTAATGTCATAACACCAAGACTAGTCTACTGTTGTCTCTTCTTTACAAGCTACCTATAATTGACCGATTAGCCATACTGAGTTAATGCACTACTGGTAATGCACATATACAGAGCCTTAGTGTAATGGACAGCCTTATTGTAAGCATATTTTCATGAATGTCAAGCTAATAAAAATTAACCTATTTGAATGACTTTAATCTACTCCCCACTATCTAACCTTGTAAACAATAGACTATAGAGAATTGGTTGCGTCAGTATGCTAAAGGTTGATCATGTCAGATATGCATACGAGTACCATGTTCCCAATGTTTTGGTGAGAACAACATTATAAGCATTGATATTCTTATTGCCCCCCCTCCCCACAGGTATCACACCCAGAACACCACTTGTGCAGAGTGACCTTGACTCTCCCGTGACCTTCACACAGACCCGCCCTCAGGCCATCAGCTTTTTCCAGGCCGTCTGTCTACCAGGGGTCATTCCTGTGAGTACGGCAGGAGTCTGCAATCTGTCGTTATGTTTACCAAAGGAAACATATTGTTTTGCTCTGTTTCTTCTTGTCCAAACAAATAAGGTCAATAACATGAACTAGACATCTCTCACCATGGTAACTAGTGTTGGGTTACATCATGTTGCAATTTTACAGCAGGAGGGATATGAATGTGTTTGAGTAAGAATTAACAGAATAAACTGATCCCATAGCCCTATCCACCTCTCTCAAAACATAGATATGCAAAATGAAAACATAGAAATGGTGACAGTCCAGCTGCAAATTACCACTCTTTTATTGCTTTAGCAGATTACCACTCTTTTATCGTTTTAACTGCTACATGTAATTGTGATGGACAGTCAGGATCGGTCTGTGCTTTGTATGTTGCAGTACTCGCTGTCCTACGCCTGCCTGAAGCTGGTGAACTACTCCTTCTTCTTCTGGCTGCCGTTCTACCTGCACTCCCAGTACGGCTGGAAGGAGACGGTCGCTGACGAGATCTCCATCTACTACGATGTGGGCGGGATTATCGGTAAGGAAAAAAATCTTAAATTTCAAGAGGACACAAGAATCACTTCATCATTTGCTGCAGGTTTTCATAAATATTGCAGCAAGCAAATAGGGACTCAGGGTTGTGTGACTTAGAATCTGAAGGTTCTGGGTTCAATTCCCTGGCAGGCCCCATTGTTGTACCATTGGGAAGGCACTTAACACCTATTCCTTACTCAACTGAAAATGAGTAACTCACTTTGATTAGGGATGTCCTCTCAGATAAGATGAAAGCTGGAGGTCCTGTGTTTGAAGAGAGTCAAATCTGCTACCCCGGATCTTGGGGAGCAGACCAAACCTAACAAGGCTGGATTCCAGGCTAGAGAAGTCATCAGGGGTTATCCTGTTTCTACTCGGTCCTAGTGTTTCACCATCATTTTTTTGTCCCACAGGAGGGATGATTGGCGGCTATCTGTCAGACAGGATGAAGAAGCGAGCCCCCACCGTGGTGACCATGTTGTTACTGGCTCTCCCTGCCCTCTGGGGTTACAGTGGTAGGTGCACTGGGAATTAATCTTACATAGTTTAAATCTGCAACACCAGAGGTGTCATAATTGGTATTGACAACAGCTTTTCAAAATATATTTATCAAAACATTGACCATAATTAGAATACTAGGCAATGAGCTGTATGTGAATCTGATTTTTATTACTACCTACTAGTGAAATACTGGTACTTGTTGAAGATTTAGTTTATGTGTAATTGCCAGGAATAACATATTTTGTAATGATCATTATAGTTATACCAGGAGTTTGTTAAAAACAGCTTGACTCTATATAATTCTTTTTCAGCTTCTCCAAACAACAAGACCACCAATGCTGTTCTCATGGCTGTAGCTGGTAAGTACAATGTACTTATAAATGTCTTGAGTGGACAGGTACATTGTGGGTCTAGAATTAAACAGACTGTGTAAGATCCTGAGACATATAACGTTATATATATTGCTATCATAACATAGGAAAAGTTTATGTGTTGTGTCAACTTCTGTGTCATGGGTTTTCCATTGGAGATCCTGCTAGACTGAAGAAAACTTTAAATTAAAGTTTAATTATGCCCCATGGTTGCTCATTGGAGATTGTTATAAACTGAAGAAAACTTATGTCACAGCGTTTTGTCACAGCATTTTTCATTGGAGGTTAATTATGTGTTTTATGTTACAGGGTTTTTCATTGGTGGTCCAGCTAACCTGATCAGTTCTGCCATCTCGGCTGACCTCGGACGACAGGACCTGATCAAGGGAAACAGCGAAGCCCTGTCCACGGTCACAGGCATTGTGGACGGGACAGGCAGCGTGGGGGCTTCTATAGGACAGGTTGGAACTCACAGTCACATGCATGCTGGTGTTACATGGATAGTAGAGCACGTCGGCAGAACGTACTGCGCCTGCGCAGAACCCAGGATTTTCACGGTTTTCGTTGGATTTTTGGTCAACGTTGCATCAGAATTTTCCCTGTTGCAGACGATATCTTTTACGACATAACATTTGAAAACTACTGTCGGAATGCTAACCTTATATGAGCAAATACAACCTTATATGAGACGTTCTGCCTAAGTGCTATGTATCACGGGTTTTGCGCAGATGCAGTACGTTCTGCCAACGTGCTGGATAGTAGCAATTCTGTACTGTAGTCACTACTGCAAACTGAAATGTGAACACTTGGACAATAAGTTGATCAGTGTGAAATTTAAAGTGTTATGTGTCATCCTTCCCCAGGTTGTGGTTCCTTTGCTTCATAAACAGCTGCACCTGGACTGGCACTGGGTCTTCTACTTCTTCATGCTGATGGTGAGTTTTGAGAAATGACACTAACCAAGGATGTTCTATAGAACGTCCTTGCACTAACCTGCAAAAGTTAGTCAGTTTCCAAGGAAAATTGTATGCATTCTGTATTTGTATGTGTCTGTTTGTTTGTTCATTCATGTTTCTGTATAGCCTGAGTGTCAGCCTTGTTAGCTTTCAACTTGGGGAGCGGACGAAAGCTAACAAGGCTGACACTCAGGCCAGTTTCTGTAGTTATCACAGTACCAGAATCACAGTATCAAATTCCTTGTCGTGACAATGAGATCTGGATGTCCTGTTCTGTTCTGTCTGTGCAAGACTCCATGGCTCTTTTGTTGTGTGTGTTATACCAAATTTCTTGGCATGATAATAAGATGTTGGCATTCCTGTCCTGTCTGTGCAGACACTGATGACTGCAGTATGTATCCTGCCCCTGCTGGTAAGGGAGGTGCGCAGCATGAAGTGTTTCCTTAACTACCAGCTGAGGCGGCAGGCGGCAGCCCTGGTCCAGGACACACACAGGACAGACAGGCTCAACTCTGTTAACAGGTACAGGAAACACCTACATCTAGACTGTAGTACTAGCTGTGACAGGCATAGTCTGTGTAACGTAAAGTCTGCCGTCTGCGGCTTTACTGGCCCCTCCCCTCCAACCGTAAAGCGATTTAATCAGGCTGTGACAGGCAGGGCTCATATCTCTATATGCTTGAGTTGTTACGTTATAAATACACTTCGTGAGTATAGAAGAACACAGCATACACCTACCCCCTGCTATTAGGGGTGTTCAAATTGTTCAGACTCCAAGTATTGCTTCCAAATTGTGTTCTAAGTATCTGATATCTGCTGTATTTTATTTGTTGTATTATATACAGCTATCAGTCAGCTGAGTAATATTGACTGTCTTTTTCTTCTTTTTTTCAGCTGAACCAGGTTGTCTCTACAAGAGAGATAAAGTGCAATTTCAAGGAACGTCCAATGTGGAATCACATTTTATCTCATTGTATATATATATGTGTATATTATTTTCCATTGAACTTGAAGTATCACAATTTGAAGAAATGTAACAATATTACTCTCTGTAAAGGGCTTATGAAAACTACTGTCAGAATAAAAAAGGATAGATACTGTTTCTCCTTAATGGTAAGCAGAGAATTATATGGAACAAACAGGAAATGTGAGGAATCTAAGTGAAAATCTGTTCTTCCAACTAGTAATAAAACGTTTTTATGGGGCAAAAATGTCATGCTACATATAGTTCAAAATGTAAATCCAGTGTAAAGGTAAATCCACAGCAAGCAATATTGTATGATGGAGTACAATTCTATGTGTTTGCCATTCTTGCCATTCTGGAAACATGTATCTGCACTGTCTGAATAAATAAATAATTAATTTGCTCATTCATTCTTACCATATTTGCATCATCACTAATAGTCAGTATAAAAACAGCCACATTATATACATGTGTATGTACATATGTATTGAACTGTAACTTTTGAGGTGTTAGTCCAAACTTCAGTATCACAGAAGCCCTTGACAACGGGACTGAATTGTACTGATCTTCTACAAGAAATGTAACGCGGGGTGCTGTAACTTCGGACGACCCCTAACTTCGGATGAATTTGTAATTGTCTAAATATGCAAAAGTCAGCCACAGCTGTTGCCATCTTGTACCATCATCTAAACAACAAAGAAGCAAGGATCATGCACACAGCTGACATACGAATGAAAAGTAAAGCTTTCGATATTTAATCAGAGTTACGTCACGACATGTAAAATAACGATAATTATGGACGCCCTCTTGTGAGAGGTCACCATGTAACGGCGTTTCCTACACTAACAATACACCACTATTTTACATGACATATTACTGTCATACACTTGATAAATAAAGCTATACAGTGCACCACGAACTGCGACTCCGAGTGCTTTATTTCGCAAGAAAACTGACCTGAATAAGCATAACTACAGCGCGGTTCGAACGCCCTCCCACACACGTCACGACCGGCATTTCCCGTCATTCTGTTCGAAAGTGAGGGCGACATTTGATACAAGGGTGCGGCCCGTCGTCCGTCCTACTGCATCCTGAGTAAGGATCGCTAGGTGGTGTCATGGTAAGTAACGCTGCTAAATACACGTACGAAGATGGTTGGGCATCAGGAGACTCATTCTAGGAGGCGAATTAGGCGTTTGTTGGCGGAAGTCCTTTTGTAAACACAGGGAGGGAAATTCGAACGTGAGCAAGGTCAACACAAAAACTCGTCTTAGGGGCAAATAAAAACTACAAAGACGTTGTTAAAATGATACACACTTTTCCGTGCTTATTTGCCGCCTGTATGTGTAAATATAGATACCATGACTCGCTATTTTGTGTCCATTAAATTATCTATTGTTGATAAAACATTTTGAATTGCTTCAAATTCAGGGCCACGTCCAATGAAATTCCATCCTTGGCTAAGAACGGTGCAACAAGCGGCACCTGTGGAAATAATTAAGGCTTGCTCCCAATAAAAGATTTCCAGCTGTAGAATCCGTGTAATCAACAAAATGCCATAAGTGACACCTTTATAATTTCTCAATATTCACAGATGTCTGGCCCACCACTCAGAAAATACCGCGAGTGGGATGAAGAAGACATGAAACAGGCAATAAGAGCAATAAAGGATGAGAGGAAGGCTATTTATAAAGTAGCCAAAGAATTCAATGTGCCGCAAAGCACCCTGGATGATAGGTACAATCAGAGGCATACGGAAAAGGTTGGCAGGCCCACCAAACTTTCTCCGGAGGACGAGGAAGCTCTTGTAAAGTATTCCATGTACATGGCCACAAAGGGCTTCCCCCTCACAGCAGGGGTGATGAAGGCACTGGCCAAAGAAATAGATGCAGTAAGTAGCAAAGAAAAGGGCGAAGCTCCTAGGTTTGGCGGAAAGTTGCCAGGAAAGCGGTGGTGGTCGGCGTTCAGACGCCGCCACCCCGAGATAAGTTTAAGATCACCGGACAGTCTGGACAGAGCGAGGGCGGCTATGAGCAATGCCAGAGTGGTGGAAAAACACTTTGAGCAACTCGGTCAGTTATTGTCCGAGAACAAGTTACACGATCGGCCGTTCCAGGTATACAATGCCGATGAAACTGGCATGAGTATGGATGCGCGGAAATCTCGTGTCGTCGTACCGACAGCATCCAAGCGAGCCCCATCCATACGGTCAGGAGGGAGAGACCATATTACAGCAATGTCCTGCGTGAGCGCAGCAGGAGCGGTGGTTCCCCCAATGATTGTCTTCAATAGGGCCATGCCGTCTGGCAAGTTCTCAGAAGGAGGACCCCCAGGGGCGCTGTACGCTTGGTCCGAATCAGGCTTCATAAATAAAGAGCTGTTTGAGGAGTGGTTCTTCAAGATTTTCTTGGTCCATTGTCATAAAGAGAGGCCAATCCTGCTGATAGTGGATCAGCACAGTAGCCACCTGTCCCTAAAGGTACTGAAGACAGCAATGGAGCAAAACATCATAATCTATGGTCTCCCGCCCCATACGTCCCACTTTACCCAGCCCCTGGACGTCACTGTGTTTAGTTCTCTGAAGACAAAGTGGGCGACGACTTTGGAATCGCTACAGGCCGCCGACACAGGGTTCCAAGTCAGGAAGACAACGTTTCCAAAGATCTTTGCCTCCGTACAAGATCTTACCTTTACACCTGAGAACATCAAATCAGGTTTTAAGAAGACCGGTATCCTCCCCTATGACAAGAGCGCCATTGATAGCATATGGACCAACATGTCCCCTGAAACTAAGTCTGCTTCAGGAGAAGCTACAGCTGCGGGTACCGAAAGTGCAAATGCTGAATCTGCGTCAGAAGCGGGTACCGAAAGTGCAAATGCTGAATCTGCGGCAGAAGCTACAGCTACGGGTACCAAAGTGCAAATGCTGAATTTACGTCAGAAGCTACAGCTACGGGTACCGAAAGTGCAAATGCTGAATCTACGTCAGAAGCTACAGCTACGGGTACCGAAAGTGCAAATGCTAAAAAGGAGCAACAGTGAAACTTGTTGCAGCACGTGTGGGCGCTCTGCAAACCCACTGGTAGGGACCTTAGTCCCTGAACATTTGCAAGATATCTTAAGGCCGGTGGAAAGTGCACCCAATTGCAAACAAACAAAGAGGAGGAAGTTATCAGCCCGAGTTATGACACATGAAGACATTGTTAAAGAGTTGGAGAAGAAGGAGGAAGATGAAAAGATGAAAAAAGCCAAAGCCGAAGAGAGAAGGAAGAGGGCAGAGCTAACACGACTACAACGAGAAGCAAAGGCAAAAGAGAGAGAAGACAAGAAGAGAAAAAGGCAAATGGAAAAGGAGAATGAAGAGAAAGACAAGGAAATGGATAAGGAGGAGGAAGAGAATGAAATGGATCCGCAAAAAGAGGAGGATGAGAGAGAGCAGAACGGGAAATGCCAGGGAGACGGTTCAAAACGTCGACGAATCAAAAAAAGGGATTCCTGTTACGAATATGACTTTTAAAGTTATTCAATGACCGTTCGCACCGAAACAACGCAACAAGTAAGTAACGTTATACAGCCAGTAACGTAGTTCATATACCTTGTGTTCAGGTAAGAGTTCGTAAGTGTTGGGGTATGCGTTGTTGCGTGTAAATAATGGAATTAAGCTAAATCTGTATACTGTAGGTACAATGTGGGTTTGCTATCTGTACATAGATGTTTGAAATAGATGAGAATCGAATTTTTTTAGTAATTTCAATGCCACGCTACTTTATCCGGCTGAAATCCACAGCTTGGTGGGGCTTTGACCGTGTCTCCACCGGGAATACTCGTCAAATACGGAACATGGCTAGGTGTTGATCAGAAGCATTCTTAAACTACTTTACTTGTTTACTTAGTTAGAAAATAGCACACCAAATGACAAGAGATGTTTTATTAACGGCATGTTCTGGTACATACAGCACACAACCTACATTGCAGTGTGTAGCTTTTAAACATCTATTACATTTACAATTTTATTACTTGTGGTTAGAAATTTCAACCAATGTTTAACTATTATAACGTAGTAAACTTTAGTGCTGTTTAAATATTGTAATGTAGTGAATTGTAGTGCCGTCAAAACATTTTGATAAGGCTCTAAAGTATGCTAACTTTTAAGACATGGTAGCCTTTCTTAGTGTACCGGTCCTGTAGGACACAGCTCAGGCTTTCTAAGCCCCCTTCCGATGACAAATTAAGGACAGAGTCCTTGTTCTTCTCGCGAATCCAACCGCATGGGTACCACGTGCCGTCCAACCTAGCGTACATCATCAACCCGGCGATTGGGGCTCCGGGGCGTTGGTACACTTGGACCTTCATCTCCGGTGGGTCTTCCTGTGCTACAACAAGTGCAGCTATGTCACTGTGATGCACAGTCTGCAGCGTGAGGATCTGTTAATGGGAATGCATTTTGCTGTTTAGATAAGTTGTTGTACTCAAAACGTTCCATAGTTAGTTAAGTTTTGAAAGAACAGTTTCAAATTTTATTCTACTTTTAGTATAACGTAAGTATTGAGACCCACCATTGTGCTACCGGACTTCAGATGTTTTGTGGGTACTGGGTATGTTATTGCAGATGTGGATGGATCTGTGAAAAATACACACCAATAGGTCACAGTGAATATAGGAACTTACTAGTAATAGATTATGTAAATGTGGCTCCTTCTTCAACTTAGCAAACATCGTTGTTTGTGCTTATGAGATTGTCTTTTATGCAAAGGAATATTTATGCTTCATCTTTCATGCAAGAGTGGACAAATCCAGTCCCAAACCTTTT
>NW_017802380.1:1759785-1801249 GCF_001625305.1 Branchiostoma belcheri | reverse complement strand
GCTGTTGACGTGGACAAATAAGTGTTGTTTAGGTATTCTCTGTAGGACGTCCTGTAGCTGTGCGTGTGTGAGAGGCGTTTCTGTCACCACCGCGCGTGGCGGGAAAATAGTTGGACTACACCATTATTCATGGCGTGCTTTTTTTTTATTCTTTATTAAAGTTATTATTGAAAATAATTTGACAACCATGTTTCTCAATTCTCTAATATAGTGAGTATATGCACGTGCTTCGTCTGTTGAATTTGTTTTTAAGCAGTAGACTTTAATCAGAATTAGCCTGCATACCATCCTGGGTAGTTTCCGTCCGCTCCAATAGTCGCTACCACCAACTAGACTTCAGATTATGCATGGCCACATAAACTCACAAACACAATTCTTTTGTGTTGGACATAAAGATAAAACTTCACCAACACATATAAACTTTTATTCTCTCAAAACTTTACTCTCTCATGAATTAGTTGCAGAACAGTTCAACTTTCAGCACAGGGTAGCCCTTCTTCATGTACCGCTCCATCAACACCACCTCCAGGCCCTCCAGATCTCCCTCTGCCATCTCCTCCACGGCCTGCCGGTTGGCCTCCCTGACCCAGCCGACTGGCAACCACATTCCCTCCATCCTTGCATAGGTCATCAGACCTGCCCTTGGGGCGCCGGGACGATGGTATTCGTCGATCTTCATCGGTGGATCTAGCTCCTTATCGCTCCATGCTATAACCTTTTGTGCATTTTCTACGTGGTGTACTGTCTGTAGAGTCAACTTCTACAAGTAAAAAAGGGAAGAAAATTGTCAAAACATTGCAAGAACACACATGACCTTCAGTGTTAATAGCTGCTACCTTGTTCAGTCATGTCTTGTACTCGGGATAATCCAAACTAAATGTTTCAATTCGTTTTTAAATTACTGTAAAAAAAGGCAAAGAGCATTTTTTTTCTCTAAGTTAATGATAAACACACACCATGATGTCTGCTGATGTCCGGAGGTAATCCTTGACGGTGTAAATGAAATTTCTCTGTCACGTCTGAGACGATCTTAATTTTGGCGGGAAAATAGTTGGACTGTAACATTACTTACGTAACTTTTTTGTTTATCCATTTCATCCAAAACACTTTTTGTGTTGTATCTGAATCATTGCTTACCGTTACTAGTAATAATGGTACCCAGACTTAAGTGACGGTTTGGAGCCTTTCGGTCCTATAGTGTGCATCTTTCCGTAAAAGTGACGCCCCCATTTTTATATGCGCATATCCCACTCATATCCCGCGCGTTGCTTAGCGCAAGGACGACAACAGTACTACTAAAGGGGTGAGATGAATGAATATTAGATATCAAAAAATGAATCACAGTAGTATATTTATTGTACGGAAGGTATTTAGCTAATAATCTTTATTGAAATAAGATCTACTTTGAAAACAAACATCTCTGTTGTACCTTACCTTATGTCCACTCACAAAGCACTCCCCCTGGCTGCGTAGTTGGCTCGTCCATCAAGATAGCAACTTACGCTATTATTTAGGGAGAGTGTGACGCATTTTATTGTAAAACTCTCAATCAGACTACAGTTCATATCTTTTAATAGCTGCTAAGAAACTTTTTATTTGACCAGAATAGATAGAATCAGCTACGGCCGGCTTTAGAACGACAGTGAATGTTGGCCGCACATTTTAGGGGTTCACATGCGGTGTTTCCAGAGTGCAGAGGTCAGCGCTTCAATTTCCGGCGGGGGCATGGCTGGACGACCTCGGAAATACATGTGAAAGAATTGTACGTTTGTAGTTTGCAGTATTTTTTTGAAGCCCAGTTATTTACTACCCTAGCCACACCATTAGGAGATCATCAGCGTCGACACGGCCTAAAAGGATTTGGTTGTCGCACGGCGCGTCACGGCCATGCTTTGTTACAACACGCCTCAAACCTCTGACGAGATACGCACTATCAAAAATTGACAATCAGTGGAAGGTTGCAGTTATCTGACACGTAATTATTCTATTTGTTTACGCATAACGTAACTAGGATTGTAAAAAATGATCAATATATGTATCATCCGAAGTTACAGCACCCTGTTTAAAATAGAACAAAATCAACAATTTTCTTATTTTAACGCAGCGCTGCTTAATCTGACGGCAATTCACAGCTTGATCGAGCATGGTCCGTGTAAACTCGTCTCCACATGGAAAATTCTTTGGTTACCCACATGCTCATTTATCATTAATTGAAACGTAACGGTTTTTTGACAATCCACGTCCGTGCTCTGTGATGTCGAACTAGTAAAAACTCGTCCGAAGTTACAGCACCATCCGTTACACATCCAACCATCCAAACACACATCCAAACAAACTAGAAAGATGTAAATATTGCAAAAACACGCCCAAAACACTGAGACTAAGTCGTATCTTTACATCTGCTTTGAGATTACTACAGGGCCACCTGTTCACACATGCTATATTGCAGGCTCTCAAACATGTGGAACTATTTCAAAGCAGATGTAGGGTCAGTCTTATTTTTTGCGATGTTTTCTGTGTTTTTTCTAATGTCGGCCATTTTCATGAATCACGCTATGGAGATAGGAAAACATGAACACGCTGACCGCTAGAAAGATGTTGGAAATGGTGCCAAAACAGACGTAGAACAAGCTGAACCCTGCATCTGCTTGGATATTAGTGGCCCTCTCCGCTCACGTTGCTCGTTGCCGCCCACTTCCGGGTTCCTGTAGCCAATCAGCGCCGGCCACGCTCTGGGCGTGCGGGGTTGTGTGTTGGACAATGCTGATTGGTCCAGATGTAGTCACGTGTATAAGCGTGGTGCACGCTGATTGGTTGACTGTGAGGTATTCCCCGATCGGGTTTCCTCTGTCGGTGTCAGACGATATTTTCGACTTGTGAGGGTTTGACGCCTTTTCTCTTTTCCAAGAGATAATTTGACGAAAACAGTCATCATGTCGGCGAAATACTGGCTCTTCGGAGCTCTGTGCTTGTTTCTGGCTACAGGTGAGCTACTGCAAGCTTTTGTACGATGATTTTCAGAGGGAAATTCGGTGTAGAAAACCCACGTGTGTGTTTGCGAGCTCGAGAGGGAGGGGGGCGTGATGTACTGTGCCGGTACCTGATTTTAGTCCTTTAAATTTTCGTTTCTTCACTACTTTGTTTTACACAAATTTATAAAGCAGTGTTTTGATCGCTGTTCAGGCGTGTCTACATGTTGTACAGAAGGTAGTTTGTTCAGTTAAAAATGTTATGGCATTTGCCTCCTGTCTCTGGAGTTTTTTCCGGCAAATAACATTTCGACCAAAATTATCTCTCAACTCAAAATCGTGTTTTGAAAATTATTCTCTGAACACTGTTAAAATACCTCTTGATTAAGAATTAAAACTTTTAGCCACTGAAGGTTGCAAAGTTTGAAATGAGCCGTGTTTGATTTTATGATACTTCACTTTATACAGTTAATGTGCAGGAAGCCATAGACAATCTACTCTTGTATTTGAAAAAAAAAAATTATTGCGATCGACAAATTATCTGAAAAACGAGAAAGATTTTAGATGATGATACCGTAATTTACCTTTGGAAAGTCCAAACTGAAATGTAAGAAAGTAAAAAGACAAGACTGGGCTATCATAAGATATTATCGCGATTACATGTTGTAACATGGTAATCAGATTATCAGAGATATGGTAACCTCTCACCATGAACTCAGTGAACTAGTACATTGTTTCTCCTATTGGTAAATAATTTCATCAGGTTGGTGAATGTTTGCAAAACAAAGCTCTTTATTCACAACCACTTGTTTACGAGGCCCTTTTCAAACAAGTGGTTCAACCTTGTGAATAGAGAACTGTGCCCTTCATTGTTTCATATTCAAACTCAGAGATTCCGAAAGATTGATTTGTACTAATAAAAAGTACTATGCCATAAAATTTGGATGCAATGCATGCACAGCATAATGTTAGAACAGATGCAGACATGAGAAAACAAAATGCCTGTGGTGTTACAAAAAAAAGCATGGGTAACAAAATTCATTTTCTTTTCAAACACCTGTTCAGGTACATCTGACATAGGTTTTGATTACTTTTCTCCTTGCCCCCCACCCCACAGCTACTGTGTATGCTGATGACGAGGCTGATGCCACAGTTGAAGATGACATCGGTGACCATGCGGAGGGGTCCAGGACTGACGACGAAGCTGTCAAGAGGTAACTTAAACCTTCAATAGTATACAGGCTTTCAAATCGATTTTATTTTAGATGTGTTTGTGTAATGTTGTGTGTCTGTGCTATAGGCCATTGAGCCTGAAATAAACAATGAAAAATAAATAAAACGTTCACTGCCATCTCTTGACATAGCCATGTTTCTATCCACCCTCATATTTCTAGTTCAATGCCGAGAAGTGGTTGTGTATGCCTTGCATTGAAAAAAAAAATACTAACAGCCAGTGATTGAAACAAATACTAGTAGTATTAAATTCTACAGACAAGTAGGGTTTGATAATAGATGTAGGGCAGATGTAGGGCAGAGAATCCTGTTTTTTTCTGACTGGCCTCCACCCTCTGGAGGACAATACAATATTGTCCCCCCTATATCTGCTTGGAGATGAGTCCTTGATGCAATGGCCTTTGGCATATTGGTTATGTAACAAGGCTAGGCCTGTACAGCAGGTTTTTGTGTGTGTCAAGGGTTGGTGGCAATGGTGCAATAGTGTAACTACAGGTACTCGCCACATGTCAACAATGTTTATAGTAAATTGATTATACAGGTATTTGCCCAAAAATGCCACATCACCAGGATTTTACCTTGGTTCACAATTTCTACATGATATGGCTGAGTGGTCACCTGATTGTTACATTTCCATATTTGGTGATGCACTGTCAACAATTGCATTGTGAGAGTATTTGTTATTGTGACTTATGTACTACTTTCAATGACTACAAAGGATGTATTTTTTTTATCGCCAGAAACCGTTAATCCTTTGATTTTGTAGGTGATCAATACAATCTTAATAATTCAGCATCATTGTGAAGAGAAAAAGGAAACCCTTGCCAATTCAGGGCTGGTGTCTGAAATTTGCAGAAAATTTTAAAACAGTGGAGAAAAAGTATACTAATAAATAATTTGCAATTTGGTTAGTCAAAAGAATGCTTGGTATTATGAATAACATGAAATCCCTACATGCATCTGAAGAATATTTAGCATTTCTTGATATCACTGTACATCAGCATCGTATTGGCACTCAGTGCACATGTGCCTAGGCCTTAAGTCTCCAAAAGGTCTGATGATTTCAGTTCAAACATTTTCAGTGGCCATTTTGCCGTAAAGAGTTTCAATCCATTTATATAACTTGTTGAGCAGAAACTAAGTGCTGCCTTTCAAAGCAATTGATGTAAATGTGTTGAACCTGTTCCAAACTGTCCATTGTTAGATAGGATGATTAAATCATCTCCTATGCATTAGCTGTTTTCTTGCAGGTTCGATGAGCCTAGTTAAATTGGCATCAGTTTGATTTCTAAAATCAATCTCTTTTGGTGCTGTTTCACAGGGAGGAAGAGGCCATCAAGTTGGACGGATTAAATGTGGCACAAATAAAAGAAATGAGAGATCGAGCGGAAAAACATGAGTTTCAGGCTGAAGTCAGTCGTATGATGAAACTCATCATCAACTCTCTGTACAAGAACAAGGAGGTGAGCAAGATTTTTCTTTTTTTCAGTCATGTCTTAGACTTAAACCTTTCCTTAAAAGTCATACAATACTGGTATATATTCATCACTTTTTAAGGCATTGATTCCTCAATATCTATTTCCAGCATTTGAATAATCACAATTGTTATTTTCTTAACCAGATCTTCCTTCGTGAGTTGATCTCCAACTCTTCTGATGCTCTGGACAAGATTCGCTTCCTCTCGCTTACAGACAAGGACGTACTGTCTGGGAATGAAGAACTTACCATCAAAATCAAGGTAAGAACTCTAACATATTTTGAATGCAGTTGTTGCAATACTAGTTATAGCCCATACTTTGCTAATGTTTATTTACTAAACCTCCCGTTTTTTTGTATACCCGTCTGTATGTCTGTGTTTTTCTGATTAGGGTGAAGTTTGCTATCTCTGATTGCCTTGTTATGTATATACATGTGCATGCAAACCTCATATGGAGTCCTTGCTTTAAAGCATTAACCATGCAATAGAATAGTCTCAATGTTGTTGTGAGAAACAAACAAGTCACTCATTATCTATACTGCCACAACTACAGGTGGACAAAGAGAAGATATAGACTTGGGAACTAAATGTGTTTACATGTGAAACTCAGAACCCCTGCTTGAAATCAGTGACCATGCTATAGAATGATCTCAACAATGTTTTAAGATGGCTTTGGATGATTTATTTATTATCGATACTGTCGTGACTACAGGCGGACAAAGAGGGCGGCGTCTTGCACGTTACGGACACCGGAATTGGTATGACGAAGGCCGACCTGGTGAACAACCTGGGTACTATCGCCAGGTCCGGCACCAGCGAGTTCCTGAACAAACTGGCAGAGGGCACGGCTGAGGAACAGAGCGCTCTCATCGGCCAGTTTGGTGTCGGCTTCTACTCTTCATTCCTGGGTAAGTCTACCGTATTGACAACATAGTCTTCTTTTTGAAAAGATTGTTTGTTTCTTGGATGGAAGTATTGTTTTGACTTGCGCCAATTAATGCTAGTGTGTATGTTTGGGTTTGGAGTCCATAGATGCATTCTATCTATGGTGTAGTTTATTGGATCTAGATATTAAGAGCTTGGTTCCTCTTGATGTCCAGTGTCTGACCGTGTGGTGGTGACCAGCAAGCACAACGAGGACAAGCAGCACATCTGGGAGTCTGATGCTGGTTCTTTCAGTGTGGTGGAGGATCCTCGCGGTGACACCCTGGGCAGAGGCACCACTGTCAGGTCAGTAACCATGCTGTACAAGTTTACATTGTGACATTGACATTGTACTGATTTGCATAGGTTCTTGTCTTGCAGTAAGGAACTACACAGGTCCATGCTTAACAATCAATTGCATTTTAGAATATGCCAAAAGTAAAAAAAAAGGATTTGGAAAAGGAAGTTTAGATTGTAGTCTAATTAAAGAAAACTTATGCATAGGTTGTTAACTGAATGTGCTGAAATTGTGCTATTTTACCGTATATACCAACAGAAACACCCAGACCTGATGATTTGCTGTACGAACAGCATACAATGTAATGCTAAAGTAAAAGCCCTGCTCTGTTTTTCCAGCCTGCACTTGAAGGAAGAAGCTCAGGACTTCCTGGAGCCTCACACCATCAAGGAGTTGGTGCGCAAGTACTCACAGTTCATCAACTTCCCCATCTACCTGTGGACTAGCAAGGTAGGGAGACTCATTATTCATACTTCCTTTAGTTACTGGCATTTTCCAGTGGTGGAGTCGTGTGGCGCAACGGCAGCGTGCGCGACTCGGAATCAAGAGGTCCTGGGTTCGAGTCCTGACATGCCACTGATCTTGTGCCCTTGGGAAAGGCACTTTACGCGACTTTCCCCACTAGACTCAGGTGAAAATGAGTATTGTCTGTCCAGTATTTGTTTCTATGTGCGGGACACAACACCAGCAACAGCTGCCTCTGTCCTGCGTGTATTGCATTGTTGCAATTTCAATAAAATTAAAAAAAAAAAATTTTCCAGTGGTTACTTTCATCTTTGGATAAGTCAACTGCTGACGTATTTTCTCTGTGCCGGTTTGATTTTTATGGAGTTGTAAGTTTGACTGTAACCCTCCCCCTGCAGACAGAGACAGTGGAGGAGCCTATTGATGAGGAAGAGGCTGAAGAAGAGGCAGATGAGGAGAAGAAGGAAGAGGAGGATGAGGATGCCAAGGTGAGATAGCTTAATATGTTAAGTCCTTGCATACATTAGCACATGATAATTGTTTCCAATGTACTTGCTTAATGTAAACGTTATTTAAAAAGTGTCTCACATTTTGATCCTTACGCCATGTTATTTCCATCAAAAGGGATATAAATGTTTACCTTCATACCTGAATCATAATTTATTATGTTTGTTATGTCTTCTTCCTTTTAAATGCTCACAAGGATGAGGATGAAATAGATGAGGAGGAGGAGGATGATGGGAAGGTACCAGCATTTAGTCTAATTAGTGACTCTGTGATCTCTAAGGTTTTATGTGGCTTGTGAAGGGCCTCTTTCAAGGGTTTTAGGGTAAAAGAAAAATGAACAACAGGGAACAGATACACTAAATGTTCACAGTAGTTTTAATTTTGCAGTTTTCATGGTGACTGTGTTACTGCAGTAGATGTAGGGTTTTAGGTGGCTTGTGTTTCAAGGGTTCAAGGTGCAAAATACAACAACAGGCAAAAGATACAGTAAATCCTGAAATGTTCAGTGGTTTTATTTTTGCGGTTTTCATGCTGACTGCAATTATGTGTTTTATTGTATTACTACCGCAGTAGATGTCCTTTAGAATAAGGAATCCAGTAAGTTTTTCCTCAGAAAAGACACCTCCCATTCTCCTAATGAAAGCCATTTCTGTTTTATTCCTTACTAGGTTGAAGAGGAAGATGAAGAAGAAGAGAAGAAGCCCAAGACCAAGTCCGTGGAGAAGACCACCTGGGACTGGGAGCTGATGAATGAAAACAAGCCCCTCTGGACCAGGCCGTAAGTGTAAAGTTTAACCCTCTAACACATATCTAAAACATTATTTGTCATTTTTGTCGAAAAGGTTTGTGGCACCTATGATCACTTGATGAAAGTGTTGTCTTTGCTGTTGCTAAGCAGCAAACACAGGGATGGGTGCAAGACGTGGGGTCGTGTGGCATAACGGCAGAGTGGTTGGAATTGGAACAAGAGGTCTGGGGTTCAATCCCTGCGATGTCACCAATCTTTTGCCCTTGGGAAAGGAAGGCACTTTACTCGACTTTCCTGGATGGACGCCTGGCAAACCCCATATAGTATTAGCCACAAAAAGACAGCAGAATTGTCAGCTAGTTGAAGGCAGCTGCCTCAAAATGAAGGAAAGACAAAAGAGCCCAGCCTCATCACTGTCTCCTTGTTTACCCTCCTGTTGTCATGGTTACAGACCAAAGGAGGTTACGGAGGAGGAATACGAGGAGTTCTACAAGTCCTTCTCCAAGGACAGCGACGCCCCGCTGGCCCACACCCACTTCGTGGCCGAGGGAGAGGTCACCTTCAGGTCCATCCTGTTTGTACCCAAGACTGGTCCTCGCGACATGTTCCAGGTAACATTTCATTTCTAAATTTCATTTTATTGTAAAATTAACCTGGCAAAAGTACAAGGTAAATCTGGATTTTGTCAGATTTTTACAAATTTACGCCTGCTACAACAATGCTGTACATATAACTACTCATGCACTATGCAAATTATTACTACAATACTATTCATGTACTTTTGTATGTTTGCTTTACTTAAGTTTAGGCCATGTGCCAAAAATGCATTGCATAAAAGATACTGGAAAGTGGTGTAATGACTTCATGAAAAGTTGTTTGCTTTACTTATTAAGTGCTTTATTGACTGAAAAGTTATTTGTGTGAATGTGCTTTTGGTGAAAAGTCACACACTTTGTACATATTTGATGTTACATTGTTGCACTGTTTCTCCACAGGAGTATGGTAAGAAGGTTGACTACATCAAGCTGTTTGTGCGACGTGTCTTCATCACCGACGACTTCCAAGACATGATGCCCAAGTACCTGTCCTTCGTCAAGGGCATGGTGGACTCTGACGATCTGCCGCTCAACGTTTCCCGTGAGACGCTACAACAGCACAAGCTTCTTAAAGTCATCAAGAAGAAGCTCGTCAGAAAGGTAAGAGCTTTTGTTTCAGTTCTCTTGTTTGCGATTTGGTTTTTGGTGTGGAAAAGGAATGTGCAAGGTTATAGAATCACTCTTGCAGTGTTTGTTGGTGTGTTTTGTGTACTATACAGTTCAAAATCACACTTTTGTAGTGTTTGATGGTGTGTTTTGTACTATACAGTTCGAAAGAACACTTTTGTAGTGTGTGTTTTATACTATACAGTTCGAAATCACACTTTTGTAGTGTTTGTTGGTGTGTTTTGTACTTTTGCAGATTGAATCACCCTCTGGCATGTTCTCTCCTTTCTGAAACAGCTGGCTTCCAGCTGTTCCCTGCTAAGCATGCTGTTCCAGGACCAAAGCATGGCTGTCCTGAACACCAGCGGTTTGCTCCACGTGTGGTACACAGTTTGGCCTAAACCTCCACAGTAATGTGGTATTTTTTTCTCCCATCTATTTTTCTCCACAGACTCTGGATATGATCAAGAAGATCGAGGGCGAGGATTATCTGGAAAAGTTCTGGAATGAGTACAGCACCAAGTAAGTTAATGGTGTGCCTTGGTGACAAATAATACATGATCTTTCACTCGCTACCTTACTCAGACTCTGGACATGATCAAGAAAATGGACAGTGATGAATATCTGGAAAAGTTCTGGAAAGAGTACAGCACCAGGTGAGATACATGTACATTCCCATGGTAGTTGTGACAAAGCATCTGATTGGCCATGGTATTTGTGATGGAACATATGATTAGCTGTAGTACTATAGTTGTGTCAGTACATCTGATTGGTCCATGCCGTGGTTGGGGATAACCAAATAAGACATTTGTAAAACTCTGATTCTAATTGGCGTATTTTGATGCCAATCCTGTCTTACAGTAGAACTAAAAACACATTGTTTGTGGTAAGAGCCATGAAAATAAAACCACTGCAAAAGTTTCTACATTTACAGTAGACGTGTTTACATGCACGAATGGTTGATCAGGTCTGTATGAGACTGGAACCAACAAATTCCACCCTGTTTTCCAGCATTAAGCTGGGTGTTATCGAGGACCACTCCAACAGGACCAGGCTGGCCAAGCTGCTGCGTTTCCAGTCCTCCAACTCTGAGAGTGACGTCACGTCTCTGGCCGAGTATGTGGAGAGGATGAAGGAAAAACAGGAGGCCATCTTCTTCATGGCAGGCACAAGCAGGAAGGAGGTGAGCACATAAGCTATGGCCTTAACTCAGCGCAAAAGTTTGGAACTTGTTTGGAATTTGATCTGCCACCTATAATAGTAAGACACAGTTTAGCTTTGTGTCTGTTGATTTTTTAACCACTCAGCAGCACCTTAATTATGTAAGATATAGACATTTGGTTCCAAAAGGCTGCCTTAGCATCAGTATCTGTATCTGTACAGCAAGTATAACTGCCCTTCTATGTAACACACCAGTTCCACAGTGGGAGCTGGCTGGCCCAACCTCTGCACATCTAACAGCAAAGCTATCAAGTGTCCCAACTGTCAATGACTGTATTTCTACTCTATTATAGCTCTAGTTGTGAAGCAAAGACCTGTGTTTTTAAGACAAAAGATTGACCATGTTCCTCCCCTCCCCCAGGCTGAGAGCTCTCCGTTTGTGGAGCGTCTGCTGAAGAAGGGTTACGAGGTTCTGTACCTGGTGGAGCCTGTGGACGAGTACTGCATCCAGTCCCTCCCCGAGTTCGACGGCAAGAAGTTCCAGAACGTCGCCAAGGATGGGCTCAAGATCGACGAGTCAGAAAAGGTTTGTTTTTTTGTTTTTTAAATTCATGATTCACCACAAAACAAGGCTCTTGGGATCCACTCAAATGTTTTATGCTCTTGTACAGTCAGCGAGGACAGATGTTTGTTGACACTTGCACACATGCCTCCCTTCAGCCTTACTATAAATACAAAAATGGTTTACTGAAGGAAAAAAACTCAAATTCCTCAAAATTTGCACCTCAAAAGGCAGAAAGTAGTGTTTGAGAGCATTATGAATTTCAAAAAAGCCCCCCTTAAAAGCTCCATCTTAAAAAGACACCCAACAATAAATCCTACCTAAAAGCCTGATGTATAATTTGCTGACACAGGTGAAGGAGAAGCGAGAGGAGATGGAGAAGGAGTATGAGACACTGCTCACCTGGCTGAAGGACTCCGCCCTCAAGGACCAGATTGAGAAGGCCAGGCTGTCCGAGAGGCTGACCGAGTCCCCCTGCGCCCTGGTGGCTAGCTCTTACGGCTGGTAAGTGTGCAGCTATTTATTTGGTACTATGGGAATTTAAGCTAGTCTCTACGCAGATCATACGGTAGCAAGGTAGTATCCATTGGCCAGAGGAGTGTCCATTAGCCAATGGATACTGTCTGGCTAATGGATACTGCCAATTTGATACTGTCTTTTGCGGCCATCGAAAGATCTGCTTGGAGATTAAATTTAAGCTATGTAGCTACATGTATATATGTGAAGGAAAGTAAAATTTTTCACTAATGACTCTTGGATTTTATATGATGTAATTTTCATGTGTTTACTTGGAGCTACTCAAGAACTGAATCAATTTTGAAATATTTGTGGCAGTTTTATTTCAGTTAACTAACTTTGTGGTTTGTTAGTTTTCCCAGTTCTGGTTGTTGATTAAAAAAAATTTATTCCTTCTGCAACTAATCTGTAACCTTTGATACTCCCCTCCACAGGTCAGGAAACATGGAGAGAATTATGAAGGCCCAGGCTTACGCAAGGTCGAAGGACAGCAGTCAAGAGTAAGTACAGCTTTTTTCCTTCAAATGTTATTAACAAATGCCCATTAAACTGGATGGAATGTTTAAGGGCTTACTTGTAGAAAACCTTTTTTTCCGTGAAAACTTTTTTGCACAATATGTTTATGCAATGATCATGATAGGATAGTTTACATTTTGTTTCTCACATTTGCATAGTGTATCTATACGAATCTCACCAGTAATGTTTCATGTTTGTTTGCTCCACAGTTTCTATGGTTCACAGAAGAAAACTCTTGAGCTCAACCCCCACCATCCACTTGTCCAAGAGCTGAAAAATAGAGTTGATGTAAGTACAGAATATATCTTTAGATTTACAACTCTGGTTTAGCCTTTTTACGTCTGTGTGTGAAAGTACTGTTTTGGGTGGTGGAGCTGTGGATTGTCTGGACAGAGTAGGTTGACAGTATGTGGGTGGGGGAAAGATTGACAGGCATAATGACGTGTCAAAAAGTTTGAAGCAGAAAGTTAGAAATCTCCCATTTCTTTTTGCTATCTTTGTAATGCAAAGCTGTTACAGTAAACAACACACATCCCAGTGCATTTAATCTTGATCTTGTTCATACATGTTTGATATGAGCTGGAAATTGACATATTCTTCCATTTTGTCAGACTGACCAAGAGGACCAGACAACAAAAGAGCTGGCTCAGATCCTTTACGACACGGCCGTGCTGCGTTCAGGCTTCATGCTGCAGGACTCCTCCAACTTTGCCA
Source organism: Branchiostoma belcheri (assembly GCF_001625305.1). Lineage (NCBI taxonomy): Eukaryota > Metazoa > Chordata > Leptocardii > Amphioxiformes > Branchiostomatidae > Branchiostoma > Branchiostoma belcheri. The sequence continues at coordinate 1,787,957 of NW_017802380.1, read as the reverse complement.
ACAGAATCGAGCGCATGCTGAGACTCAGTATGAACGTCGACCTCAATGCAAAGGTTTGTACAAATAATGTCTTTGATAATACTTTGAAATGTTGTGTATTGATGTTTCTTATATGGTAATTCCAAAAGCTTGACAAATAGCAGAACCTAAAAGATCATGTGATGTGATGATATACAGAGCTTTGTTTGTAGATGAACTTTGCATTTTGAAGTAAAACCTTGATTGTTTGTTGTGAGTTTGGCTCTTTAGAAATACAAAATTCTAAGAACAGTATTGTTGTACAAGCTGTAAAGACACAAATTTCAGGAATGTTCTACAGTTTTTTTCCCCATTTTTTAATAGCTGTAATATATCTTGATGTTTTAACATCAACTTATCGGGTGTATTGTGTTGTGTTTTGTAGGCTGAGGGCTGGGAGGAAGATGAAGAGGAGGAGGAGGGTGATGAGGAGGAAGGGGAGGATGTGGATGCTGAGGAGGCAGAGGAGGAGGAGGAGGAGGAGGGAGATGCTGAAGAAGCTACAGCAGAAGAGACAGAGGAAGATGTTGTCGAGGTCAGTTGTTGAACAAAATGTTTATCATGTAGAAAGTCAGGGCTCTAGCCAGCACCCGTTTTTCCGTCAATTGCATGAACTTTGTATAATGTGATGGAACGAAATCAATCCGTCAACCTTGATGGATAAAATTGACAAAGATCTTGGGTAAATGTAAACATCAAAAGGACCAATGACAACCACTCCTAACCCCATGATTTGTATTTCAAAATGTGGGAAATAGCACTTTTCAAGGCTTGAAAATCCTAAATTTTCCCCTGGACCTAGCAATATATATTCATGTAAATATACCTTAAGAAAAGTGTCAGCTAATGCTAATGTTTACATGTCCTCATATCTGTTTATGTTGTTTTTTTTTTGTCTTCTAGGGAGAAGAGGCTGCTACAGAAGAAGTAAAGGATGAGCTCTGATACCACTGACACACTCATCCTCACGTGTACATTTTTCAACAATGTAAAAATTCTGAGAGACTGCTATCAGACCAGGCTTTGTATTTTTGTCCGGCATTTCATGAGGGATCGAATTTGACCATATTTTTTCATACCTGCCTGGTAGAGCTGGGAGTATATACTAGTGTCGTGCTGAACTGGGTACATGTATGTGCAAATGCAGCTAAAAAGAATCATTAATTACTATCTTGGTGAATATACCATCATCTTTTAGAGAGAAAATAATAGTAGAAAGCAGGGAGCGGTATCCTTTGTGTACATGGTTTTATGTGTTACAGCCTTGTGGAAGAAAACTGAATATGTCACTCTTTGGGATCTTGTTGCATAAGTCATGTAACAAAGATGACTTAAGGTTTTCATTTGACATTTCATGCCCTCCTTACTGATGTTGTAATTTGTGTCAGATCTACGTAAACTACTAGACAAGGATTAAAGAATGCACAAGTAAGTTAAATGTCACAGTATAATGATATGAAAAGAAGGTATTTTCAATTGATGAATACAAATTTATGTCTTGACACTTGGGATAAACTTGACTGGATTTGAATGTTTTCCAAACCACCTTATCGTTTTTGCAAAGCTGTTAACTTGGTGTTTCTGTTTAAGATTTCTTTGTTTTTACTTGTTACTTTGCTCTCCAAGACTGTCAAAGAAGAATATTATATAGATCAGGATGAACCTGAATAATAGAAAGGGGGGATGCAGTCAGTGGGTATAATAAAGACTGCTAGAAGAAGAAAAAAGCATTCCATAGTTATGATTTGCCACCAACCTGATATTGTACATTTCTGAAGTACTTGGGAAATAAATTGTGTACTTCACATGTACAAGCGAACTTGCTTTGTCCTTTTTCATCTAGAAGTCAGAGGTATTGGCCAACAAAAGTAGACTTGTCACTTCTTGCCATGCTTAGGAATATGGTGCCTGCAAGTTGTTAATAATGTGTTTGTAGAAACAAGACACTTTTGTGTATGGAAGCAGTTTGGTGGTTTGTAGAATATGTGAAATAGAAAGAACTGGTATAACAACTGAAAAGTGCAGACTGTTTTGCTGAGTCCATATTTTAATCAATTGTACATGATTGTTCCCAGATATCCAAACCTAGACACACTAAAAAAAATAAATTCTACATCAAAATTATTGAGAAACAAAACTAAAGTGTCACTATCTTTCATAATGAAAGATTGTGTGTGCTATCTGAAATGTTTTTGAATTTGGTAAAATTGTGCTCTGGCAGCTAAAATACACTAGTATGTACAAAAATATGATACATTCATGTATTCAGCAAGTTAGAAATATATATAGCATTCCTTAAAATACAGTTTCTTGCACTCTTACTCTTAAGATAATTAGTCAGCTCCAAAGTATGTTCTTGCCAGAACAAAATCTTTCCTTTTCTCAGCATGCCAAAGGTTAATGATGACCAAAGCCAACACCCCTCCCTCCTACCACCTTACCCTTCCTATATACATGTATATATTATTGTGCGATTGTCGTGCAATATCTAGCCCTGCGTTATAAAATTATCTAGCCCTACATTATCTAGCCCTACGTCGCATTTAACCCTTGTCCTGCTGGCATTCCTGGCACAATAATTTCATGTCTTAATTATATCATAGATCAATTTTTTTTGGCCCTTCAGTGGCATAGTTACTTCCGCATTCGTTGTGTTTCAATGCGGTGTGATGTATTGCACAAGAAATACCCCCAAATCGTACCTATACAGGGTGTTATAGAGATGGTACCGTATGTACAGAACAACAATTGTTGTGCTCCGCAGGACAAGGGTTTTAAAACAATCACAAGGCCTTCATTCCAATTAGCCTTCGCAATTCCTCAAAGATCAGGAATGTCACGATCGTGTGAGGACCGATCCGCATCCAGTTGGGGATGAAGCCCTTGTACAGCCCGAACAGTCCCTCACTACGCATCGTCTTCAGCAGACAGTCCAGCGAGTTACGGTACAGCCACTGGTCACGAGGTAGGTCTGGGGAAAATAAAATGTTGCAAGACTGTAAATAACCATATCTAAAATGCAGTAGCATATCAAGGTATACCACTGAACTGAACCACTAGTCTGGGTCTATTCAAATTATATCAAGGCAATTACAGGCATATGAATCAGGTATCATTTCTTGCAGGTTTGCATGTTGAGAAGTTTTCATCGGTTCAACATTTTCGATGTCATTGTTGTTAGTCTCCCAGACAGACTTTTAGGACTCACATTTAGAAGCTTGGCTCATGATCCTTCTCTTAGTCACTGTTGGTCTCCCTATCAGACCTTTAGGACTCATGTTCAGAGGCTTGGTACATACATATAATCCTAGCCTAGTAGTCTTCATACCAGACTTTTAGGACTAATGTGTACAAGCTTTGTTCATGATCCTACTAAGTCTTGATCACTGCAAGGAGGTTAAATACTCCTTGATCACTGTTAGTCTACCTACCAGTCTTTTAGGACTCACGTTAGGAGGCTTGGTTCATGATCCTAGCCTAGCCTAGTAGTCTTCATACCAGTCTTTTAGGACTCACGTTAGGAGGCTTGGTTCATGATCCTAGCCTAGCCTAGTAGTCTTCATACCAGACTTTTAGGACTCACGTTTGGAAGCTTGGTTCATGATCCTAGTCTTGATCACATCCACAGGTGAAGTAACGAAGGCCGTGATGAAGCCGGCGACCATGGCCGACACGCAGAATAACGGAAAACCTTCCTCCATCAGGCCCGCGTTCAAGATGGCGTGTTTGGTGTGGTCATACGACGGAATCTGAAACAAAAAGACTCTTTAACATAATAATTTATTTACTGCATCAGATCAGATCATCAGGGGTCGTGTCGTAATGATTAGATGGATCTCTATATTCAGGATATTGCGTCAGTGCTGTTGTCACGCCAACTCCTGTGGTATGGGCACATCACATAAGTAGCTGCATCAATACCACCACTGGACTACTGCTGCCAGGGAACAGTGGTTAAGGTAGACTTTTAAACGATCATGATCCCATATGCCAATTTGATCATGTGGATAATTACGCGAACAAGAAGATTTAGGTGTGAAAACCAATCAGATTTCCCACCTGCGAAGCTGTGAGAATGGCTGCTCTCTTCACAGTCGGCCCGATCCCCCTATACAGTCCCCTCAGACCCTCTGTGTGCCAGATCTCACTAAAGGCGTGGAAGGTGCTGCGGTACCGGGGCTGGACACCAGGGGGCAGTCTTTTCTCAGCCTGGAGCCGGACCTTGACCAGGTCTGTTGGTGTGGCAATAGAACTACCAATGGCTCCTAGAATAGAAAAATGTTACATTTGAACATTATATCACTGGGAAAGTGAACTTCTCTCTCTCTCTCCCTCCCTCTCCCTTTCGCTCTCTCTTTCTCTCTCTATCCGGTTTATCGTCTGTTGTTCCCCGTAATGAGGGTTAGACTACATGAATGGATATTAGAATCACACTCCTCAATGGAAACACTTATTACAACATAATCTCTTTCAAACAGAGTTTCATCAGCCACAACATATTCTGAGCTCTAACATGTAAAACCATGTCTGACCTGAGGTTGCTCCTGCAATGATTTTCTTCCAGAGCGGCGTGTGTGCAGGGTCGGTGGCCCCCAGGAGTTCCTTCATGGGCTCGTATGATCCCAGTCTGATGGTGCTGTATGATGCCTCACGTAGGATGGATGGAAACACGCTGTGTGATAAAGTCAGGATTCACATTCAAGATTTCATCTGTAGAAATGTCCAAATGCTTGTGTACGAACTCTACTACTGTGCTGTTATGAGGACCATGTGACTCAAAGCCAACTACAACTCTCACCTATATCTTTTCTTAGGTCATACAATGGTGTGACCAAATCTCTCAGCAAATGCTTGTACGAACTCTACTACAGTGCCATTACAAGGACCATGTGAGCCAACTACAACTCTCACCTATCTTAGGGCATGTAAGAACAAATCTTCAAGCAGATGTTGGAAGACTGAATCGTTACATTTTTTCTAGCTTCCCATTTCTGTTACAAAATAACTTCTAAGGCTGTTTGAACCAGAAGCTCGAAAAAAATCAACGACGTTGGAGAAATCATATTTACATGATCATTTCGCCTTCCAACATCTGCTTGGAGATTGATATGGCTAATCTACAACTGAACCTGGCACTTTAAGGGTTAAAAGTAATCTCCAAGCAGATGTTTCAGTGGCTGCGAAATACAGCGTCAAATTGGCCAGGCAGTATAATCCATTGGCCATACTGTATCCATTTGCCACCAGGCCAATTTAGTACAGTATTTTGCAGCCACCAAAATATCTGCTTGGACATTAGGTTAAAAGGTAAAACTCACCCCTTGTACAGTCCCCTGATTCCCTCATCCTTGGCAATAGTGACACTCCCCCGGACAAACCCCCGGTAGTAGCGCTCACGCAGCACAGAAACAACCTTCCCGCTTTCCCGTAGCTCATTATCCAGCTGCATCCGCACCTTGATTACGTCGATGGGGTTAGTCACTGCGGAGGGGGAAGGGAAGGGTTTGTGTCAGTAATTTCCGACAACAGTTGATGCTCTGTCAAAAACAATGTTCTTAAGTCAACATGGCCAGGGCTACGTATTGTGCTAAATTCACACCTGCACACACACACCTGCACACACACACACACACACACACACACACACACACTAGCTACATGCATACACACAAACACATAAAACATACATGCATACACAGGCACACATACACACCCAGTGACATATACACTATACAAGAACACACTTTGTGTCCTCTCCCACTAGTCCTATAAATTGTACATTATACTAGTAATTACAAGTAGAAGAGTTACCTATAGCTGCACAGACACATGAAGTCCCAGACAACACATATCGGGCAACATGCTCGTTCAATGTCTTCTCCTCACCACCCATCACAGCTGGTCACTATGAAACAATGGGTCAAACATTTCCAGTTTCACAACATACAAAGTGGGCCATAATGTTTCATTGAACAATTAAGTCAAAATACTACTTCTAACCAGCTAACACCATCACTCAATATAAACTCAGTCTGGAACTAGAGTGTTGTGACATGCTTAATATCAAGTCATGTGAACTATTAGATTGGTCACAGTAGGACAGCCCTGTTTTGTGACCCATAGAACCTGTTACCTGTAGTCTCCACCAGACTTCTTTTGCGGGGTGAATAAATCGTAGAAATCAGCCTAAAAAGGGTATTAATTGGACAGAGAAGGTAGCCGGCAAGAGAAGCTCCATTTCCCCGCCATTTCTTGATAATACCCTTTTTAGGCCGATTTCTACGATTTATTCAAACCGCAAAAGAAGTCTGGTGGAGACTATGTTACCTGTACATTACCTGATTATCTCTTCTGCATGCAAGGCAGCTACAAGGTGAAAACATAAGACAATCAACTTAACCTGAAAGCAAATTATGTGCAGACAACTTTCTTCTTTGATACCACTACTGCCTGACACCTGTTCATTACCACCTATCACTACCAGACCTGGCATTGTCTTTTTGTCAAGAATTTCAGGAAGGACTGAATTTGACCACATTTTTCCTACAATTTAATTATTTTATTTGGTGAACTGCTCATTCTTTGATAGGCAGTTAGATGAGTCTATGGAATAAGAATTATAAACGACCACCCCTCGAAGTACAAAATGGTATGGCCCTACATGTAATACTTGGTCAATACAATACAAGCCTTGGTTCAAGGTCAACAAAGTTTTCTGACACACACCACCCCACAAATTATGTCCTCTACTTTATCAAAATTATGACGAAAGCTGTCCACACGTTCTAAAATCAACTCCTTTAACACTTCGTGGAAGACCTGGATTCTCAGAAAAATGAGGAATTTGCGAAAAAGTGGGCGTTGGCCAAAAGTAGACAAGACAAGCTGTTCGCAGCTTATGAAAATGTACAAGAAAGCTCACCTGCGGTTTATCGTTTGATTATGCCGTCATCTTTTAGTCATCAGAATTAATCAGAGGTCATTAGGATACATAAAATCCTACAAAAATCAATCAGAATCATGAAATTTATGGAATCATTTCTTGTCCTGGACGCCGGAGTCTCTTCTATCTAATACTAGTAAATACGGCCGCCATTTTTAATTGGACGATTCTATCTGTAAAGGTAAAGGGGAGAAGAACTTGGCTAATTTTGGAAGGACGCTGACAAGTTATTCAAAGCTTCTTTTGAAGTTAAGTTGTTGCTAAAAATAGCAGACTGAAGTTTTGAACAGATTGAGTGAATGATTAACCAGGGGAGTTCGCTTACTTAACATAATTTAGGTAATCTTTTAAATCATATTATCATATAGCCAGGTGACGTTGACCAATCAGAAGGCTCCATTCCACATTCCTTATGACGCCGTAATGTCACAAATAGAGTCAAAATCGGGTATTTATTCATCCCAATCCATACATTAAACAACCCAAATAATCACCCGCAGAACAGGGCTCTAGTTCTAAAAAATCCAAAAATAACTTAAGTTGTATTCCAATGACCTCGGCTGACTCCCATAAGAACACCTGTTCCCTGCCTGTGACCCAGATAGAAGACATAGAACGTGAACTCTACCCAGTGACCTCAGGTGACTCCAGAGGGAACTATGTTCTATGTTCTATTCAGCATGTGCATTGTATCACTTACTGCATCAGTTTGGATAGACTATCGTGTAAGCTATATGATAATAGTGTTAATGTCCCGCCCTTTCTCGGTGAATATGGTGTGATAAAGCCTTGTCAGTTGCTATAACCACCTCATAAAGACCACCTCGTTCGCTGCGCTCACTTGGTGGCTTTATTCTGTGGTTATAGCAACTGACAAGGCTTTATCACACCATATTCACCTCGGGGCGGGACATTAACCCTTAAGTAACGTTACATGTAACGTTAAATGCTAGTAACTTTGACTTTGCTAAACGGTGCACACCCCAGTTCTTCGGCGGTAGTGCGCGGTAAAAAAAGTGACGAAAGGGTTTTGAGGGTCCAAGTTTGAGGTGATATTCCTCATAAACTGCCGTGAAAGAACATTAGATATCAACATGGCTGAAAAGTGTAAGAAATTGTGATTTTTTTTTTGGGGGGGGGGGTGAAAATTGATTTTCGCTTCGAGCCTTAACTTACTTCCGGTTTGTGTCTTTCTGACAGCACCCACAGCACCAGTCAGTTCAGCCTGAAACTGATTCTTTTTGTATGGGATTATCCTACGCGAAATTCTGTGCATAATTATTATTTTGGAGTGAAAATAATGATTTCTCTGTTAATTTTATGAAAATTAAAGATGTGAAAGAAATCAAACTCAGTTGGTCTTGTAGCTGAAGAGATATCATTTCATCCCATATACAGTTATTTTCCCTCCGAATTATTCCCCGACAGAGACGGTCGCTAGACTTGAGGGTGTGCAGCGTCGAGTAGAAACGCCAAATAAACTGAGGCGTGCCCCCTAAAACTCTTGTCTGGAAAGGCCGACAATGCCGCCAGCACCCAGGGCGCGCAAGAGTCCCCCCGAGAGCCTGAACAGGCCGACGACCCTGTCAGGACCCAGGCCGTGCCGGCTGTGGACACGGTAACACACAACGTTCAAACAGGACAGCAGGGCAGCGATGACGCAGGACGACACAGACGACAGTATGACAGACGACCAGAGGACTAAAAGAAGAGTACGTGGATGCTTGAGGAGGATCGGAAGGTTCTTGATGAGACCATTCACCTGTTGCCTGAAAAAATCAGAGGACAATTGAACTTGAACAATTACTTTAGTAGTTAGTTTAGTGTGTGTGAGACAGAATGCGAAACTTTTTTTTGACGAGTTTGATACAGTTATAATTTTATCCGCCAGAGGGCGTTTTTGTTTTGGCACTCAGAGGTTGCTACCACACAGGTTTTATAGACATGTACGTGTACATAATATTCTTGTTCATCCAAGGTACTCGCCCGAACGTGGGTTTGGATCGACTGAATATGTTTGTCGTATACATGGGTCGTGAAACTCTCCAGTAGAATACTATACACGGATGGTGTATTCTAGGCCATAGGTCATGTATTCCGTTGAGATTAAGTTGACGGTATGCTAAAACATTCTGTGACTGCAGACCACAGTCAATTCTCAATATGAAGCAATGAGTCCTGTTGACCCTTGCACACCTCCGTGTGCCATAGAAAATTCCGTTCCATACCTCTCCTGGGATGTGTGATCACCACGTCTGTATACACGCACGTGGGACGTCAGGTAATTCACATGGGGGAGGGGAGGGGAAATGTGGTTTATATAAGCGCAGGTGCAGCGCGAGAATTTAACGAACTCATGAAAATTCTGTCATTACGAAATATATAACCGTATAACGCCCAAAATTGCTTTGAAATTTGTAATTGACTGCTCAGATGTCAATTAAAATGACGAATTTTGCTCATTACACTGTCGATTGCAGCCGTCTTTTGTACAGGGATTCCGAAAGTAATGAACCTATTAGTATTAGGCGTTGGACGTTTTTTTCTTAATTAACATTGATAATGATTATATTGGTTAAGTAATCATTATCAATGCTAATTAAGAAAAAAAAGTCCAATACCAATACTACTTTCGTGTGCCTTCCTAAAACGTTTTAACGTGCAGATACAGCGTAACATGTCCGAAAATATTAGTATTACAATAGATTTTAGTGGAGAAAGAATTTTTTAAACCTTGAAAAATGTAACAGTACCACTCTTCTTCGTTTTTCAAGAGGTCAAGGGGAGGTAGGTCAAGGGTCTTTTGCAAATTGTTCAGTTCAGTTACAATCAGTCGTAGCAATACAATGTATTAAAGTATATACAAGTCCATACAAAATTCAAACATTATCTCGGTTCTTATACCTCATCAGTATCAGACATCCAAGTTTCAGTTCACAAATTGTGTCATTCTAATGAAAGAATAGCATAGAAATGGTAAAACCTACAATGTAGGATCGAAAAGAGGACCGAGTGAGTGAAGCCCACGCCGATGTTGATGTTGTCCTGCCGATGTTTTCCTAAGCCGGTGGGTTACGACAGGGGAGGGGATGCTGTGGAGGGGAACATGCCGGGAACAGCGTGGCGTTATCGCGCCCATTTTCTTCATTAGTCACGCTTCTGAATTACACACCAACTTTCTCTCACGGATCCGCGGTGCCTGGTAGAGGCTACGGGAACACGGTCTGAAGGCTAAAGGTAATTTCCAAGCAGAGGTTTGACCTTTGGGATTATTTTTGGCGTGTTTTTAGACTTTTTTTAAATCGGGGTTTCTTTTTTGCACTGAAAAAAAATTGTACTGAAAAAAATTACAGTGCAAAAAAGAAACCCCGATAAAAAAAGCCTAAAAACATGCCAAAAATAACCCCAAACCCAAAACCTCTGCTAGGAGAGTACGGGAACACGGCCTGAAGGTACAGCTACGTACAGTCGTCGATTGCGATTCTTTCTTCAAGTTTGCCATGGGATTATAAAGAAGGAGGCTATATTATACATGTATATCAGTATGCTAGAATCGACCGCCGACAAGGCTGTACGACAACATTTTCCGTCACAAGAATTTTGTAGGACAAAATCCACGAGAGTAAAGAATTTGCTGTCGTTCGCGCATGGTTCGCCTAATTATAAGGCACTGATTTTCATTTTCATATCACTCATCGTTATTCTTTCTCCGAGATTATGCATAGTGCCCTACAATTTTGGACAATATACTGAAAGAGGAGGAAAAATGAATACATAATTTGCTGTATGAATAAATGAAAGCGACAGCAATTATGTTGCTAGACAAGGAATTGAAAAAAAAGAGATTTTTGTTGCACATTTTTGAACTTGGTGTGATTTCTGTGCGTCATTTGTGAAACGAGGTACACAATGCGGTCGATTGTTAACTTTTGCTTTGACCGAGAACACCATTTCTTTCCCCTCAGTAATTATTTGGATCTGAATGCGCAGTCATGAATAATGGACCACCTCTAGCTGTGTAGGACACCTGAGTAAATGGACCTGACATAAATTTCGTGACCGCCCGGCGGAGTCATTGTGTGTATTTTTTTCTTGCCTGAAAACTGTGGACATGTTTTTAAATTTACCTTCGTTTGTGGAGCCATCTAGCTAGTCTCTACCAGGCTTCGGGAGGCGGCTGGAAAAACTAGAAATCAGCCAATAAATAGAGCGATAGCATGCCAGGGGAGTTGGTCTGCTGGAGAGAACAATTTGCCGCACCCTAACTCTCTCTTTCCAGACCCAACTCCCCTGGCATGCTATCTCTCTATCTATTGGCCGATTTCTACTCTTTGCCAAGAGCCTCCCGAAGCCTGGTAGAGGCCAACCTAGCCTTGAAAACAGCAACGGTCAAGCGGTTTACTTGATGTATGAAATACAGTAGCATAACGCATGTACAGACGTTAAATCCAAGATAACACAACCGTCCTATACAAACAAACATAGGCTTACGGCGGTGAAAGTGTAAATGCAAATTCCATAACGCGATATCTTTGTCTGGTTGGTTCGATAAATTTTGTTATTCATCAAGCAAGCCAAAACGTGCATTTCTAGGATGAGACGTAATTGTATACCGAGCAAAAAAAAAATTAATCAATTCAGACAAATTTAGTTGTCTGTTTTTGTGAAAAGACGGAACTTTGTTTCTCTCGCAGTTAAATTTATAGAAGAAATCTTGTGTTCACGATCCATGAGGCGAATAAGAATCTAGAAGGCGCGCACTCTTGACCAACGGTGTGCACTTTTGACGGAAGTTTTTAAAAGCGGTTATGCCTCTCAGCTTTTCTTCAAATATTTGCCGGACTTGATTACCTGTGCGTCGGTATGTCACTTGTGTACACACCGTTACGAACGGCTTTTTAAAAACCCACGTGACCACGTGTATCCAATTACAGACGACTTGACCTGAGTCACCTGGCTACAACACTTTGGCAAGGGAGAAGGTGTTCAGTAATGTTTGGCTAAAAAAGTAGTTTTATCGTCAGGGTTTACACCAATCGTCGCATCTCTTGCGCAGATTGGTGCCTTCCTAAACTCTTTATCGATAAGTTTTCAAATAATTTCAAAGTTTGAAACCATTATGAGTTTAGGGCGATCTTATTTGGGCACTTCCGCACCCTTTTGCGATAAATGCACCCTTGGGGGTTAAAAGGGAACAGCTACGTGGGCTGTTCCAATTGTATTACGCGGTTACAGAAATTATGATATGTCATCGTAGACAAATCTTTCCGATGCTAGTTTGTGAATCCGAAGAGGTTTAAGATTATTAAACCTCCTTGGTGAATCTGTTCTATTGCATAGTAAGAAACAACTAGTGGTCAAATACTTTGTAGAAAAAAAAACTCGTTGCTAAAGATGTGTTATTATTGAACGTTTTGAAATCAGCTAGAACTGAGTCTTTAGTGACTTTCTCTTGTCCATTTCTTTCGCTTGATATAATTTGATTACTAAGCGGCACACGCGTTTCTTTCTAGTCTCTACCAGGCTCATTGTGATGCTGAAAATAATAAAATAAAAACAACAACAAGAACAGAAGATTGGCCAAATCGACTGAATGATTTACCATAGAATTATAAAGTTACATTTGCAACCATGTGATTTTTTGGTTGACTTTCTCCTTTGGCAAATTATTTCATAAAAAAATCTACTAGTATTCGGCCAATTTCTACAACTCCCTGTATTTTTCAAAGACCAGTAGGTGTGGGTGCTATTGAAGACAGTTTTAGTTGATCTCCAAGCAGATGTTAGAATGATAACGTTTCTAATTTCAAGCTCTCCGTTTCTGTTACAAATCACTTTTTTTGTAACAAAAGTGGGGAGCTGGAGAAAAACGGCGCGGTTTGGCCTTCTCACATCTGCTTGGAGAGTGCGTCTTTTGTTGTGCCGAGAACCGGAGAATCCACATAGTTATGCTAATGAGCTGTCAATCACGTCTGCACAGGCTCGGCCGGAGCCATTTTGAATTGAGCGAGTTTTAGCCCAGGAGTTGTACGGGAGATCGGGAGTTGTACATGCGAGCCAAAAAACTTGGATTTTCTCGGACCAAGAGCGGCCCTGGAGCCGCCATGTGGACGGAGATGGTTTCATAAATCAGCGATGGATGAGGAAGAGTCCGGCCGGGCCCCGTAGTGTGCGATCGGGGCCGAATTTTACGCGCTGTAGTCTGTGAGTTTTTTTTTACCCTCTCTCTCTTGAGTGTCTGCAGTATGGAAATGCCATTTGTGTGGCTAGGAGGGTGTTTGTACACGCTACTGCTGTACTTCACTCTCTCGTCTTCCAGCGATCTGGACGTCCCAGGATCAAGTCCTTACACTGTACATCTGGAAAATTCAACTTCTGTTGGGAAAGCCGTGTTTGATGCCTGGTTAGGGCCCGGGTGGCGGTACCGATGGGTGCCCGGGCCGGGAACGCACCAAGCCCGCCGCTTCTTCTCGCTCGACCCGCTAACCGGCGTGTTGTCTGTGTCGAAGGAACTGGATTGTTCACGGTTGTATCACAACCCTTTCACCGCTCATATCGGGGCCAGAACCGCAAAAGTAGCCCCCAAACCCGCGCCAGGACGCAAAACAGCCAGTTTATTGTCTGAACCTCGCGGAGAGGTTTTTGTTTGGACAGACTTGGAGGCCGAGTCTCAGGGCAGGACCCGGGACTCGGTACTAATACCGAGGACTTCTGAAGATGTCGACTATACTTCTATCCCTGTTGAACTCTGGATTCACGGAGAAAACTGCAGGTTTCGACACAGAAAGAACCTAAACCAAGCGCTACAGTCGTTAGGCGTTCAAACTGTGCACCTCCATAGACATGCAAATCGCCAGGCAAACAATGCAGTCCAAAATGGTGCTGCAGCCACAAACTTGTGTCTGTCCGAGAACCAGGTTTTGTTTTCCCCCGCTGACTATGTTCCCATGAACATACTTGAGTCTTGTCAAGTGTCTTACGACATCTTAAACTCGTCCTTAAGTCTCGGCCACACTGGGTTTGGCGTGATCACGAAGGATGCCCTGTGTACTGATGAAGACAGTATTACAGTGCAGGTAATGTTGGACCTTGTGTGTGACATCACCGGTGTTCCGATGTCCTCGCAAATGCTTCTCCATGTCATGTTGGGCCGCCGCGTCCAGCCAGATTTCGTACCGGTCAGGACGTTGCACCACATGTTCAAGTTCAGGAGAAAACGCAGCTCCAACTCCTTCCCCAGCTTCGGGCCAAGCCCAGCGTTCGTCGTACAAGTACCGGAGAACGAGGACGCTGGATACGTGGTGACGGTCGTGACGGCCACCGATCCGGACCCGGGAGAAGCCGGGAGGCTGCAGTACTCCATGGTCGCGCTGCAGAACTCCCGCAGTCAGGACCTCTTCAATATTGACCCTGATTCCGGAGAAGTCACCACCCAGGAAGTACTGGACCGTGAGGACATGAATAGGCATTTCTTTAGAGTAACGGCACGAGACAACGGGAGCCCGCCGCGCAGCGCAACAGCCACGCTGCAGATCGACATCCTAGACATGAACGACCACGACCCTGAGTTTGAGGAGAACAGCTATCGTGAGTCTGTACATGAAGGTATAGAGATTGGCTCGAATGTGCTCACTGTCCGTGCCACGGACCAAGACATCGGTCCTAACAGCGACATCCGTTACTCCATCATCAACCCCAGCGGCACCAATTCTGCTTTCCAAATCAGCAGACGGGACGGCGTCATTACTACGGCTGAAGCACTGGACCGGGAAACGACAGCGTCATACCGACTTGAAGTGCGCGCCAGCGACCAGGGCACACCGCCCCGCACTTCTGACGTTGTTGTAACCATCACAGTGCTGGACGAGAATGACAACGAACCGCAGTTCGAACAGCAGAGTTACGCTAAGGACGTGCCAGAGAATGTACGACCCGACACGGTCATTCAGACGGTCACCGCGACAGATCCTGACGAAGGAACGAACTCACAGATACGTTACAGTCTCATTGGTGGGAACTCGCAGGGCCACTTTACCATTGATAGCTCCACAGGTGATATATCAGTCATCACAAATCTGGACTTTGAGGCCACGCCAAGATACCGCTTGATCGTGAAAGCGCAGGACAGCGGGCGTCCATCCATGTGGAGCTCTGTGGTTCTCACGGTGAGCGTAATCGACGTGAACGATCACGACCCGCAGTTTGTGAGCACGCCATTCGAGACGTCCGTGTTTGAGGACGTCCGCGTTGGGTTCTCCGTTATCCACATCCAGGCCATCGATGCAGATTCGGGGTCGAACGCTGAACTCACCTACAGTCTTGCCAACGTGCCAGCCCGCATGCCGTTTGAGATCGACGGTGACACGGGCTGGATCGTAACCAACGCAGAGCTGGACAGGGAAGCGCATGCCATATACGACTTCAACGTGCAGGCAGCAGACCACGGAAGTCCCGCCAGGACGGCCGCAGCGAGAGTTAGCATCAATATTCTGGATGTGAACGACAACGCTCCTGTTTTTAACCCAGATGTTTACTACATCTCCGTACCAGAGGACGCTGACCCCGGAACGAGTGTTCTCACCGTCACCGCAAACGACGCAGATGAGGTTGGCACAGTCTCCTACCAGATCACGGGAGGCAACGTACGCAACAGGTTCAGCATCACAAGCCAGAACGGTCTCGGTACGATCAGCGTGGCTCTCCCACTGGATTACAAGCAGGAGACACGCTTTGTCCTGACTGTACAAGCGACGGACCGCATGTTGTCCGACGACGCACAGGTTTACATCAACATCACGGATGCCAACACGCACAGACCCGTGTTCCAACAGTCGCCGTACTCAGTGTACGTGGATGAGGACGTCCCTATCGGTACAACCATCCTTGTTGTGTCAGCGACTGATGGGGATGAGGGGGAAAACGCACGGATCTCGTATTCGATGGACATCCTGAACGCATTCGAGATCGAGCCAAACACAGGAGCCATCAAAACAAAGCAAAGGCTGGACCACGAAGCCCAGGCCAGTTTTGCGGTCAGTGTGACGGCTACAGACCACGGCGTGCCATCCAAGTTTGACGAGTCTTACGTCGACATTATCGTGAACGACGTCAACGACAATGCGCCAGTTTTCCTACTGGAAAGTTACTCGGGCTCAGTGAGAGAAGATTGCAGTAGGGGAACTAGTGTAACGCAAATCTCGGCGACCGACGCAGATTCAGGCACCAACGGCCAGATCCGATACACCTTCACAGGCGGTGATAACGGAGAAGACGCCTTCGTCATCGACGAAAGGTCGGGTATCATACGTACCGACAAGCGTCTTGACAGAGAGCTGATACCTGTGTACAACCTGGTTGCGTATGCTGAAGACCAGGGCCAGCCAGAGAAGAAGACACCGGTGGATATCATCGTGACCATTGAGGATGTGAACGACAACGCACCACAGTTTCCCAGTGACACAATTGATATCTACGTGCCAGAAAACCGTGTGGTTGGTTCGGTTGTAGCCAGAATAACCGCTAACGATCCTGACGAAGGACAGAATGCAGAGGTGATGTATTACATCACGAAGGGAAACAACCCAGAGCTTTTCCAACTGGATATCTTTTCCGGAGAGCTGGTGACCCTGATCGACTTGGATTACGAAGCGCAAAACTTCTACGAAATCACTGTCCAAGCCCGCTCCATGCCTCTGTTCAGCGAGGCTACTGTGAACATCCACATCCAGGACGAAAACGACAACATCCCGGTCTTGCAGGATTTCGAAATCGTGTTCAACAACTACCGGAACCACTTCCCGACCGACTACATCGGACGGATCCCTGCCTTCGATCCGGACGTGTCGGATAGGTTGGCGTACAGCTTCACGTTTGGGAATAACGCGAACCTCCTGCACTTGAACCAGTCCACGGGAGAGATCAAGCTCAGTCCGCAACTGGATAGCGACCGGGCGTTCGAGGCTCAACTCGGGGTTAGCGTCACAGGTGAGTGCACTTACACCTTGTACCTTTTGTGTGTGTTTTTTTTATACCTGGCCGTAATGCTAGAGACTTGCGGGCTTGGCTCTTGTGTGTCGGCTTTCAAAGCATTTTGCAACATTGTACGAACACTTGGGGTCAGATGTTGCCATGCGGAAGGCTCTAGTTATGTTTATGCAGCTGATTGACACGCCACGCCGATTTTTCCTCTTTCTCCTCGTGAGGCTTGGCCTGAGAAAGACAGGCATGTTTGCCAAAGGTCTCAGATAGGTCCATCACACTTTGGTTCTAAATGTGTCCGCGGTCTTTTCCAGTCACCAAAACTGGCCCTGCCAACAGTCCACACATGCCCTGGCATTTTCACGCTTATCTGTGAGCAAGTTTGGAGTGCCTTGTCCACTTGGCAGCCAGAGTTCAAATTCTGGTTTAGCCTACATTTGTTCTTTCCAGTCAAATGCAATTGGTGCTGTCAGTTTGGAGGGTTCCTATCTGAATGTGTGTGGGGGAGGGGGGAGGTTTCAATCTTCTTTATCTTTGAGTCTTGTCCGTTAGGATAACCAGCAGTCAGATTGAATAAAAGAACAAAATCTTTTTGGTTAAAATTAATATGCTGTATCTAGTGTATTACAATAACAAGAAGGGGTTGGTTGGGGTGGCACTTGGTGTAATTTCAGTAACATTTACATTAGAATGTGTGTTTATAATTTTGCATGTAATAGTTCGTTATCACATGTCTTTAGCAGTCAGTTATCACCCTGCTGTGTTATCAGTTATCACCCCTTGTCAGTTTCAAAGTGGCGGAACATTTTTTCTGACCTGGAATTCCTGTCCAGGGGAATTTACTGTACTGTTGCTGACCACATGTGTTACCAATGTTCACAAACTACTTTGATAAGTTTTTCTGAATGTTTCCAAAGACAGACTCTTAGTAAAATATGCTCAGGAAATGTAAAACAGAAGGTGTTTTAATACTTACTGTAAGCCAAAAATAGTGCAGTTAAATGGAAGGAGTTATGACTGTAAGGTCCAGACTATAGCGTCACTGTGAAAATACTTTCTGCCCCTCTCTCTTTTGTGTGAGCTGTTTTTCAAGTATGCACGCTGACAAAGGTCCTTCCTTTCTTTATGCTGAAGGAATCTCGGCCTCTTTTGTAGCAGCTTTTCTATTAGATCTCAGCGGGGACAGGGCAGAATTATCCAGTCGTGACCGTTTCCTTTTAGATCCTGCTGCCCTCAGTATTCCACCCACGTTTTAACTCCATTCACCCAAAAAATTAATAGTCAAAGTGTCACAGTGAGTTCTACAGGAGATCCAACCCCTCTCCCTCCTGATGAAACTTGGAGTCGCTGATAAAATCTGCGTGTTAAAAACCTGACCTTTCTGTAACAAGTCTGGAGAAAAGGCAAACGTGTCTCGGTTACAGTGATTAAACTAAAGTGGGGACGACTCTGTTTCAAATTCTATTGGCTCAGACCTTTAACCTGTTTAGGAAAAAAGGGAGCCAATTTGCAATGCGGCAGGGACCTCCCTAAACAATGGAGCAGTGGAGCTCCTCCACCCAGTCCTTATCTCAGCTCCACCCTGTTAATTTTCAAAACTAGTGTTTTTAAACCCTTTTCCAGGGTTCTTTGGTCAAATTTACCGATATTTCGCACCCTCCTCCATTCTGTCCTAAATTTCTGGGGAGATCCCTGTGCGGGAAGGCTTTCTTGTTGTCCACCCTGTTTTTGTGTTGGACAAAAAGTGACCCATGAGGTCTTTTGTAATGTGTTTTAGAAGAGCGCAAACAGTGCCAAGCTGTCCGATTTTTCAGCTGTGTTTGTCTTCTTTGTCTGCAAGAGAAAAAATACATGATTTGCATGAAATTTTGTCCTTTTTTTGTTGTCTAAAGCAATTTAGAAAACAGGTATGCCTTCATACCTAACATTTGATAAAACTTGAGGAAAACATAGCTGGACTGTCTGGTTCCCCTTCAGCCTAGAAACATGATAGTGAAAGTAAATGTTTTACTGACTTGGTGAGTATCCAGGCACAAACACTTGTTTACTCAGAACTTTCTTCTCGCCCTGTGTTTCTCACTTCGGACTTCGCCCCCTACTACCCATGTTTGTCTAATTCCTCTCCCAGCCAGCTTTGAATATCTCAGGAACATTCATACCCTCGCCCGAATGCCTTTTACCGCATTATCTTCTTCTCTATGTATCCAGGGGATTATCACATGCTGTTGTATTTCTCCTGCTATTTGGATTTGTATCGTTTACCCGGTTCCTTTCACGCCGTAAAATACTGCCTTAGGCAAACATTTTCTCCCGCCGCCATCTTTGTTTTGGGGGTAAAATTGTGGCGATACAAAAGAAGCTCAGATGCCCCCATTGGCCATGGAATGAAAGAAAAGTCACCCTTCTGGACACATAGTATATCTATCTGACATTAATAATACAGTTACTTTTACAGTAGAAAATTGGATTTGTATCTATAATCTATCTACAAAAGGTTGTTTGAAATATGTGGAGTAAAACGTGTTTTGCTGGCAGGACGTGTTGTGTTTTCAGTGAGTCAGAAAGCTAACAAAGACACGTAGCATTTTACACTGTACTACAATGAAGCCCTTTTCCGCCCCCATGTGAAGGTGTTTACACTTTTGAAAGGTTTTGTCACCAAAATCTGATCATTTTACACTAAAAGTAAAATTTTCCATTCAATACAAACTAAAGAACTAAGAAGTTGAATGATTAAGAGGTCAGATAATTTATTGCTTGTTTTGCTCATAAACTAATTTTCATAGCTGTGTATTCCTTATTTCTTTATGGCGAGGTGATAGTCCCATGTGTGCCAAAAACAGATTGGTCAACAGTAAAAAAATGTCGCCCCTGCGAATTTCATCAACTGCTTTTGTTGACTCCACAACTGCGAAAGATAAATACCAGGATTTGATATATTATGGCTGTAGACGTGAATTGCTTTATGACTGGGGTAAGGTTGGAAATGGCACGCAATAATTTCATGCGTTGTCGGCCACTTGGGACTTGGTGGGTTTGAGTCATCGCGAAGGGAGCTGATTGGTTGGAAATAACATGGCTGTTAGGCATAGATGGAAATACGCATTAAACATGTCCAAAAATGTCCTGAAATAGATCTAGACTGAAAGATTTGTTTAAAAAATGCAGTATTACAAGTGTATATCTATATATCGCTACTTGCAACTTGCAAGGATTTCTTGCAGGAAAAAAGATGTCTATATTATGGTTTTAGATATGTTTTTAGTAGACAAAAAAGCAAGGCTGCTTCTATTGCTATTGATAACATTTGCAACGATCTGATGACCTTGCTCTTGTAGTTCTAGGGTTTTAAATCCATTTTTTGGGGCAAGTGAACCTTACTCTAACTAGCATGTGTGGTTGCCCGACCGGTATGCAAGCGACACACCGGGTGCACACGGGCGCAAACACGGGCTGTGAGGAGAGTGAACATAGCCCGGGATTCGGCTAACATCTCGGTATTTACCTTGGCTTTTCTACCCATTGACTTTGGTATGTGGATACGGGCGTGTTGTTCATTGTTCTGTACAGCAGGGTGCAAAATTCAGTTTGGGGAATATGTGTACCTGGGCACCTACATGTAACCTAAAGCCAGAAAAAAGAATTGGGTGCACAAGATGAAATATAGTAGTCAAGAATGTCAGTAAAACCTAATGACAAACTTTACAAAACCTAATGTTAAGTATCTAAAATTTGAAAATGTTTTTGCATACAACTTGCAAATATGTACTGTTGTCTAATATTAGAGTAGAGAATATTTAATACAACTATTCAATCAATAGTTGCTAATTAGACATGTTGGCAGTCCCACGAGAGTTATTTGATCCCTCTGCAAGAAAACAGGACTTTCTTGAGGTTTGAAGGTGATGACAGTTGGTGGGAGGGGGGTAGACAGGGGAAGGGGGTAGATGCTCTTTCCTCTATACTTGTGTGAACTCTTTCTTGCAATAAGTCCCAGCATACATTCGGGGCAAATACATTTATGACTGAAAAGTTTTCTCAAATGTATATGTAACTGTTGTTATTTATATGACAAATTAGGATTCTAGTTCTAGAGTACTATTGGATTTTCTAAAGTTTCAAAGTATTCACTAGTTATTTTGTTATATCCCATCCTATGTATGGTACTACAGAATCTATTAGTAACCCATTTTCCACAAAACCTTTGACTTCTATTACCGCACAGTGTAGTGTACAGTTAGAATCAGTTCACATGCAAACTCGTTTGGATAAAACTGTTTGCTCCATTGTAAAACTGTCGGCAACTAAAAGAGTAGAATTAGAAAGCAGGGCAAGTTACCATAATTGCTAGCTTTTAAAATTTCCTGCCAATTTTGAACTGAAACAGAAACACAGTGGTCAGTTGTTCTCTAATGACCTACCAGACAATGGTCAGTTTGCTACAAAAATGTATGTCAATACAATGTATGTATTTTCTTGTGTTAATTTTGCGGGATTTTTGATACAGCACTACACTGTCCTGTGTATTATACCACTACATACAAATAGTGAGAGATAGGCCATATTGTTTCAGCTGTAAAGTATTTCTTATAGTAAAAAGGTTTCTGTTTCAACTTTTGTGTCTTCACACTTCCTTCTGGTGTCCTAAATTACATGTCAATTGACTGTCTAAAAACAGCTCGGACTTGGTCCTCTCATTAGGACCAATTAAGCTGGGCAAACAATGGCTTTTT
Organism: Branchiostoma belcheri; assembly: GCF_001625305.1. NCBI lineage: Eukaryota > Metazoa > Chordata > Leptocardii > Amphioxiformes > Branchiostomatidae > Branchiostoma > Branchiostoma belcheri. Next base: position 1,766,285 of record NW_017802380.1, on the reverse strand, counting down.
CCTTCTGTCTATCAACTGTACCGGCCAGGTGGGGCCTCGGAATGTCACATGGAGCGGCCGGGACAACTGCAGCTGCCCCAGGCTATGTTTCTCCTAGGTCAGAAGTCAGTACGCGACCCAGACAATTGTTATAGCACCATTAAATGGTCTTGTCTAAAATCACAGAGCAGTCTCGGCCATTTTGAGCAAAGACAGACAGGAGGGAAGTTGGCAGAACGCTCCAGAAGGAGTTATTATTCGCACGTGTCGTGCGAACAATTTAGCCCTTGGTGTTTTTGCGTAAATTGGGTCCACACGGTGTAGCGTACCCTGCCTGTCCACAGCTGCAGTAGTGGGCGAGGGAGAGCCTACAGGCCTCTGAAACACCTCGGAAATTTACACCAGGGCTCAAATTGGCAGGGCGGCCCAAATATAGCCATGATATGCCATGTATCTGTCAGCCATAGGGCTGGAATTGTTGGGTGGTGTCTGTCTCTCCCATCCACAATGACATGTTAGTCTTCTACAGAACAAATTTTGCTCCAAATGGAGCGGAGAAGTGTCTAGAGCTAGAATTCTTCACATTTTATAAAAGAAACACTGATTAGTGAAGTCACGACGTAGTTTGTTACTACAGATGAACTTTTTTTCACTCAGCGGGGTTAGGTCTAACGTTACACACGAGGACAGACAACTGCTGCGACAGTTGTGTGAACCCTTTTTGAGGGGATTAAAAACGACCCAAGATCACGTACAAGGCGACAGTTAAAACGCGGACCCCCTAACTGTGGGCCTTTGTTGTGTTACATTTCAGAAATAGTTTTTTATGGGCCTTGTTGGGTAGTCTAGCACGCACATGTGGGTTTCAAACAATTTATGTTTCATGTAAAACATGTTATTTGTTGTTTTATGTAGCCTATCCTGTTGTTGAAATGTGGCAAGTCCTTTCCGTGTTCTAGATACCTTCAAAGCAAAGGTTCAGAAAGTGACACTAATGCCAACTGATGTTTAGCGAGAAGGAATTTTCAGGGAGGAATATCTGATCGGGATGTTCACAGGGCCACGTGCACGCTGATTGCACTGAAGTGTGCTCGGGGCACTCAGCTACCGAGTTTGTGTCCGCTTTTGGGGAGAGAGATCGGAAGCTTAGTCCACATACCTTTGGCCAATGAAAGTCAATGTGCTGTATCTCATATACGTTAAAAGTTGTTATTATATTAGACTTGTTGGTAGAAAGAGAGAGGAACTTGTCATCAAGTTGAGATTGTATTTACACAGTTGGCATCCAGCCTTACTCACTGTCCAGTTGGCCCAAACCCTCTCTTGGGCGAAAAAAAATGCTTGAATGAATGATAGATACTGTGTGATAACAAGTGTTATAATGTACCTTTACGTTTATGAAACCATAGCTAAATATCTAGGTGCACCTGTGCACCCACTGTCGAAAATCAGGTGTCTGTACAAAAGCACATGTGCACCCGGTATTTCCAGCCCTGGATCCCATAGAACATACAGTGCTTACCAACGCAGCTATGTCCAGGTAAATAATGATTAGATTTCAGAGGAATGCGAACTTTGGGCCTTGTAAAGCGGAGGGCGTCTGAAGTGCCCCGCTCGCTGTTTTGGTTGCGACAATTTGCCGAGTCACAGCAAGCACTACTGGCATTACCTTCCAAAAAGGCTTAACTCTCACAAAAATAGTCTAGCTCTAATATATAAACATTTCTACAGCTCCAAATCTACGAAATATCTTTAAAAAACCTTTGTTGTTTTGTAAAATAATGGAAGAAAGGTCTGTACTATCTTTTGACTGTCAGTTTTTGATAAGGAAAAGCTTGACCTGTACTTTACCTGTGTTTCAAGTTGTCACGCTTGAATACATAATGTTGGCAGTGATGAATACAATGAAGGTCACAAGGTTAAAAGACACCCAAAGTATTCAACAAATAATTTTGGTCATTTGTATATGTTTCATAATGTGCATGTGTTGGTTAGTACGTGTAGATGGTTGCCCCCCTCCCACTATTCCTTTGACAATGCGACACAACTTTATAACAAAGATGTTTCAAGGCAAAAAATTTCTTGACACAAAAAACACTTATGAGATTTTGAGAGTTGTCACTTGAAAATATTGAAGTAGAACTCCTTAATAGTTTGGATTTTCAAACCTATTTGTACATAAGCTTTAAAGAAGCTGGTTAGTTTGTGACACATAAATGAAAAATCTGTTCTTTATATATTCAGATGATTTTGGTAATCCAAGCTCCAGGCATGAATAGTTATCTAGTAAGATATCTTCTTAAGATAACGAAACACAAAAACATGCCCCAAGGCTGGCTATAGTGTCACAAACCTCAGTCATTATTCCTTACTCTTGTTAAATGGAGTGAAAAATTACTGCAGGTATGTTCTAAAACACAACAAGGCCGTTTACCCTCTCACACTCAAAAATAATGTAATATAAAATGTACCTGTAAATTAGCTTTGTGTAATCGTTATATTCATTAGTGTTGAGAGGTAGAAGTTATTTATGCCTTATTGATGGTATCTTTAGAGATTATTAGGTTTATTAGAAATTTTGATGAATGTATGATAGCGCCCTGTGGGTATAGATTCATAATTTATTCATAGGCGCACAATAAATTCTATACATGACATGTCTGGCTATGGTTTGGATATAGACAGTGTTTTTTTTTAAATTTTCTCAGGAACCCCCGCAAATACGCAGAAGTTTTACTAGCATTTTGTCAGTCTTATCATTTTTATGACAAAAAACAAAAGTAGAGGACATAAAAAAGGGGAAAGATAACATAATTCTGAGGCCCCAACTTGCAATAAATCTTCCTCTAGTTTCCCCTTCCCCAAAGTTTTATTTGTTCAGAAAATATATCAGTCAACTTTTAGTGTCAGAAGTTGTTTAGATTTTGACTGAAGACTCCTAACTATGGACTGGGAGAAGGACAGGCCCTGGACCTTCTGTTTAGAAAAGAAACACCAGTTTGTCATGATGATCCGTATTTCCTGTGCAAGTCGTATATTTTTCTTAAAGTTCCGAGTTGAAATTAGCCCTCACATTGTCACCAGTGTATGGGAGACAAGTGACCATTTTTCAGATATGCAAATATGTATCTTGTATATTATCCCCCTCTTTCTCCAATTTGTTACATCCTCAGGTATTGGCTGTTGATCCCCCCTTTCCACAGTCTAACACTACAGTACAGGAGTTAGGATTGGTCGAAACCGGAGCAGGCTATCCAAGGTCATATGATCAATGAAGACTTTCCTCAGGTCTGTCAAGAAGAGGGCAGACTTGAAAGCGAGCCAATGACCTGAGAATTTGAGGAGTCGGACCCCACATAGCTGGGTAGCTTCTCTGTGAAGGGAAGGCTGTTTAAGGGCAGTGTAAAGTTGCCTTGTCAGCGACTTCTTTGTGTCAGGGGGACTAGAATACAGAGCAGCTGGCTGTGTTAGGTAGAAACTTGTCCTGTTTTAACTTCAGCATCACAAAAATAAATCAAGAACAACAAGCAACTTTTTAGCAATCATCGTAGCATTGTCTTCTTTGTATCTATGTTTGATGACATTACATAAAACATTTCTATTCCGATGTTTAGTGGAAGTTCTGCAGACATTTATGTTATGTATGTATTTCATCTTCTGTATTGTTGGACAAAATTAACCCAACTGGCCTAGGAAAAGAACAACATGTTTTGTCATGTTGAATGTAATTTCAGTCCCTCTGAAGAATGTCATCAAATCTCTTTTGAAAGAAAAGGTTTTTAGTTTTCAGCCTGAGGGTTCCAACTCTTCAAACACAAATAGGGTTAATTGTACAGGTCACCCTTCTGGCCAAAATATCTCCTTTCTATTCAAACAACTAGACAAAAATACCATCCATTACTGCGGACCAGTATATTATTTCGGACAGAAATATAAAAACTATTAAATATTATTGCCCTTTTTCAAATACACTTATGCACATGTGGACTAATGAGAGATATAAAATATAGAGAAATGTTTATGGTATGTTACTTCTGTATTTTGGACAGATTTAAAGGATCGTAAACTAATTATGTTGGATTAGCCAATGACAGGTGTTTGTTTAACCCTGTCTGTCTGGCGCTGCAGTGGTGTCCTTGCATTTTTCTGTTGACATGTAAACTAAAGAATATGTTTCGCAAACCTTCACATGAAGTATTCTAACTATGGAGTGAAAAAATTAGTTCGGGTTTCAGACAAGTTTGAATTGTCTGTCTTTTGACCTTTGAGCTTTGTCTGCAAAAAGAAACATAGAATTTATATCTTTAGTTCTTGGTCTTCTGTGATTGTATATGCATCTTATTTACCCACATTTGCTTTTTGTTTTTGATTTAGTAAAAGAATCATTAAATGGCAAAGGAGTTCAGTTGACTTGAGGGAGAAATTGAGGTGTGAAATTCTTGCATTTGTTGACCCAAAACTTGGGACAAACACCTGTGAGTGACAAGCGGAGACTAGAAATTTTTTGGGGGGGTAACCAGATCTCAGCCCTTGCTGGGTGGGCTGCAGGAAGGTTTTTCCCTGGCTGTGATTTTGTCGTCTTGTTTAGTGAACATTCCCCACTCACTGGGCTGGATCTGATGCTGTTATCGGGCCCAAGTTGCCTGGCCAAGCGATGCCCAAGTCAAATTAGACGCTCCCTGTGTTTATTTCCACTACATGGTAGAGAGATGGTCCGATAAACTACCGTTCCAACAGTCTTGTAAACTCCAGTTCAACAGTCTTGTAAAACTTGGTTAACTGGTACATTATTTTCAGTACTCAAGCCACACCAATCTAATCGTTGTTTTCAGAATTGGAAAAAATATCGATCAACTGTGAGGCCGAGAAAGCTTTTTAGCTAGACTGGAAACAGTACACTTTGTTGAAATTTTCCTCTATACATTTGTAACCATTTTTGGTTAACTGGTTATATAAATAGTAAAGGGACAAATTGACTTATGTGATGTATTTACATTTTTTATCGTATTGACACAACTTTCACTAGACAGACAGGTGTAGATGCTGACATCACAACTTTGCCAGTTGGAGTTGAAACATAACTCTGTTGATTTTGTTTTGTCTATAACTATGGTAACCAGAATTCCATTTCCTTTAAGCTTCCCCCATAAAGACAACGTGTTCCGTGCTGTTTACCTGTCCAGCGGCCAAGAATTTACGCTTTCGGCATTTTTCGGGGGTTTCGTTTCTAAATAGACCCACCCCCATTTAACGGCATGTGGGCTTTTTACCCAGTCTCCGATCCATTAGACGAAAATCCCCGGACTTACCGACTGGTTTCCCATTCCTGCTGCTCTATAAGGATTTGGGGTCTTTATTTTGATAGGGAGGGAGGTGGAAGAGTTTAATGCTGGGTCCCAGTGTTTGTTTTTTTAAGCAATTGTCCCACAAACTGGGAGGAAAGATCTCTCTTTTCTCTGACCTCAGAACCACTCCCACTGGACACAACACCCCCACAGGTCACCAGTACAAGATTAGGAGGTATTGGAATGGGGAAAAGATATCTAGAACTGCATGTTGTATGTTTTTTTTTAAACAAAATGTAGAAGGGGACAATCCATTTTTGTTCTTTTTACCTTGATGATTTTATATTTCTTAGGCGATACCGATTAAATTGGTTGGTTCTTGGATTTCGAAAAAACAATGTAACTGGTAGAAGATGAGCAAAAAACAGAGTATGTGTCTGTATCTTGGCACCCACAGTTTCAGTGAGTGAATATAGTCAGATTCTATAGGTTCTCTTACAATCCCCCCCCCCCTTTACATGCCGTTCTTCCTTAGAGTCTCCAGCTAAACCTCTCCTTAAAAATGTCAGACAACCAAAGACATGAATTAATGTGGCCTTGGCTTTCAATAGTTTCTCAACACAGTCATGTCTGATGTTGGGATGTTTTGAATTTTTAGTTGGAAATTTGATGGTTCAACTGCACATCAGGTTGTGACCTTGGTGTTAAGAAGAAACCACTGGGAATTTGCTGAGTTCAGGGGTGAACTTAAGGTGGAATCCCTTTCAGTGTAGGTTTCATATAGAAATACTAGTTTTGAAATCAGGTTGGAATTTGATGGTTCAACTGTGCATAAGGTTGTAGCCTTGATGTTAAGAAGAAACCATTGGGAATTTGCTGAGTTCAGGGGTGAAGTTAAGGTGGAATCCCTTTCAGTGCAGGTTTCATATAGACATAGTTTTGAAATCACTTCAGAATTTGATGGTTCAACTGTGCATAAGGTTGTGGCCTTGATGTTAAGAAGAAACCACAGGGAATTTCTTGAGTTCAGGGGTGAAGTTGGAATCCCTCTCAGTGTAGGTGTGCTGGGATTTCTGTGTTGTGTAAGATAACAATGGAGCAGTCAGCCACACAGGTAATGTATTCATAATGAGGCCTCGTGGGACAGGGATGGTATCAGGTGTAGAAGTCAGTCATAACAAAATTTCATCAGCCATCTTTTCAAATATTATTTGGGATGAATGGGGAAAATTAACA
>NW_017802380.1:1745392-1759765 GCF_001625305.1 Branchiostoma belcheri | reverse complement strand
TTTTTATTGTATTGACACTAACTTCACTAGACAGACAGGTGTAGATGCTGACATCACAACTTTGCCAGTTGGAGTTGAAACATAACTCTGTTGATTTTGTTTTGTCTATAACCATGGCAACCAGAATTCCATTTCCTTTAAGCTTCCCCCATAAAGACAACGTGTTCCGTGCTGTTTACCTGTCCAGCGGCCAAGAATTTACGCTTTCGGCATTTTTCGGGGGTTTCGTTTCTAAATAGACCCACCCCCATTTAACGGCATGTGGGCTTTTTTACCCAGTCTCCGATCCATTAGACGAAAATCCCCGGACTTACCGACTGGTTTCCCATTCCTGCTGCTCTATAAGGATTTGGGGTCTTTATTTTGATAGGGAGGGAGGTGGAAGAGTTTAATGCTGGGTCCCAGTGTTTGTTTTTTTAAGCAATTGTCCCACAAACTGGGAGGAAAGATCTCTCTTTTCTCTGACCTCAGAACCACTCCCACTGGACACAACACCCCCACAGGTCACCAGTACAAGATTAGGAGGTATTGGAATGGGGAAAAGATATCTAGAACTGCATGTTGTATGTTTTTTTTTAAACAAAATGTAGAAGGGGACAATCCATTTTTGTTCTTTTTACCTTGATGATTTTATATTTCTTAGGCGATACCGATTAAATTGGTTGGTTCTTGGATTTCGAAAAAACAATGTAACTGGTAGAAGATGAGCAAAAAACAGAGTATGTGTCTGTATCTTGGCACCCACAGTTTCAGTGAGTGAATATAGTCAGATTCTATAGGTTCTCTTACAATCCCCCCCCCCTTTACATGCCGTTCTTCCTTAGAGTCTCCAGCTAAACCTCTCCTTAAAAATGTCAGACAACCAAAGACATGAATTAATGTGGCCTTGGCTTTCAATAGTTTCTCAACACAGTCATGTCTGATGTTGGGATGTTTTGAATTTTTAGTTGGAAATTTGATGGTTCAACTGCACATCAGGTTGTGACCTTGGTGTTAAGAAGAAACCACTGGGAATTTGCTGAGTTCAGGGGTGAACTTAAGGTGGAATCCCTTTCAGTGTAGGTTTCATATAGAAATACTAGTTTTGAAATCAGGTTGGAATTTGATGGTTCAACTGTGCATAAGGTTGTGGCCTTGATGTTAAGAAGAAACCATTGGGAATTTGCTGAGTTCAGGGGTGAAGTTAAGGTGGAATCCCTTTCAGTGCAGGTTTCATATAGACATAGTTTTGAAATCACTTCAGAATTTGATGGTTCAACTGTGCATAAGGTTGTGGCCTTGATGTTAAGAAGAAACCACAGGGAATTTCTTGAGTTCAGGGGTGAAGTTGGAATCCTCTCAGTGTAGGTGTGCTGGGATTTCTGTGTTGTGTAAGATAACAATGGAGCAGTCAGCCACGCAGGTAATGTATTCATAATGAGGCCTCGTGGGACAGGGATGGTATCAGGTGTAGAAGTCAGTCATAACAAAATTTCATCAGCCATCTTTTCAAATATTATTTTGGGATGAATGGGGAAAAATTACAAGGTCAAATTTGAAGTACTGTACAGTAAAAAAATATTTATTGCGTTTCTGTGTGACTGGTATGTTCTTTCCTGTTATGACTGATTTTTATTCTAGATGATAATTTACAAACTGATGGGAGAGTTGAACATGTATATGGTAATTTTTGTTTATCAAAACGTAAATTTCAAGAAATCTACCAATGCTGCATCATTGATAATTCCTGAGGTGTGTACAATTCAGATTTTATCCAGGTGCTCAACATTTTCTTGAGAAGGCCTCAATAGCACAGATAACCACTTTTCCCAACGCTTTAAAACAAGCCCGCTATTCAACAGAAATCTGGTATATCTAATATACTGCGGCCATTTCCGGTGGCGACCTCTACTGACCTCTGTCCTCTGATACGGTTGGCGGCCATTCACGCGCATGTACCCAGGCCAAGAGTCACCTCACCAACAAAGTCCCTCGGAGATGTTGCATCCTTTGTTCTGTACTGAAAGCATGGGGATTGAATTACTGTAACGTAATGTTAGAGTGGGCCTCCTTGTAGTGTGCAACTGTATCTCTTCCTAGCCCAACTCTTTTTTCACAGGATGTTGAGAATTAGAAAGGAAATTTGTCCAAAACAAAAACCTTTGTGAATTAATCAATTTAACACTAGCCTGTTTAGCCTTTAGGATAGTAAAAAGGGTCTGTTGTGTTGGTCTTCTCTCCATAGAACAGATGATTAGTTTTTGTTGTGGACGGAAATTAGTCATTTCTATTGGTTAGTGGGTTAACTGTGATCACAGCTTTGCTACCTCTATAACTGGCATCATAACCCTACTGCCTTGAATACACTGTGAGTGATCTTACTACAGTACTACAGCTGTGAGCAGAGTTTTAGCCGAATGCCAGTTGTTCCCGGCTTGTTAGCCAGATGAGTTTTCTCTTGCAGAATTTACGAAAGTGCCTGAGTGTTCGGAACATTTGGAATACTTTTCGCAGATAAGGTGACAAAGAAACTGCCAACAGCTGCTTTCTAAGCTGTTCTTGTATAAACCAGCTTCTGACTATCCTTTCCATTCATATAGATTTGAAAATTGCTGATTAATTTGTTATTTTGTCTGCAATATGTCCTTGTTTTCTGAGGAAAGAAAAAAAATTGAAATCAAACCACTAATTATCATCAACGGACTACAAACTACCTGGTAATTAAAGTGCAGCTAATTCCGTGTTTACTAGACAGTTAAATTACCATACTGACCCTTAATTTTAAGTTGTCAGTTGGGACAATTAGAAATTTGAATCGTAACTGTCATAACTGTTTCCTTTCTGATTGTGGTTTATTATCTTGTATAATACATATGCTATTTGCCTTCTGTAAATATAGTTACATTGCCTTATGTTAGCAATGGTTACAAGAAAAGTTTTTTTTATGGTGAACAATTGTACTATTTAAAGAGATGTGCTGTATTTGTTTAGGGTTAGCAGGCTTTGAATAATTATAGGTTAGGTCATGATTGATAGGAAGGTTCCATGTTTAGCTTCCGGAGATGGGGAAAGTTCAGTAATACAGAAATACAGGAGGAGGAGGGATTTAAAAGGGACAGTTCATCATTGATGTTTGTTCAACCTGTCTGTAGTACAAGCCAAGTCAAGTCAAAGTTTGCACTACGATTGTAACAGGTACAGGAGCTAGCTGTGCTCAATTGTTGGACTGAACCACAACAAATATATAGTGGTTTGTCCCTAGTTGGGGATGGTCGGTTAATGCCCTGAGGGGGAGGGGTTAGCCCCAAACATCAGTTAGACCCAAACACCTGCCTGGGGCCATTGGTCATGCTTGACCAGTGACTCTAGCCCTGTCTGGTCACTTTGCCCTCCCCCTGGACTCTAAACATTAGCATAGAAATAGGTTTTCAGACCAGTTATGCATACGGTTTTTAGTGTAGATGGCACCCAGGAGGAATGGTTTTATCATTGCACGTGTGTCCTCACGTACATTTGCATGAGTTTGAAAACAGGTTTTACAGTAAATTGTAAGGACAGACTACCACAATACTGTCTGTGTTTTCATGTGTGTGATGACTTTGGTTACAATTACAAATACATGGAGGAGGATTAAGTAACAAAATACTACACAGAGAATAGAACTATGCGGTTTGATATGCTATCGTATTTCGATCAAGAGAAGCATGTAAAGATCATAATATCAAGCCGAATTTCAATGGTAATCTTAAACCTCACATATTGCTAACATTGTAGACCTACCTTTCAAGTTAGCATAGTCAAACTTACGTTTGAAAAAAAAAATCTTACGGAAACAAGATCAACAAAATAGGTTGGTTTGGCCTATATGTCACAAACATGGTAGTCCCTGTTACTTATATATTGACAAGTGGACAACCCTTGGTTCTTTGTATAGCTAAGCTCATGACTTACAAAGTCCTTACAAAAGTAAACCTGTACTATCACTGATCAGTACTCTATTGTGTACTTAGAGCTTCCTTCATAGGTGTGCCTTTCTTGACCAGGTGTGCGTTGTCTAGCCATGTGCGATATTCTGTACCTTCCAATTGTGTGGCACAGGTGTTCAGTAAGATACATGCTACTAGTATGGTCATGGTTACACAAAAGGTGATAATGCAGTGTTGTGTTCTGGATTTTGTTCTTTGTTGTTTTTTGGTTCAAACAGGAGTACATGTATAATTTGTTTGTCATTGTTTTGGGTATATAGTGTGCCATGTTGTAACTGAGACACCTGCAAACTTTTGGACCACATGCAGGTGTCTCCCCAGAAATTCTTAGGGGAGATGTGCTCCCTAATCGGTTGAGGAAAAAAACAGCGAATTTTCATGAAGATACTAAAAAAAATCCTTAATTTTGACATTTTGAGAGGGTGCTAAGATTTTGTGGACAGGGGGGCACAGTTGCTTCATTGCTTGGGGAGAGCCCTGTCATGATTCAAATTTTCCAATTTTGAAGTCAATCTGACTTAGATATCCTGTCGTTTTGCAGACGGAATCAACAAGGTGACGGCGCAGTGTCTGCTGAAGGTCTCCGTGGTGACGGACGAGATGTTGTCCAACAGCATCACGGTGCGTCTGGGGAACATGACACAGGAGCTCTTCCTCTCCCCGCGCTACAACCGCTTCGTGGAGGGCCTGGCCGCCATCCTGCAGACGCCGCAGGACCACATCCACATCTTCAACGTGCGGGACGACGTTGACGTCTCTCACAAGATCCTGAACGTCAGCTTCTCGGCGCGGGACCCGGCGCAGATCCGGACCGTGTACTACACCCCGCAGTACCTCCGCGAGCGTGTCTACCTGCGCAGGACGCTCCTGAACCAGCTGACCGCTGCCACCGTTCTCCCGTTCGACGACAACGTCTGCCTCATCGAGCCCTGCCCCAACTATGAGCGCTGCGTCTCGGTGCTCAAGTTCGACAGTACCGCCCCGTTCGTCACCTCGGATACGGTTCTGTTCCGTGCCATTCATCCGATCAACGGGCTGCGCTGCAAGTGCCCGCTTGGGTTCACCGGGTCGTACTGTGAGACAGAGATCAACCTCTGCTACTCCTCCCCTTGCGGCGGCAACGGGAACTGCATGAGGAAGGAAGGAGGCTACACTTGTGTGTGTAATGAAGATTATGCAGGTGAGTTTTCCTATTTCATGCTATCTTCCGTGAATAGTTTCATCAGGTTGGTAAGACACTGAGTAAACAGACTTTCTTTACACAACCAAATCTTCTTGACTTGGTTGCGTAAAAAGAGTGTCTTTACTCTTCATGCTATCTTATCAAAAGAAACATTCGGTTTACTCCAGCCCAGAGCAGACAGCTTGGGTCCTATTTTTGTATTGTTTGACAGAATTTTGGCTTCCTAGTTCTAATTACTACATGTCAAGTTATGCTACATGCTCTAATACCAAAATTTCCTATCATATGACTGCTTGTCAATTGTTTTTCTTTAATTTAGAACCAAGTAAGACAGTTGGCATGGTCGAATTTTCTTACTCATCACCCAAAATTTCATCCTTGGCAACGAGTACAAATTCCAATTCACACCCCTTTATAAATGGAAAGTCTTGAAATATATTTGATTGGCAGCTACCTCCGGTCAAGGTCCGTTATGCATGTACATTTCACAACTATATGGACTTAATTTAGGGTCCAGTGCATTAGTCCAAAAATGTGACCTTGGCACTTTGTTTGTGGCATTTAGATGACTACCCCGTTAATAGGATAACAAGTAAATAGATAATTTTAGCCAGTGTAAACCTGATATCATGTGTTTACATGCTTGTATTTGTAACCACGCATGTTTTAAAACTGTACAAATCAAGACCACAAAACATGTTGAGTAGTTACAACTTGCATTAGTTAAAACCAGTCCAGACCAAATAGAGCATGAAAATATATGTACCCAGAGCTAGATGGTACATGCTATACTGTTCATGTAGTACTAAGCTGTGTGTTGTAGTGTTACACGCCCAGTGACACTGATGACACGGGGTCATAGCTAGGTTAGAACAGGTATTTCTACAGAGATTCCTTCTAGATCTGTGATCTCCTCTTGTATTTCTACACGACCTTCGATTAGTTCTGGATTAGTAAAGCTTACTTTCTGCTGAAGGCAAGTCTCTAGTAACTCTAGGATGTCTAAATTACTGTCTTTGTTAAACACAATTCATTTCCTTATCTCCTTCTAATGAGGTTTGGGAAAGTTCTTTGCACAACTTAATAGATGGTCTTGACATACTTTCAATTGCCCGAGTAGGATAGAAACAAAATTGCCTGTGACCCTAAGTGGGTATACTGTACCCCCTACAAACTCCCTTCCTCTTAGATTTCGGGAAGACCATTTTATACTTCCAGCTTGACCTTAGGGTCAATCTGTGGTTGCATACCCCCTGACTGCTACTCTAATGCATTCAAGTATCATGTACAAATACTTCCACTCCCAGAGGTATGTACAGTACAGTATATCAAAACTTTAAAGTTAAAGGACGTCTTAAAAACAAAGGACTACGAAGCAAACTTGACTATGCCTGAAGTACAACATAATCTGAAACTTGAGGTACTAACTTTCACCACAGATTCTGTTTTCAAGCTGATATTCCAGTTCAAAATCACTTCTTAAAAAAATCTAAGAAGCAACAGCTAAAATTGGCTCGTCCTGAATTGCAGCAAAGGAATGTGCCAGGTTTATGGACAGCTAATTTCTGCCTACCAAGAAAAGTGCCTTGATTGCATTAAAAACCTGTAACCAGTCAGACTTCAGTACGTTATTACATTCAAAAACCTGTAACCAATCAGACGCCACCAGGGGGCTACAACCTAAACTGTCATCACGTTGTAGTCAACCTTGGTCTAATAGCCTCCTGAGCCCGACCAACTTTTCTCCTAACTTGTAAAGAATTTTACATTTGGCATTGTAAAAAAAGGAAAGTTATAATAAGCTTGCCTTAACGTTTTACAAGGAAGCTAAACATTGGAAACAGATGTCTTGGCTAACAACCTTTAGCTGTAATGTTTTAAGAGCATAGTTGTTAAAAGGGTATCATAGATCAACGCTTTTACTAGCACCTTGACACTGTTGTAACCCAATGTCAAGTCCAGATCTTAATTACAAATCTCATATTGTCAACCCCCCCTCCCTTCCCGGATACTGTGTAGCTCCAGGCTGGTAATTAGCATGTGGACTGTTTATAAACTTTAGTGGTCTGTCTGGATCTGAACTGACTTTAATGTCAATGAAGAACACCTGTACATTTCCCACATACTACTACTGTATATTTGTTAATGTTCACGGTGTGTAAATTTTGTGGCACTAGGAAAAATCAGAGTTCCTTGATGTGTCTAGTTTATTGTTTTGATGGAAAATAGTACCCATGAAAATTGCATACGTAAAAAACTCACGAAACGCAAAAATGTCAAAATTTACGGTAAGATACAGACATTTAAATCATTATACTGAAACCATTTAATTAGAAAGTCAGTCGCAGCTATGGAATATACTAAGGAACCTTCTCCCTGCTGCCTTACCCACAACTAAAAGAGAATTGGTAGGCCACTTCAGTGTGTTAAAAGGTTAAACAGTTATTAGTGTTTGTGCAGGACATATTGGTCTATAATTATAGCAAGACACAAGGTTTGTTTTCCAATAGGTCTCCTCCTGGTATCAAATTTATTAGTACAACGCGATTGAATTATCCCGACCTAATTGGCCGACTGTCCGTCCGCGGGGCCTTCATTTCCCCGCGTTATAACTCTTGTAAACATGTCTGGAGGCTCTTGTGTTGCCATGGCAACATAATTGATATAACCGCCTTATCAGATAGTCCGCAGGCCGGGCCCTGTCTGGCTTCCTCGCCTCCCTGTAAGACAGAACAGGTGAAGATCGTGATCACTTTCTCACGCTGTATAAGCAAATTTCGCAAATATTTCTCTTATCACAGTTTTACCCCACTTTCATTTGATTTCTTACGAAGGAATGCTGTAGAAAGTAATATTTTGGTTCCTTATCTTACATTTCCGTTCCATCCTGTAATCTGAAGAAGAAGCCAAAACATAGACAGCTGAATCTGTGGCCAGCGAATACCTGAGTGACATCATGTCTTTTCAAGGGGTGGCCCACTATGGAAGGAAGGGGGGGTTACCGTAATAAAAACAAAAAAAATTGTTCTCACTGCAGAAATACAGAATATAATTAAAATTGTAGAATATGTTTGCTGAATATAAAAAAGTATTGCTCAGAATATATTGACACATGAAAATATTTGTCATTTTCAGACTTTTTCCCCCCAAAAGAAAACCATCATGGCTCAGTCCTAATTTGTAATGAATTTTAATGTTTTGTCGGGTGCATTCTGGGAATATTTGAATTCTGGGTAAAATAGTTTTAGTTCCGTGTAACATTTCAGAGTAAAGTGACAGCCACGTTGGATTTGAAAGTAGATCTAGAGTAAAAATAGTGTATCAAGAAATAAGATTAAGTATGAAACAAAAAATAGTTTTATTCCATTTCTAAAATTGTTTTGACAGGTTACTTATCTTGTTCTTCATGTTGGTGTGAGAAGAAACAGTATTATAATTTGAGATGGCCCACTGTAGTATCCCATTTCTCCTAATGGATCCTTGACTCAGGGTATATGCATGAGGGTGGAGAGAAATGGATGAATCACAGTACAGTACCGTCAATTCAGTTATTTTCACTGAATTTTACGGTACAATTTGATTTTGTAGTGTTGTAAGTTGGTAGTTTGAACAATTCTGTAGTACAGATAGTACAATGGGCATGTTCATACTGTATTCATGTTGTCATGAATTTGCAGTGGAGTGCTTTTCCCCCCAAAAAAACACTGAAGACATTTAAGATTTTACAGTACTGCATTGGTCAGGGTTTTGTCATCATCTTTGAAATTCTGAAATCTTTACAGATCCTCATATATTATTCATAAACCTTTACAATGAATCTTGCATAAAATTAAGAATACCATATCCTGCAAGAAGTCCGGTATGAAATTTTAACATTTCTATTGCTGTAATTTCTTCCGTTCTGCTTAAAATTAATGGCAGGAGAACTGAACTAATATTATGTTTAGAATAGGCCTAAACTGTACTGATAAATTGTGTAGCAATAAAATAGTGATAGCTCTAAATGCTATTACACGGAACTGCGGACAATACCGAACTGTGTCAGGTGTCGAGAGAACACTCCATCACGCCGGCGCTCTGCGTCGCATGTTCACTTGAGCGGAAGAAAAATGGTTAATAATTCATGGGCGGACTTTAGGAAGCGAGCGCTGAATGGACCTGTCAGAGAAATGGAGACGAATGTGAGCTAGAAATGCACAGGCATGTAAAATGGTCCTGTATCAGCCAGACAGTCGGCCAACTGATTTGATTAGGGAACATCCAGTTACTGTAATGTGATTTTCTTTTCAACCAATAGGAGATTAGAAGGTCTAATTAAGTCATCTTTTGCTTATTCAATGCAGACTATCAGTTAGGACAAATGGGATACTACACTGGGCCATCTGAAATTATAACAATGTTTCTCCACACACCAATATGAAAAACAATATTAAGAGACCTGTTTTACCAATTTTGAAAATTAAATGAAATTGTAACGCTATTTTTGTGTTCCATTCAAAAATTCCTTGGTTGCCTGATGACCATTTTATCACATATTGTACTACTTTGTAAAGATTATTTTTGCGGGGAAAGGAGGTTTTCTCATCATTTAATGTTCCCAGATTTACAGTGTAATAAACTGACACATAAAATGTTTGCTTTCTGTTGATTCAAATTGAGGATCGATTTTTAATATTCTTTTTCCCCCCAACAGGAGATAACTGTGAGATCAACGCCAGGGAAGGGCGCTGTACGGACTACGTCTGTAAGAACGGCGGCGTGTGTACCAACCTGCTCGTGGGCGGCTTCAGGTGTAACTGTGGGATACAGGGAAGCCACGTGACGGACTTCTGTGAGGTCTCCACCCGGAGTTTCCCACCCAGGTCCTTCCTGACGTTCCCCGCGCTGCAACAGCGGTTCCGCATGCAGCTGTCTCTCACGTAAGTTTCTATGACATAATGTTTCCAAAGGTGAAAAAAATTGTAGCTGCAGAATAAAAAGACTTAATACCAAAGTGTAGTCAAAGACTAAATTTTGGCTGCTAATTCTGCCAACTCTTTCCAAGAAGTTTTCTATCTTTAATTGCCTATTACTAACTGGTAGAAATTTAAGAAAAAGCATATTTAGATGTACAATACGTGAAAAATATTTTAGTTTTGTACTATATTTAAGCAGAATCTGAGGTATCAAATACTAGCAAATGAGCAAAAATCTCATACCAGTTTCTCTCTGTGTGTCCCGAACAGTTTCGCGTCCCAGAATCGTAACGCCCTGCTGCTGTACAACGGTCGCTACAACGTGAAGCACGACTACCTGGCGCTGGAGATCGCGGACGGGCAGATCAAGTTCTCGTTCTCCACGGGGCAGGAGACCACAGTGGTGCAGCCGCACGTTCCCGGGGGCGTCAACGACGGGCAGTGGCACACCGTCACCATCAACTACATGAACAAGGTAAGGAATAAACAAACAAACAAACAAACAAAGAAATACAAGAAAATTCCTAGCTTAAGCTTTAATGTCTTCAATGTTTGGTGTTCTCTATATCATTATCAACGACTTTACACCGATATAGGAATTCTTTGTACTTCTGTAATCGTAATAGACAATTATGAAAAGGGAAAAATTGTAGTCGGTAGGTCTTGAAATTCATTTGAAAATAGGTGCAGTTGTGCAGCTAGCCTAAAGGTTTAGGTAGACAGCGTCAAATAGATTAATAGTAGAATGCCAAAAAAAAACCTATTACAAACCTTACAGCCTCTCTTTAATATCTAGGTGCATCTACAGGCAGCAATTAGTTGCACATCTTCAATTTGTGAATACACAATTTGACAAAAGTGAATATGCAGAACCCACTAGTATTTCCAGTCCTGGACAGTGGCATCAGTCCACAGGTCAGTTGTTTGGTCAGCAGAGCAGTGGCATGTGAAATCCTGAGCCAGACCCAGGGGGGATACTTAGCAAGTTAATCTGGGTTAATCCAGTTTTCAAAGATTTGTTTTCTACCAAATGGTCAGATTAGAAGGCAACTGCTTAATCAGTTAGAAATTGACCCTGTTGTCTCGAAACTGGGATATTTGGTGTGAATTTTTAGCTGTGTTTTTGTGAATATTTTCTGTGTTTCTTTTTGGTTACAATGTTTTTACATACACTGTTTTGATAAATAGAAAGAGAGGAGTAAAGGACTATAGACCTTTCCTGAAAGTAAAAACAACAAAGGATGTGGTCTGTCTGAGCATGCCTCAGGGCCTGATTTCCTTAGTAACTTTCCTTCCCTCACAAAGGATATATTTTCAGGATTCGTCACTAATCAGCATGATCAAAGGCCTGCCCACACAATAGGACTACCTGTTAGATGTGGCCCACGTTAGGTGTTATATTGTCCCCATACCTGTGCCAGGCTTACCTGTCTATTGTGCTACCGTAGCCCTGAGATCGGCTTAGAACTGTGCTAAAAACCTCTCAGACAAAAGGTCAAAGCATGAAGGTGACGTTCCATCTCATCAATGGTGGCCTTTCAGTAATCCCTTCGTGTTTCGTCCTTCTGTGTTCCTTGGTGTTGGTTTTCACAGTAAGGTTTCTCTCACTTTTAAGTGTCACGTTTAGGCAACGTTCTGCTTGTGTTATGTTTAACGTACACCCCCGCTTGGCAAGCGTTGGTACAGGCCAAGTTTGCTTTCTGAAGTCCACACCTACGCGGCCATATTTACAGAGCGTGGCTCACATACAGGCAGGGTTTAGAAGTCATTGCTCAATCCTGAGAGGGAAGTGGGAAAATTACAATAGATACTTGAAAGAGAATTTCTCTGAAGCAACCAGTCTGGAAAAATACATTTGTCAAAGAATTCTGCAGTAGATTAAATAATGTGTGCCAGCAAATATTAGTGACCTTGAACATTACAAGGTCGGTCGTCCACCCGTAAGGCCGTGCAAACTCTCGAGCGAAAGGCGACGCAAAGAGTTTGCTAGCGTGGTACATGTCATTGTGTCGCTGGATCAGTCTTTTCGCTGTGATGGCAACTCTTTCCCAGGTTTGCCCATGTCAGTACGCCTTCGTACATGACTGCAGGTGAAAGGGTTTCCCAGTTTGTGTTCCAGGGATAATGAAGGCATTGTGTAAACGCTATCCTCGGCAAATTTGTCTAGCGCATTTCGGCAAAGGTGAAACCTACATGGACCTGCATTTTACCACACCCACCTGATTTTAAACCAAGCTCAATGGTATACTTGTACATTCTGCCACAATTTCAATTGATTATGATGTGTGAGATTTGATTACTACCTAAAAACTAAAAAAAGACATTAGGGCCATTTAGATTTATTTCCTTAGTTCTAGGACTTTTTGAAGTAAAAGAGATGAAAATAGAACACTGGGAAGTAAACTTGGCCCTGTATTCACTCCTGGAAACTTTGTGAGCATTGACAAAATGCATAGGTACAATTGGCGAGAAATTTCGTAAAAATGAATAAAAGAAATTCCTAAATGCTCTGAATATTTCACAGACTGACAGAGGTATAAGATCTTCAATTTGTTGTTTCTTTTTAAATCAGACGATCAACAAGTTAACTGGTGTGGCTCAACACTTGGTTAATCCCGTCCCATTGCGGCTTGTTCCAGAATCTCAGAGATAAAGCCTAAATATGATACCCTTCAACAAGGCCTGGCGTACGTCCCACCCACTAAACAATCATGCAGCAGGTATCCCAAAACCTCGACAGGACATGCATAATATTTATTTCCCCGTAGAAGAAATGCTTCTAGCTGGAGCCTCTCTCTCTTCTCTCTGTGCGGTCTGTAGTCCGTAGGGAACAATTGCAGATGATGACGATGACATAGCATAGTCTGGTGACCTATATCAGTAGTGTCTTCCCCTCTAGCTGTGACAGCTGGAGTGTTTATGGGTAAATGCAGTGTTAACTGATAGTAAATACAGTCTCCCTCAGACCCCCCTCCCCCCTGTGAGGGTGTATGTGGTTGGTAATGTTCTGGTGTCTTGCTGGGTCAGTTGATGAGTGGCAGGCTGGGTAATTGGCCAACAAAAACCTTCAAGGTTTGAAAGTCTGCTACTTACCATACATCAAGGAGTTAATCCCTACATTATGTAACCTATCGCAGATGTAACATGGCGGCCAGAATGGCGTAGGATTCCCCCTGCGTTGCCAATAAATCGGGCGGACACATGTCTGGAGGTATGCAGGTTACAGCTTTAGGTTTAGCCATGTCTAAATAAAGGCCCTGGCGGAATGCGAAGAATCTGAACTTGGGGACCACAGGATGTTTTGAAAGTTTGGAAGTTCGTGGGTGATGTTTTTTCGGTAACAAGCAATTTACCTTGGCCCTGCCCTTAGTCCAAGTAGAGACTTGGATTACCGTGTGGTTCAAAACCTGCCCGCTAAGTCTCAGAGTCCTAATGTTGTAAGTAGACAGTTTTTAACCACCTTGACAAGTCATCAGAATGAGCTGGACTGGAACGGCCATTAAGTTTTAGTCAAGACTTTCTTGAAATGTGATTAGCCCTTTTAATACCATTAAAGTAGGGATTGTTTGGAAAAAGGTTAGGGGGGTTAGGACCCCCTACACCATCTTAACCACAACCAGCTAGTGCTACAGTAAATTCAGTTATTGTTGCAGTGGCTTTATGTAAATGTAGGATAGAAAATGAGATTTTTGTCGTATTTCAAATTTGCAATTGAAACAATTTCGGTAGAACAGTAGTCCAATGAGCCTCATATATTTGTGAATTTGTGGTGGAGAGGTCATTGCAAAAATTAAACCACATCAAACATTTCGAGGTCTACAGTATCTGCAGAGAAGGGCTTGTGTTAATGGTTTTAAAGTGCCCCTGCGTGATAAATCTTGTGTCCCCACTTTTGGGGAGCTACTGTTTGATCAGCCTGTGGTGGGACTGTGCCGGCAGGTTGTGTATAAACTGTTGGAGGGTTTCACGCCGGGTTCTGTTCTGTGTCTGCGGGAATCCTCTTCACTTGGCAAACAAGGATGGCAGGGATTCCAACCAACTTGGGATGTTTTAGGTCAGGCTGGAGTTCAAGATCATGTGATAAAACCAACTGAAATTGTAAGAAGGGCAAAGTCAATTTAGTTGAATGTAAAATTGATGCCTTTGGAATTATCATGATGCCTTATATCAGCAAAGAAAATTTTAGATAATTTTTAATGCACTAGAGAGAGAGTAGACTACCCACTTGCAACCCCCCCCCCCCCCTTTCAAAAAATGAAGTTTTGATATA
>NW_017802380.1:1716071-1745372 GCF_001625305.1 Branchiostoma belcheri | reverse complement strand
AGGGAGAGGGGGAGAGATAGGGGGAGAGGGAGAGAGAGAGAGATTTGAATTTTAGTGGGCCTCAAGCAGCCAGTTTCTACTTATTGTAGGGGGTCAGAGAAGGAGAAAAAGAAAGATGTTAATGTCTTATGTGATCAAATGTCAGATATCATTGTATTAAAGCTGGAAACAGTGACATACTAAGGCTCACACACTCAGTTATAAATCCATTTTCGTCTTTTTGCGTGGGAAGAAAAAAGAGCAGAAATGTGGGTGAAAGGAATGCGACATTTCTTGGCAGTCCAGGTTGCCAGTCTAGAAAAAATGGGAACCAGCTGATTCAATAGTCTCCTTGTGACCTTGAACAAGCCTCCTAGACAGTTTGGAGGTGAAGGTTGTTTTTTAAGTAATGTTTGAATAGATTTCCCATCTTGGATGGCTGAGTTGTGGGTTTGTGTTTCTACTAGTCCTAGTAGCTTTAGGCACAAATGGTGGGTGGAAGGTGATTTTGTCAGTTGATTGGTAGGAAAGTCTCACCCGAAGGTGACCAATCATGAGCCGTGCAGATAGGTAAGTGGGAGGTATGTGGAGGAATTCAGGAGGTTGTGTAATTCCTGATTAAAGTACATCATACAGTTCCAATACAAGCCGAGTTCATTGTAGCCTGTGAATTTGAAGGTTATGAAAACCAAAAGACTTCCTGGAACTAAAAGCTTCTATCTGCTCTATCCTTCCCCCTGATTGTAAAATGAGCTACCCCCTAAACAAACGCTGCAACAGATGCCTGTGTACAAAATAACCACCAGAGTGCCCAGGGGTTAGAACGTAACTGTTAGAATGAGTACTACACCTGTTAGTTGATGAAAGATGGGTAGAAAACACCAAATAACACTTTTGTGTAGGAGTGTTTGAAAGAATGCGGAGTATTTCAGGGATGAGCTATTGGGGGAGGGAATAGGAATTTTGTAGTAGAGCTTTGGGAAGAAGAGCATATGTAGTCAGAATCGACATGTGTTTCCCTCTTGCTGCTTCTTTTTCATTGATGAAAATGTTCACATATGTGTGTGAGTCTTAGAAAAGTCTGTATGAGGCTGTATTCAAGTAAAGAAGAAATCCCCGCAATAGCCTCCAAAACATATCAAAATGTCTACATCACAGTATAGGCAAAACTCCTATCATAGCCTCCATTCCCCATAGAGGTGCACTTTTTATCAGAGGTGCCTTTCTGTCCTTTAATTGGGAAACTGGACTCCCATGTTAGTCACTATTATGAACCTAGAGGGCAAGTCTATGGATTACTGAGGTTGGGCGGAAATAAATGACTGTGTGTGTTCACTTCACTGTGCTGGGAGAACAATCAGAAAAAAAGTTAAAGACGATAATAATGAATTTGTTTGTTGGCATTGCTATTTACCATTGTTTGAGGAAACAAAAATAGATAAGCAAAGGTTTCTTTCATGAAGCATGTAACGTATGTCGTGTGTATTTTTTAAAGACCCGAACCACTTAAAAGTATGCTGGAATACTTGACAGGAACAGATATTGTATTTGTTCAGCTCCCAGCGTTGACTTGTAAACCAGCGAATGATAAAACATTGGCCATGTTATTGTCCCAGCTGTCTTAGCCAGTTTCTGAGGGTATCAGACATTGTCAGAAATCCCTTAGTTTCCCTCCCAGCACTAGATCGGTGTCAGATCCCGTAATCCCCAGATTTTACACTTTTTACCAAACATGGAGAGGAAGTTGAGCCTTGCTCAGACTTCAGACACCCCTGCAGCGGGATAAACAGATTTAGATGCCAGCTTGAGATAGACGCTCTGTTAACAAGGTTTTTGTGGGCTTCTGTTTTAAGTTCTGTACCATTTGTTTTTGCTATTACGTTTCCAGTTATCTTACAAACGGTATCAAACACTCTTTGAGGCTTTGAGCCTCTGAAAGCTTGTCCGGAGGCAACCCATTCAGACAGAACCTCTTTGGATTGAGTTTTGATTCTGAGTGGTTAGAAAATGTATTCAGTTTATTCTACCTTTATTATAACATTCCGTGGCATTTAACCCTTTTAAAGTGACTATAAGTCCTGCTGCTTTAGCTTAAAGAAGCTGTTTCACTGATTCAAAATTTTGACAGTTTGTATTTACTTGTTAACTGAAAAGGTCATGCCTGAAGGCCATAGGTTTGACAGGAGGTTTACACAGGTAAGAGAAAATCATTGGACTGAAAACTCAACTGGCTGAGTGGCTGGGTCAAGGTCGTCTAATTAGCAAAAAATGACCTTGACCCCAGAACAGTTAAAAAGCACCATTTGGAGGACAAGATGTAAGAGATATCTTGAAAATGTTGGTAGATTGACACTCCTGGTACTGAATGAACAGACATATTATGTTTGTGGGAGTGGCTTACTCTCAAGGTCACACGTCATTTGCATAAAGAAACCCATACTGAGGACGAGAGTATAAACTTCCATATAACTTATTAGGTTATAACAAATTTGTCTGTGTTCAGAATGTTCTGGTTTCTGCAGTTTCTATTTCTTAGTCAAAAGAAGCTGATCAAGGTGTTCAGTTATCTTTTGGCATATTTCTACTTTTAATGTAATTAAGCACATCTGACCAACCATTCAGCAACATTTCAAGGATGATTTGATATGTTTTGCAAGGTTTGGCACCTTTCCATGTTTTGAGAATCCTGACAACTCCGACAGAAAAGAAAATATCCACCAGATCTTTTCCAAATATTTTGAGAGTCACCCTAGAAAAAGAGACGTCATTTCCTGACTGTAGGTGAGAAAAGATATTTCCTGTGTGTGTGTCAGAGAAATAAGAGGTGGGAGGTGTAGTGATGGTACACCTGTCCAGGAACTGTGTGGTTCTCTGAACTGTCAATCAAAATTAGTTCAACCAATCAGAGAGTGGCTCCAGGTCTGTCAGATGTTAGCATTTTGATGCATTTGTTCTAAGGCCCCCTAGGCTGTCCCTACCAAATGATTGATGAGCCAATAGAAATGAATTTGTCCTAAGACCCCCTATGCTCTCCCCACAAGATGAACAAGAGTTCAGAGATCTCAGACCTCCATGAAATATGGGCTTACTTTGTCCTCATAAATTATGCAAATAACCTCTACAGTAACATAATATATGCATAGCAATGCAAACCTTTAAATAACTTACACATGTTACAAGGTATGAAATTCCCATCATTCACCAATAAGAATTTACAGAATTTTCACATTAATCATGCAAATTAGGTCATCATTTGCATAATTGATATCTGTTGATGTTCCGCCTGCCACAGATTAAATAGATTACATGTATAGCAGTACCATTATATGAAACACTGTAATTACAGAATTTCCTCATTAATTATGCAAATTAAGTCCGCATTTGCATAATTTGCATTTAATCATGTACAACTGTCTTTTAAGTACCTACACACCAAAAATGATGAAAATACGTTGTTCCAATATAGACTTATTGGCTTTGAAAGTTTTTACCAGAAACTAACCTGCAGTTCCAGAACAAGCTGCTAGGGGGACCAAACTTACGCCACTTATTCCTGACAAGATAAGCTATCTGTCACCAAAAAGTCAAGACCATAGCTTGTTCAGAACAAAAGATACAAAAACCGGAAGTTCTGCTGCAGTACCAAGGTCATCCAACAGGAGCCCATATTTGACCTTGAACTTTGTCTTCCTAAGACTTATCAGCATACCAAATCTCATCACAATCCATAAAGGCGTTATGAAGTTATGCCGCCTACAAAGTTGCGGAAACACAGACAGACAGACACACAGACACACAGACAGACAGACAGACAGACTGACATACAGACAGACACGCCAAAAACAATACCTCCATTTTTCATGGAGGTAATGATGAGCCAAACTTGGGCTTCTGAACACTTCAGTCAAAACTGTCCAAGAAGACTGTAGATAAATTCTGGTTCATGTGAACAGGTGGTCAGTATAGACAGGATTCTTGATGCTTGCATCAGTGGGGAAAATTATCTAAGGGAACAGCAAAAATAGGTCACAAGAAATGTTTATACCACAGTTATGGTCTAACACTGACCCTGCATGATTGAGGTCAGTAGACAAGATCTACTGCCAGCCATATATTCTGTAAAGTCAAGCACAATTTTATGTGGACAGTTTTCTAGTTTGTAGGACAGCAAGATGGTGTGGATAAAACAACTACAGATGTTACTATGTTTCTAAGTTATTTGACGTTTGACATTTGGTGACTGTAAATTCTGAATGTTTTGTCATTTCTATAAAGTCAGCAATATCCGTGTTGATCTGCTGTGAACACAGCACACTGTAAACTTTCCTTTTGTTTTCATTGTTTATGACACAGATTCAAAGATACTGCAAAGATTTTATTTTTCATACCTTGAAACTTATTTAATTGATGCAAAATTAAGTGAATTTACAGTACTATGGACCCCACCTGTAGTGTAGTGCCAAGGGATGAATTCTTGGGATATTTTCTGGATAATTTATGACAGCTTTAGTTTATAAAACCTTTTCTAGGACCTAGGTTTAACTTTAAATGGTTATCACCTTGGTGAGATGAAAGATATCAGATAGATATGATTTCATATGTAGGGTTACATTTATCAAATTTATATAGACTAGATTAATCAAAGGTAAAAATTGTTTATATTTTGATTAAATAGCCCCTCCCATTTCTGGCCTCAGTCAAATCATTGAAATTCATTTTACACATTTTTTGTACCTTTTTCATTTTTTTTGCAAAGGTATTTTTGACAGGTTGCCCCAAAAGTTCTTTTCTACCATGATCAAATGAATACCAAGACGACCCATAGCTCCAACAATAACAACAGAAAACAAAAAACAACAAACAGACCTCAGGCAATATTGCCATCTCCTTAAAGGGTGTAGGATTCCTTATCCCTACTCCATCTGTAAGATTCACATTCCTTAAGCATCCATTAAGACCTCTTCAGAAATAATACATTAGTATTATCTTACATAGTAATCTAGGCTACATTTCGACTGTCCTCAGAAAGGCCTTTCCTTTGCGTTTACTAAGTAACCTAAATACTTGGAATAGAGTCTTTTGCCAGTGCCTCGATTCCAGACGTACTGGCTACATATTAGAAGTAGGTGACATTCTTGACAAGTGTTGAAAATAAGAATGATAAGCCAGTGTTCTAGATAGTAAAAATATAGGCCACTGATATTTAAGTTTGATATTTTGATTTCACATTCTTTTGCTAGGATGTTATTTTTCTTGCTTTTCTGTTCAGAGCTAGTACCACCCAGTGTGCAAAAGATTTCTTGTGCCAAAGGCCTGTTCTTGGTTCAAACTTGATGTAAATCAATTTGACTGGAGGGGACATCAAAACACATGGGAGACCCCACCAGCTTTGATTCATTTACCTCCACCTCTGATTTATCCCTTCCCAAAAGTTTCTTGACATTGGGAAAGAGTTTTTTGTTTGAGACGTGAATCAGTCTTGAAAGATGTGGTATGCTAACCTTTTATAGGTCCCAAAAGAGTTTGCCTGGTCAACTGTGTGGCCTAAGGGCTACAGCGAAAGAGATGGGCACTGCCCTTATATACACCCAAAGCTTTGGGAAGGAAAGGGAAACATTGTGGGTTAGGGATGTACCCTCTAAGACTAAGTTTACATTACTACCTTTTGTCTTCCCAGTTGTGTTTGTATATACGGTATGTATCCTTTATAGTGTAATCTGTCTGGCTTTACGCTACCTCAAAATACATTTCACACCTGGTCCAGCTAACATAACTGGACAGGCCATCCCCTACTAGCTCATCTTCCCTGACAGCTCTGTTATGTATTAGATTAGAGGTTTATCTCTTATACCTGAGTGGAACATTCGAGCTGACATCCCAGCCCTGTATGCTCTGTATGGTAGTGGACATCCCTTTGAGAGTAGAGGTAGACACACTGTTGACCTGTGTGCACCTTGTCATGGCTAGTTTAACCATGACCTTGTCTTAATTTGGTACTTCTGCTCTCTAACTAGTAATGGATTTATGGGCAAACACCCATGTTTAAGGCTAGGGATGGTTGTTGTCCATTTTCTTTGAGATTGACAGATTCTTATGAAAGGGAAACATGCTTGTTTTGTGTTTTGAGTTCATTATTATCTTCCTTTTTTTTCTAGATTCTAAAATCATTCTTGGTTGCAAATTACATGTATGAAAAATGTGGGTGCTAGACCGTTTTACCTGATATTGACTGTTTTACTTACACTACAGAGTTTCTTTTTTTTTTTACCGAAAAATTGTAAAATGTATGTGAAATGTAAATCTGTAGATAACTAAGCTATATTTTCCTTATTTTACAGCCCTGTTCTGCTGATGAGCCGTGTTTCAACATCCCCTATGGACCGTCAGATCAGAAGGTAGGCACAAAGTCTCGTGTTCTCGCTAGACAGAGTTTGGGCACCATTTGACATTTTTACCTCATGGTACGGAAGTATTGTTTTGGGTGGCTGAGCTGTGGGTTTGTTTGCCTGTTTGTCATGGCAGAGTAGGTTGACAGCACATGGGTGGGGGGAAGATTGACAGAATGACAGGAGGTCATAAGGTCAGACACAGGAAATAGGGTTAATTTGGAAGGTCCCTAATTTGGTCAACTGGTGGAATTCAGAAAGCCAAGGATTGCCTAAGCAACCTTTTGACGCTGCACAGTTTCTGTCATAGTCCCAATCAAAGTCAAAAGTATGAAATCTCTGATTTCTGAAAAATTTGGTCAAGTTGCAAAAACATAAGATATATTTCAATAGCATCGAAAGTCCAAAATCTCAGTGGGAGCATGCCTCCTACATTACTAGCGCCTCCTACTTTGGTTTCAGCCCTCTACAGTGCCTGTGAGTCAGGTGGTGTTGTGGCCTGTGTTGTGACCACAGTGAGATGGTAGATTCCCTTCCCTGGTGTGAATGGGTTAGACATGGAGGAGGCACTCTGCTACTGACCACATACTTAGACCACCTCACAGTGGGGTCAAACTCTGCTCTGGGCACCTTCAAGTCTTCATGCTGTTTCAGTCAAGAAATTGTGGTTCATCTAAGAAATTCTTGAGATACCCAGACATGACTTCTATTTACAGCAGCAGTCACCCAGTTAGAGGGTCTTAAAGGGGGTTTGTGGAAACCCAAAATGCAGAGTCTGAAGAAGGCCACACCAAGGAGCTTTCATCTCCTTGTGATGAAAGCTCCTTGGCCATACCAAACTATTTCCTTGGCTCCCAGGTTATTGTGAACTATTTAGCAAATGGATGATTGCATATCCAGTCCATCCAATAGTTTTAGCAGACCACCCAGGACAAGACTTGTGTTTATGTTGCTTAACTAGATTTCATGATCCTTTTGTTCATCCTAGACAGACATTGTAAAAGTCTGGTGGAAAAGTCTCCAACAGGATTTAGTTATTTTAGATAAAGGAGAGATAAACTCACCTGGGTTGAGTTGAGGTCATCAGATGCAGGTAGACTAGAAATGGCCAAAGAGTTGGATTTCATTGACTGAAATCGATGTACTGCTAATCTCATCATTTTTATTTAAAACATTCACTTTTGGGATGTTCCATGATGGTAGAAGGTAAAGGGGTTTGAAAAAACAAAAATTAGATTGGTGCGAGTTGAAAGACAATCCATAAATAATTTCGTGCAGTCAGAGAAGGAAAAAACTTCTTCAGGGTGTCTGTAAAAAAAGTTAAGATGAAAGTTGTAACTGTATGCGACATTTTCACATCAACCTCCCCCTCCACCCTACATAGTTTATGTCCAAGTTAAGACAGGTGTGAAGCAGTCTTTTCTACTCCTTAGAAGTAAAACAGCCTAGAACACCCTACAGCTGAAGGCATGGAATTGGGTAACTAGCAGTGTCCAATTGAAATTTTCTGCCAGCTTCTCTGCAGGATTATTGTAGCTGCCTGTGACACAGACCCAAATTAGCCAAATTCTTGGAACAAATTGAGGTGGGAGGGGGGCCTGATTGAAGCTTAGTGTAGAAGTCAGATATTTCTGGCATTCTTTGGAGGTCACGGCTTGTTTAGATTAGGTGTTGATTGGAGGCATTTAGAAGCAATTAGAGACCAGAACAAATGTAGAATGATCCTGTTTAGAAAAGGGATTAGGAGGAGGCTGGGCCAAGTGGCAGACTCCATATGTGGGCTCAGCCCAGATCTCCTTATTTGTCTAGAAAGAAGCTCGTCAATTTCAATTAGAGAAGACCAATGGCCTCTCACTTGCTGTTGATCAAATTTGATGAATGGCATCTGCGCCTAATTAGAGCAGCCTAGGCCAGAGGTGTTGTTGACAGTTGACAGTAGTTTGTAGAGTCTGCAGCGCAGAAGGCATCGGAAAATACAGATGGTTTAGACAGTAGTACCGGTAGCCTGGGTGCCAGACTGTTGCCAGGGACAGTATACAGGCCAGCTCCTCTCCAGGACCAACATGTTTCAAGGCAAATCTTACCACAAATTTTACCTCAGTTAAACACTAACTATGGAAACACAAGCAAACACACAATAGACACACTGAAATTAAACCTTCAGACATGATCACCCATTCCAAAAACCAATGAAACACATAGCCCATGTACTAAAATACACTCACTGTCCAGTTTAAAAGCATAGCATAAAACATTATCAATTGTTGTAGCTTTTGAATCTTGTGCCCCCCATCGAAGCAAAAGAAATGAATGGCGCATTAAAGAAGACGTGTTGTTCTGTTATCCAGGTTGCTACCGTGAGCATCGATGACTGTGACACGGCGATCGCGGTCAAGTATGGGTCTGTCATCGGTAACTACAGCTGTGCTGCACAGGGGATCCAACTCAGCGGCAAGAAGTGAGTTCTGATGTGTCTTTCTTTCATTCATTCATTTGTTTGTTCATGCATTCATCCATTCATCCATCCATTCATTCATTCATTCATTCATTCATTCTTCAGATCTAATTTTGATAAAAAGGAAATTGTTGATGTTGGCTTTAAGTTTACTTGTCCCAATCAAGTCTCTTAATTTTTTCAATCCCAAATTGTTTGAATCAGTCATTTTGTTATATAAGCTTTATATAGCAAATGTACAAAAAAATTCTCAGAACTTGCTTGTGGCCAATGATACAAATCAAGCAATATTGATTATACCCATGTACCTGGAATGTAATATTTGTTGTTTAGTCATTAGGATATTAGATTTTATCCTACACCTTTTATTCTACTCAATAGTTGTTGGCATACAACCTTTCCGTACCTTATACAGTTGTCGTGCAATTAAGTTCTTCTATTAAGATTTGTACCTGTTTCTCCCATAGATCTCTTGACCTGACGGGTCCCATGATCATGGGCGGTCTGCCCAGCCTGGAGGAGCAGTTCCCCGTGAAGAACCGCGACTTCGTGGGCTGCATCAAGGACTTCTACGTCGACAACAAGTTCGTGGACCTGGCCAGCTACATGTCCAACAACGGCACCACGGCGGGCTGCCCCGCGCGACAGGAGTTCTGCACGTCCAACCCCTGTCGGAACGGCGGGACCTGCGAGAACGACTGGGAGAGGTTCTACTGTAACTGTCCCACAGGCTGGGGCGGAGCCAGGTGTGACAGATGTAAGTAACAACTTTTTTTCTTTCTGAAAAGCCAGTGAAAACTTTGTAACCCAAAGTGCATAATAGGTAGTCCTTAATAGAAGTAAAAGTAGTCCCATAGCCTTTTGCCTCCCATAGCCATAGAGACATGTTGTATCTCGTGCTTGGGCACGGTTTTAGATAGACCATGTGTACCCAGAACTGTGCCTGAGGTAGATGTTTTTGGACACACTAAGAGGATCCAGAATCATGCCTGATCCTAGCCCTAGCCCATTCAGGCATGGAACAAGATAGGCACAGTTCTGGATGTGATAGGTCAGTGGGTTGGTGATCCACTGTGTCCAGGGCACAGTATTGGAAGGCAGAATTTGTGGTTAGTATTTTGGGATTTGCAGCAAGGATAGCACATTTCCACAGTTGATTTAAGACTGACTCGAGCTGGTTTTCTTTCCGTACAACAGCGATGGTGGCTCCGAAGCGTTACTCCGGTGACAGTGTGATGGACTACGCTGTGTCCAGCCTGCCGGTCATCTCGCTCCCGTGGTACAACGGTCTGATGTTCCGTACGCGGCAGGCCAACGGGCTCATGATGAGGATCAACATCGGAGACTTCAACGTCATCAACTTGGAGGTGAGGAAAGACATCAGCTAGTCACATTTCTTGTAGATTACCGTAGTATTTGATTTCATATTTTGATTTTTTTAATGGGATACGGAGCTGTCAGTCCCATGTAAATGAAGTTCAAATATGGCCATTTGTTGCGCTCTCTCATTGTTTGAACTGATAATTGTAATGGGCTGACAGGATTAGTCTATTGGAAAAAGTGAGGAGTTGAACCTCTGCACATAAAAGAACCCAACACACTTGTCTACAATAAAAGGTATCTGCCCCAGTATGCTTGACCAGAAACACAAGTGGTATTGCACTATCAGCCAAAAGTCTCATTCTCTTTTTTCTTTTCTTTTTAACAAACTTTTGATGTTAGAAGATACAGGTTCATTGCAAACAGTATCGCTTCACCATGAAGACTTTCTTAGTCTTCTTTTTAAACACACTTTCAATGTTACATCTTCTGTTTGTTTGTTTGTTAGTTGGTGAACGGCTTCCTGCAGTATCGCTTCACCATGAAGACGATCACGATGACGAACCGTCACGTGAATGACGGGGCGTGGCACGCCGTGGAGGTGCGCTGGACAGACTCCGGAGAGCTGGTGGTGGACCTGGACTACGGCAGATCTGTGGTAAGGGAAATTATACTGTAATAGTGGAATTATGATACAGTAACTGTACCATAGTTCTCACTAGGTATTTGAGCATAGGGGCCTCTTACACTATGGTTTGGACCCCCTATGCTGCGATTTAGCCCTCTACAATGTCTTTCAACCAGTGTAGGAGTGTTTTTGGGGGAAGGACATTCATAAATCTTTCAAAAAATGAAAATATAACTTCAGTATGATGTTATAACAAAGGGAAAACAAAATCTTGCCCCCAACAAGCAAGAAACAGTGTCTCAGGTGATTATGAGCTACAAAATTTTTGGGGCAGAATACTGGACATCCTGCTGTGGTCATGTTTTTGGGACTCAATGCGTGACTGTTGCTCTTCTGTACTTGATCCCTACGCTGTGAAAAAATTCCTGCTGAAGACCCTGCTGTACTATCATCACTTAGGTGTAACTTTGCAGGAAAACCTTAAAAGATCAACAGTAATCCAATTTTTCTCCCTTGTTTCTAGAACTCGACCACCATTGCAGACTGGATATCCCAGCTGAGGATCAGGAAGGTGAATGTAGGAGGGCTGAAACAGGGAACAGGCTCCAACATCGTGGTGGAGAATGGCTTCAGGGGATGTATACAGGTCAGTACTCTCTTCTTTTTTTTAAAGTGCGCTATTCCTTTTCTAATGTCTGGTAAGATGATGTAAACTTACCTTTTTCTATTAATATGTATAAAAACAGTACCAAGTCCTCTTCCCAGGTTGGGCTTCAATTTTGTGAACTGTTGTGGTGTCGTAAAATGTTTAAAATTGAAGCCCAACCCAACCAAGCCTTACACTGAAGACAGAGACAATATTTCATTCTTTGATCCTATCTTCGAAAGGAGACACTCCAGTCTTAAATGGTCTACATAAAGACAAACTGAATCCATGACCTTCTGTCTGTCTTAAGTGTTTAACAACTGATAAGACGTCGTTAACCTGTATGTTGTGGTACAGAAACCAACACAGATACCACATTCCTTCTTGGTGTCCTTCTCGAAGAAGGATGCCCTTTGTCTTGTGAGCTTGAGGTACTAGTGCTTGCTTTTGTTTCGGAGCCACGTAAGGTGGCATCGGGTAACAGCCCTTCAGTGCTCTTCATCGTGCTTCTGTGGTGTAAGGGTCGAGAGACTCCCGGCTGTCAGTTGTGTTTGAATTTTTGAATTCTTTCTTGTTCAGTTAACAGACAGCATTGGTTCAGTTCGATACAGCGTGTTCAGAAAGCTCTGTTTTGGAAAATTTAAACAGTCTGCCACAGGTATACTAACAGTTCGGTAATGATGCCTTGTTTGTTGTTGGCTTATTTTCTCATGTTCACAAAGGAAGTCCAACAGGTGTGGGCACAATGGTTCAAGTTCAAGCCCATAACAAAGGAAGTTTACATGTCTGACAAGGATATCGAAGCCATTAGTAATGATGGAATAAGTGGTCAGATAAACCCCTGTGATAACGGGACGTGTATGAGGGCCTGCAAGCCCTTTTTCGTAAGGCGTAATCAGGCCATTTTAGACTTCGTAATTCGTAGGCAGCCTCCGCAAAAATCAACGTAATTCGTAATTGGACATTAGCCGCAAATCGTAAAGTCGTAATCAGCTCTGAGACTTTAACATAATTCGTAATAGGCGGCAAAAATTTTGCGTAATTCGTAATCACTACACCCTTTGCAGGCCCTCGTGTATTCATCATTAGTCAGCACAGATTGATGACATCACCTGGCTATGTACACCTGTGTACATGCGTGTACACATGGGACCTTCTTTTCACTCCAGCATCTTCAGCTATTAGGGAATGTTTGGAACTCCTTCCCTACTGAAATTCAGCATGCGTTGAGAAGATAGGAAAAAAAATCTGTTTGAAACAATAAAACAATTTAAGCTATGCTGTCCTACTTTTCATCGTAACAATTTTACCACTTTGTCCGTAGATATTTCCTCGCAAAAAGGACCTTTTTACGGAGGTGATGATAGAGGGGAGAGGGTTTTTGTTGTCCCGTAGAGAGAGAAAAAGAGAGAGAGGGTCGCAGGCTGCGATGTTAAGTGTCTGGGGAGGGTCCTGTGGGGTAACAGGACACTGTTTACCCCTGGGGGGTAACAATGGTCGCCATCTCCAGTGTTTGTTCTCCTGACAGCTGCTCCAGACCCTCCAGTTGAGCGGAAAGCACCTCGAGTGGAAAAAACAGCCGTGTCTGAAATTCCCCTCCATTCTCCTCGCTGTTTTGTGTAACTCTGACCCGGCGATACGCACGACACGGCGTCTCGTCACCGCTCCCCGTGTCTCTCGACCGTCCGTTGTCTGACCTGAATTTTTGCGAGGAATTTTGCGAGATAAAGACGTATTTGTTGATAGATTTGGTTACGGTGCCTGTATAGTGCTGTTGACAGAAGGCATACACCGAGATCTAACTGTACGAACTGTCAGGAAAGCTTTCAAATCTAAGCTGGCCGTCACTACAACCTCTCACCAGAAGGGTTTCTCTACTAGGCAGGATGTTTCCTTCCTAAGAAATATTTCAAGAATGAAAAGTACGTTTGCCGCTCTTGAGGACGTGGTGGATAATTTTACCCTGTTGACGCAAACACGACATCCGACACCAAAACAGATACCGAGGCTCAAATTTCAGCGCGGACGGCTCAGGAGAAGGTCTAACATTACAAACAATTTCAAGGTCAAATACACTCCGAGAGAAGCACCCATGCAGAGTGTTTACCCATCATACATCACTGATGGCTTTTGTTTTTTTGGAGGGGGGGGGCGGTGTTACTTAATGTCGACTTGGTTGATACTGCAGTGTGTTGTCAGTAGTTGGTAGAGAGCAGGAGTTGGTTTACAAACTTCTTTGTATCAAGCCCCAGACCTAAATACAGCCTGGCCCCAGCTGAAGTGGGGAAGGATCATCGTTTGGCCCCCGGCCAGTTGGACCCCCTAACCCCCACGGAGTGTTTTTGGACCCTCCCTGGTCTGTAATACTACAGGAATGTGCGGGATATTGTGGCATGATGGTATCCTACAAGTTCACAGTCGTTATCAGTTCTTTGATGTGCGGAGACTGGCTCGTCTGGTGATGCCTGTCCCACAGAGAACAGCTTTGGCACATCAAACCTATGCAGTGTGGATGTACTGTGCATTCAGTTATTTTCAGGGAGACTTTTTGAGTGTTATGACTGTTTAGTAAATAAAAGCACCATGTGTTGTTTTAAAATGACTACAGTGTCATCAGCAACTGCAAGCATTTTTTTACAAAACATGTAGCATTAGGACTCCCTCTATTTCTTGTACAGTCAAACCTGTATAGTGTCTATAGTGTCTATAGGGACTTGGCCCAAATGGCCCAAGAATCTTAATACTTGGGTAATACTACAAATTGGTCATCCCAAATATTATTTGGGACGACCATAAAGTGACCACGTGGTCTACATGCAGATCGAGGTGGTCACCATTTCAGACTATGATAGTAGTATGTATGTGTATAGCCTCCTTGAACCTTTATCTGCCACCAGCCACAACGTGGCGGTCAGGACACCATTGCAGACTATGTTCGTGTAATACTATACAAATGGTAAAAATTATAAAACATTATTTGTAACATGCTGTGTACTATTCCAACCTTCCAGGGCGTTACGCTGGGCGGTGCGCGGAACCAGCTGAACCCTTCCACAGCGACCAGTCACAACGTGGAGGATAACTGCGTGGTGGACGACCTGTGTGACTCCTCGCCCTGTCCTGATAACTCCTTCTGTAACGACGAATGGGAAAGCTTCTCCTGCCAGTGTGACATAGGTCAGGGTCAAGTTTGTTTGTTTGTTTGTTTTGCATAACCAATAAACTGCCTTCAGGCGTGACATACCAGTTTTGTACATGTAAGTACAAGGTACATAAGACCGGACTGTAAGGTTTGAACCACACACTGGGAAGGACTCGTACTCTTCGCCCTGTCCTGATAACTCCTTCTGTAACGACGAATGGGAAAGCTTCTCCTGCCAGTGTGACATAGGTCAGGGTCAAGTTTGAATCATCCTGATTAGATTGTTACATTTTTATGACAAAGTCATACATTAGATGCAGACGGTCTTCTCCTAGTCATGTGAATAGCTTTATTAGTTAGGTTGCTCATGGGAAATGATATTCTTTGAAGACAACCTAAGTAGAATTTACCTGGTTGATGTTTTGGTAACTCCCTGGCTACTGTAAATTAATTCATTTTCATGGGGACTACATGTAAATTTCATGCTAGGAAGAGAAAGGAGGTTATTGTAGTGTTTTAAAGAATATTTGCAAGAATTCTGTAGTACAGTCATAATATGAAACACAAATGCTTTTGTAGATGTAGACAAATGTTTGTGTATTCAAACATCCTGATGGGATATTTATTGCTTGTTTAATGAAACATATTTTGTTGTTTTGTTGTCCCCTGCAGGTTACGTTGGTCGAGGTTGTGTGTCTGCGTGTGAGTTGAACCCCTGTGAACATGGCTCCACCTGTGTGGCCATGCCCAGTGCCTCGCACGGCTACAGCTGCGAATGTACAGAACTCTACCAGGTCAGTCTAGCACTCTAGGGTTTCTGTTGAACCATTCTGAACACGTTCGGCAGTATTCACTGCACTTATAGGATCTGTAGGAATACTAATATAAAAACTTGTAGTACAGGTTATTTTCCTGTGTCTTGCCTATGTTTTGTCTCCTAAATGTGAAATGCTCCCTAGATTGCCTAACTGAAGTCCCTGTAAAATGTAACTAAACTAACTATACCTCACAGCATTGTCTAATATGTTTAATACAATATAATTCTGTGGTGTAATGAAGCAGTGATGTATGAATATGTGTTGCGTTTTAACTGTTGATAACCTTGTGGTGTTTTTGTAAGAATTCAAAACGGTAGTATCAATTCTTATCAATATCAAATCTTCATATTTGTGAGAGTTGGTGTTGATTGTGATGGTCTGTTAAAATAACCTTGCATTGTCCTACTTCTGTTCCAAACTGTGCTATGTTAAAGTGTAGTGTTGTTACCTGTTTCCGCCCTCCTTACCTCTGCTTGGTGCATGTTGCCTGTGAGTTTGTCTGTAGGCTTGCTGTTGTTCTGTACTAAACTGGCTTCTATGTCTCTCCTCCCTGCACACTTGCACAGCCTGACAAGGTTAGAGTTCCTACTATTATGTCTGTCTCACTGCTATTGCCTGTATATACATTATATAATACCTGCTGTAGTATATCTGAATATAGTTCTCCTTTTACATGTAATGTTATATCAAGTTAAGAAGTACAACTAATGACAGTCCATGTACGTAATTGATAGTCTGCACATACAAATGTATTACCAGTCCTCCATATTAAAGTGTTGCTGAGAGCTGTAGCATCAGCGCCTCCCAGTGAGTGATGTTAGTATTGCAGCCTCTTGTCACCACGTTTCTAGAATACATTTTATAACGACCCAGTTACGTCCAGGTGAAAATGACCACCAAAACCCAATTGCCATCTGTAAGACATTTGTAAGACAGCTTTCCATTTGGGACAATCACAAGATACCTCTATTTTTTTGTCCCTAAATTTTCTATTTTACTTTCCTGCTACATTTAATCCTGTAAAAGCCCAGGAACAAAGAAATTGAACTGGTCTTGCCTTGTGTTGATCTTGTGTTGTTGACCCATTGTTTTTCTGTGCCCCCCTCCCCACCAGGGTCAGTACTGTGAAGAGAAGATCCAGCAGCCCTGCCCCAGCCGTTGGTGGGGTTACCCCATCTGTGGGCCCTGCGACTGTGACGAGTCAAAGGGCTTCGATCCTGACTGTAACAAGACGACAGGAGAGTGTTACTGCAAGGTATGATATCCAGTTTTACCTTTATGTCATTCATAGAAAATTCAGAACCATTTCATTTTAGCTAAGAATTAGGAACTGTGTGGTTAAAATACTATGCAGAAGAAGAGCCACCAGTCATGGATAGGATTGCACTTACTCCCTAAGACTTAGAAAGCACTGAATTTGTATCTTGATGGACTACCTTGGCGGAGAATGTTACTGCAAGATGTGAAACCCAGCTTTACCTTCATGTCACTCCTACAGAAAATGGAAAACCATTTCATTGTAGCTGAAAAATGTGAGCTGTGTAATGTTTATGTCTTCGTCAAAATACTAGTAGTCAAGTACTATGCAGAAGATCTAGGAGAGCCCCTGTCATGGACAGTAGGTACTGCACTTTATTCACTGAATTGTACTACCTTGGCGTAATCCGTCACAAGTTTCAAAGCAGTGAATACCATATGGACAATTTTTCACACTGGCCAAAATCCAAAGAAAATGGCTGATCTTTTCATCGGATTCCTCTATTTTATTCGGATTCCTTGACATTTTGAGTGTTAAAGTATGTGATATTTTTCCCTGTTGTAGGAGCACCACTACCAGCCCAAGGACAGCGAGGTGTGTTACCCGTGTGACTGTTACCTGGAGGGTTCTAACAGCATGGACTGTGACCAGGAGACGGGACAGTGCTCGTGTGGGAACGGCGTAATCGGCCGCAGGTGTGACTCCTGCCACAACCCATTCGCCGAGGTCACTGGGAGGAGCTGCGAAGGTAACTACAGTTTCCTTTTTTTTTCTAGTTTATAGGTCATGGAGATATATAAAAAACTGTTCTACAGCAACTATGCAATATCAAGATTGAAGAATTAAGGGCGAATTGAGGCATTTACAAGGAACTGAGGAGAATTAAACCAGATGACTGTTCTTAACATTTGAAAGTGTGTAGCAAAACAGCTACTTCAGGGTGCTATAAGTTAATTAAAACAATAACATTGGACCAAGCAGAGCTTTTGTATCAATAGTGTAAAATTGCAGATACCATTACAGATTCTACCAGTTAGAGGGTGCAGAATTCTTGTTTGAGAAATAAACATGTTTTTTCTCGCGTGATTTCAGTTATCTATGACGGTTGCCCAAAGTCGTACGCCGCAGGGAAGTGGTGGCCGCAGACCAGGTTTGGTGTGACGTCGCGGGAGGAGTGTCCTAGTGGGGCTTCAGGTAGGCTTCAAACTAAAGATATAGATTATTTTAATGCATTATCATAAGCTACAAGCAAGCTGACTTGATACATTTTACATGTAGACTTATATGATGCCTATAAATAATTTTGTTTTAATTTTCAGTATTGCATGTTTACTAAAATATGTTTCTTTCAATGTGAAAATAGATTTCTCGTTGAAATAACTCTGCACTGTGTAGAAATGTGTGTTGTCTAGTTGGATTTCAAAGCACAAGTTTGAACAGTTACTGATAAACAAACTGTTTTGACTGCCCCCCTCCCCCAGGTATCGCAGAGCGTCAGTGTTCGGAGGAGACTGGCTGGCTTCCACCCAACATGTTCAACTGTACCTCCAGGAACTTCATACCTCTCAAGACAGCTGTAAGTCAAACGCATCTGTTCACATTACTATTTATATGAAAAGACTTCAATTTTCAATGGCAGTGCAAAACAAAAGGATGGTGTAACAAAGTTTAGTGCAGAGCTTTGACATTTGAAAGGATAGTCCTTAAGAAAGGTAAATATTTAACATTAGGAACCAGAGATACCAGACTCAGAAAATTTGGTTCTTGTACTCTTACCACTTTGAATGTAAAGGATAGTTTTACAGGTACACAATAAAAAATGTGTAGTAGAATTTGTAGAAATCGTAGGAAAGATTTAAACACTGATGCTGCACTGTTTCCATCTTGAAGTCTTAACAAAAGTTGTATTTCCCCCCCAGCTGGAGGGACTTGGCGGCAACAAACTGACCAGCGAGCAGGTACAGAACATTGCAGAGGACCTGAGAAACGCGACGGTGGACACGCCCGATCTCTACGGCAACGACGTGAACATCTCGTACCAGCTTCTGTCGCGCGTGCTAGCGAGGGAGACCGGGGAGGGCGGGCTGAACCTGACCGCAACACAGGACCAGGACTTCAACAATGTGAGTGTCTGGTCCTTGTCTTGGAGCAGTTCACAATTGTGCCACATTTTTATATTTGGTGCACAATCAAGTGTCACTGCATATATTTGCATTGGTACATATTTGGTGCACAATATTGGTGCACATTTTGGTATTTAGGTGCACATTTCAGTTCTCAGGTGCACATTTTGGTATTATTACACAGTTGGGCATTAGTGGACATTTTACTATTGATGCATAGAAATGAATGAAAATCCATTTGAATTTCTGTGGGCTAAATGATTATGGTATAGCAAAAAGATTTTGTGTTCGCAGTGGAGAATTGACTGCAAACCAACACTTGAAAATAAAGTGGATTGGTTTATTGGATGCCAAGATATTTTAAGATGTACCGGGGGGTACAGTAAGTTGTCAAAGCTGTTGGCAGGTTGGTTCAGGGCTGAAGTATCTTGAGTTGTTGGTATGAAATGTAAAGAAAGCTGGTTTGTTTGGTCACCAGAACTTGGTGGAGAGCATCGGTCAGCTGCTGGAGCCGAAGAACCAGGATTGGTGGAACACCATCCAGCGGACGCACAGCGGCACGGCGGAGATGTTACGGCTGTACGAGAAGTACGCCGAGACTCTGGCACGCAACATGGAGGACACGTACTCAGCACCGTTCGCCATCACAGTGCCTAATGTTGGTAAGTAATAAAAGGTTCAAGAAGAGAATGAACATTTGATATCTCTGTAGAATATAAGTTTTTTTTATTCATTATGATTGGGAATTTTTTGCTGGCTCAGAAAAAACAAGAAATGCCTTCAAGAACCAGAGTGCACTATTTTGCTTTTCCGGTGACTTAGCGCAATGCGAGCATAAGTTGTGCCAGGCTCACTGTATTTTTACGAGGCTCCAAAAAAATAGAAACAAACAGTTTTTTTCATTCAGATATCTTTGGCAGCTTCCGGCGCATTTTGATCTTTTACTCCCCAAATGTCATTATGAACTCACGTAGGCTTATAGTGGAAGAAAATGTGTAAAACAATGATGTTTAATATAATCAAAATCTTACATGATATCGCTTTTTTTCTCAGTCATGGCGGTGAAGGCGTTCGAGCGTGACAACCTGACGGGCGTGGCGATGCCGCAGTACGGAGACGACCTGTTCCAGGGCAGCGATGATGATCTGTTTGATGCGAGCACCAATGTCCAGCTGCCCTCCTCACTCCTGGGGAGCCAAGAGGAGGAGACCAACAAAATCAGCAGGAGGAGGAGACAGGCTGGTGAGGGGAAAATGCAAAATGAAAACCATCGCAACTGAATATGAGTCCAGTTACTTGAGTAACTGGCGTACCTTATTACCTGGATGCCTAACCTTCACCCATGTATCATGTACATTTGCTTTCAGACTAGACAACTTGAAGTATGGCACACTTGATGCATGGCAAAATTTATACACTGAAACTCACTATCCACGATTTGGTCCCTGATACCAGATATGAAATATTTCAGCATCAAGTTGACCTCCTTGTCTGTAATGATTTCCTGATTCATGTCTGCCCTATGGTTTGAAATTTCTGAATGAATGAATGAATGAATTTTAGCTGAATCCTGATACAGATGTCATGTTTGTTTGTTTGTTTGTTTGTTTGTTGCTAGGTGGTGAGACAGAGGTGGAGAGGAAGCTTGTCGTGGCCACCCTCCTGTTTAAGGACCTGGGACAGGTCATGCCCAAAAGTTACGACACAAGCAGCGGACTCTTGTGAGTTGTTTGTTTTGTTCATCTATCTTGAGGGTAGTCTCTTCATTTTTTTTATCTAAGTAGAACAGTGAACATGGATGTACATATAATGTAGCTTAAGAGTAATGTTAAAGTTTATGTGTGGCTACTGAAGTTACCATGATACAGAGCTAGAATGTAAAATCTTGTTGCCAACACAGCAAATCTTTGACTGTCCAACTGCAGTTGTCCTCTAGTCTAGCTCCAATTCAAGAGGAAAATTTTACTTATTTGTAATTGTCAAGACTTACCACATTTGTGGAAGGATTAACATAGCAGGGGACTATCACATCTGCAAGATGTCAAACCTGAGACCAGACTGTAAAGAGTGATTGTTTCTCTTTCTGCAGCCTTCCCGACAAGCCCGTTATAAACAGCCCGGTGTTGACCGTTGCTGTTTACGATGGTAGTGAGAACGGTACAGACATCCCCGTCGTTCTAGTGGACCCCGTGTACCTGGAGTTCAAACTCCTGCAGGGGGAGAACCGCAGCAAGCCTCAGTGTGTCTACTGGGACTTCAACTTACCGTGAGTTTCAGCTACTGTGGTTTCCTTGCGCCCCCAAGTATATGCTGTATTAACTGCAGTGTAACTGTTCTGACTTGTTGGTTGCAAAATCGACTTGTTGAATATTTCACTGTGCATATTCTTTGTGGTTTGTAACATCAACAATTATTTACCATCAGACAACATCACCCAAAAAGTTAAGAAAGGCTTTAACATAGTTAAAGAAAGTTCATTTTAGCAAAGCTTTCAGCTATAAAGTTATGGTGAGTAGCTATCAAGCCTCAGCATCAGCGTGCAAGCATGTCCAACCTTTGGGAGGCAGGAAACAACTGACATTAAACCAGATAGTGAGTGAGTGTGAGTTAATAAGGAAAATACTGTGAAATGTATGGTTAAAATGCAATAAAAATGTATATTTTTGGTGTCATGCAGGCATCACAATGGAGCAGGTGCATGGACCACCCGTGGCTGTCGTCTGACTAAGAGAAACGCGACCCACATCAAGTGCGGCTGTGATCACCTGTCCAGCTTCGCTATTCTGATGGACGACTCGCCCAGTGAGGTATGTGTATCGGCATGTGTGCAACTCTTGTCTGTTTTGAGACACATGGACGGCCTTTTGTTGTATCCCCAGTTGTATTGGACTGTGAATATACATGTAGTCCTGCATGACAGTTGAATCCAAAAGTGTTTGTCAAATTAAGAAATTCAAATTGTCCTTAGGAAAACATTTTGAAATGCTGGTGTCAAAGTTTGTTTTTGGGTGACAATTTGCAAAGTACAATGTCAACTCTTAAAATTCTGCCAGGCACACTAATACTGCCACTTTGGTAAAAAAAATGGTGAATTTAAAAAGATCTACAAATGCATCATCAGTAATTCCTGTCGTATGCATACTTCAGATATTGAAAATGGCATGGATGACAACATTTTTTTTAATACACCGGCCTTAGTGAGAGTTGATGTTGGGTAGCTATTCCAACTTCCTTTTGTCTGTGCCTTTAGATGAACACTGACAAAAAGTATTTTTGTCGTTCTGTATGGTGTTGGTGTTACCACAAGTGTTAACATTTCTGTGTGTGTCGTGTTCACCATACTCTGCTTCCCACCCCTTCCTTTCGTAATTTTGTGATGCACAACTGTACAAGTCTATAACTGTCTATGCTTGCCACTCCCCTCCCCCTCACCCTGCATGGTGCCTGTACTGTGCATGCTAATGCAGAACGACAAGGTACGTCTGAAAAATCATGCATTAATTGTCTAGAAACTTTAATATCTTTTTGTCTAGAAACTTTAATATCTTTTTGTCGAGTTGACAACCTTGTTCGAGAGATTTCCAAGAAGACGTATTCCTTACAGTTTCATTGTACTGATGCATTTATTTAGAACCAAAGAAATCTGTGCTATTATACCAATGGCGCCTCAATATTCAAATGATGACCTTGTGTTCCAGGATATGGTTGGGTCGATTCTTGGAACCGTGTATTTGTTGTAAACCAAAATAGCTCGTATTGTTTCAATCGTAGACAAAGATTGCAATCATTGATGACAACGCAGGACACTGTATACAAAATCACTAACGAGATTAATATAAAAGATTATTATAACATCCTGTTCATGATTTTTTGAAAGGTTATGGAAATGTGCATCCATGGAAATGACAAACAAGTCAATATATTTGATGTGTAAGGAGGGAGAAGGTGGTATATCAAGAATTTCGTTGATACACTTCTACAGTACAGT
The DNA here is from genome assembly GCF_001625305.1 of Branchiostoma belcheri. Classification (NCBI taxonomy): domain Eukaryota; kingdom Metazoa; phylum Chordata; class Leptocardii; order Amphioxiformes; family Branchiostomatidae; genus Branchiostoma; species Branchiostoma belcheri. Next base: position 1,722,629 of record NW_017802380.1, on the reverse strand, counting down.
AGTATTATACTGGAACCACATACTCGCAGTGTCATGAATTTGCAGGACAGATTTCATATTGAAACTAAAATCACTACAAATGTTTTGAAAGAATTAGAGTACACGTAGATACCTTGGACATCCTGGAACAAGTGTTGCGTTGCTTGTCGTTGTTTCCTCTTGACACGTAGTTGACTTTTCTCTCCCCTTTCCTGGTGACTTGCACACTGACAGCCTCCAGAGGTACGTCCTCATCACACTTCTTGTGCTGCTCACTCGTCTGTGTTCTGTTCTTTCTCTGACTGTAACGGTATCGCAGCGAATTTGCTTCTCTTAAGATCAAATATTTCCTTTCGACATTACACAACGTCTTAGCTAAAAATGTAGAAAAATTGCTCTTCTGTTCTTTGACTGTAATAGAATCGCAGCAAGTTTTCTTTACTGCCTCAAGTAGCTTCCTTTGGCGTTGTTCTCTTGCATTTACACAGTCAAGAAGAAAGAAAGCAGTTTTTCCTGAGATTTTGCTTAGGGAATTTTACCATAACACACAAGTTTCCTCTCGCTGAAGACATTCGTTTATTGTTTGTCAACTAATCATCTTGTAAATGTACAAAAAATGTACCTAGACTAGACTGGGTTTTTTTAATGACATTTTGTCAGGGAATTTTACCATAATATGTACCTTTCCTCTTGCTGAAGATACGTATTTGTCTTTCCCCCCTTCAGTTTGGGCTGAACCGCCCGGTGGCGCTGATGGTGGTGACGTACGTGGGGATCGGCATCTCGCTGGTGCTGCTGGTGGCAGCCTTCCTCACCTTCATGTGCCTGAAGAACCTGCAGTCCAACACCAACACCATCCACAAGAACCTCGTCGCCTCCATCTTCATCGCAGAGCTCATCTTCCTGGTGGGCGTCAACGCTACACACAACCAGGTTAGGCTGTGACAGTCCTGTGATTTGTGTAAAGCTTTACTTGATCTTGGAAAATATGCACCCCGCTAAATATTCGCAACACACAACCAGGTAAGGCTGCAATGGTCTCGTAATTCGTGTAAAGCTTTATTTGACCGATGCAATAGCTCAATCGTGGAGTGTTTTCTCTTTGTAACCGGTAGGTCATGAGTTCAAACCCCGGCTGGGTCATACCAAAGACTTAAAAAATGTTAAACTTAAAAAATGTTAAAATGGAATTTGGCCACCCAGGTAGGATTTTTGCACAAACAATACTATATATTACATGTATGTAATTTGAGTAGAGATGACTGCCAATTTTACTATTCTTAGTAGATAGTGCTAATTACAACCTTATATCCATAATCAATGGAATGAGGATGGTCTGACTACTCATCCGTCAAAAACGACAGGAGACTCCATCCAGAATCAGTGACACCAGATGAAACAAGAAATTTACAAAAGATGACATGTTAGATGTCTCATTTATGTGCTGATGTTTCCCTGTTGTTACAGCTTATGTGTACCCTGGTGGCCATCCTGCTGCACTACTCCTTCCTGACGGCCTTTGCCTGGATGTTCCTGGAGGCCCTGCACATCTACCGCATGCTCACCGAGATCCGCAACATCAACCAGGGCCACATGCGCTTCTACTACTCCATCGGCTGGGGCGCACCTGCCATCATCGTCGGCCTGGCATTCGGCGTGAAACCCGAGAGCTACGGCAACCGAGATTTCTGCTGGCTGCAGGTCAGGAGGCAATTAATTTGTCGGTCTTCTAAGACCATGAAAATACTTCTTATACACCATGTACTTATTTTTAGTTTTACACTTAGAACGTTTTGAGTTATGATGCGAGTCTCTGTTTTTCTTCCCCCCAGTCACGGGTGTAAGCCCTTCTTAACCCTTGTCCTGCTGGCAATTTTTACACAATATTTTCAAATAATTTGTCCAAGTCCTTATCCAAGTCCCAAGACCCTTGACTTTTTTACCCTGCGATGGCATTTGTTGCATTTCGCTGCGGTGTGATGCGTTGCGTGAGAAATACCCCCAAATTGTACATATCCAGGGTGTACCATAGATGGTACTGTATGTGCAACCCATATATATATATGGGACCCGGCACAAGGGTTTTAACTTCCTGTCTCCAAAGCGTTCTGTTTGTCGCAAGTGTCTCCCATGTGTTAATAATGTCTCATGTCCATGTCTGCAGGTGAACGACCGGCTGTTCTGGACGCTGGCCGGCCCGATCCTCCTCGTCGTGCTCATCAACCTGTTCGTGTTCATCTTCGCGGTGCGTCGGCTGCTGCGTATGGCCCGGAAGGACCCGGAGCACCAGTCCCTGAAGTCTGGGCTCATGGCGACAGCGATACTCATCCCTCTCCTGGGCACGACGTGGGTGTTCGGCGTCCTGGCCGTGAACCAGGACCTGGAGACGTTCCACTACATGTTCGCCATCATGACGTGCATGCAGGGCCTGTTCGTGTTCCTGTTCCACTGCATCTTCAACCCCAGCGTCAGGCAGGGCTGGAGCAGGTGCTGGGGAAGGTCAGTTTTTCTGGAGCGAACCAGCCATGTGTTAGCCTCACACACACTTAACTTAAGCAGCTTTACCTCTTTATGTTAGGCCGCAACAATTGATTTTGTTGGCTCCTTGGATTTTTTTCAAAAATATGAAACAACAGGGGACAAAAACAGTAACAACTAGGAAGACTTTCTTTAACTGTTGGGGGCCAAAATATAAGCATTTTACAGTTGATTTAGAACCTGAAAGTCTTTTTTTGCAAATCAGAAAAAAACTTAGTGATTCTGAGAGCCAATTGATTAAGTTTGTGTTGGGATCAACATAACTTGACCCTAAAACAAAGATTTCTCTTGTAATTCACATTGCACTGTTTTCTGCCTGTCGGTTTTTAGGTGTTGTGGTAAGAAGTTTAAAAAGGCTGTTTCACAGAACAGTTGAACAGTTCTGGGGTCAATATAACTTGACCTGGATTGAAGCAAAGGTTTCTCTGTAATTCACGTCACACTGTTTTCTGGTTTTAGGTGTCGTGGTAAGAAGTTTACGTACGAGGACAGCGTGACCACCAGGACCACGCTGATGTCGCGCTCGGCGCTGGCGTACAACAACACGTCGTCCGCTGACGGCGGGCTCCACCGCATCAACATCGGCACCTCCACCAACTCCACCGGCAGTCGCTCCACCAGTAAGACCTCCACCAGCCAGCTGTGGCGCACAGACGGCATGCTGCGCACGGGCTACAACCCTAACGACTACAAACCCAACCACCCGCTGTTCCAGGACGGCAAGATCAACAAAAATGAAGGTGGGGAAAATAGGGTTGATTTTTGTGCCTTCTTTTAAAAGTCAATATTGAAATTGCCGAAATACTGCCAAAGAAGAAAGAATTGAAATTGCTAACTAAAGGAAGGTGATTAGTATTGCAAATCATTGAAAATTCTATAATATAATTTCATTTGGGGTATGTGAAGAAGGGTAGTTTACTAGTTTACTCGTAGTGTTTTGCAATGTCTTCCTTTCCATGCCATTATTGCAAAGATTCAGAAGGTTAAGTTTCAACATGTCTAGTAATTCATCACTTTGATTTGAGTTTAAAAGTGAAAAATGATTGGTTAAAAGTGATGTTTGATACTGCATGTGCATCATGATTTTTTAAAAGCTTGTAAATATAGTAATTTTTGCCAGCTTGCCATGTTCATTCAGCCTTGGGATTATTGAAAATGTTATCTGCAGTATTTTGGGCTTTGATTATCATTTCTTTTGTAAGTGAACCTGAATGCTGGTCTGTTTTTGTCCATGCATGTTGTGAACTTTCTGCATTGTGTTGCTGTCTTGTTACTGAAGCATTTTTTTAATTTTATTTTTTGCTTGAATGCAGAAGTAACAGTTGCACAAGTGGAGGGAAAACCAGGTAAGAACTGTTAGTAATACAATGTGCAAAAATAACAATACTTACTACATCATTGTGTTGAATGCCTTTTGGAACTTTGTTACCTATACACAAAAAGTTTACTGATGACTTGTAAGAGTTGATACTAAAGGGTTGCTAGAAAATTCAGTTGAAAGTTCACTTACTTGCCAGCTCCTTTATTTTCAACTTAAAGCAACCAGTGTTTTAAGAACTATTGTCTGCTACGTGTAAGTTTAACCTGTTAAGTACTAATGCCCACCCCTGCCCCATGTGAACTGATTTTATGACCTCTCCTCTGCAAACCCAAAGCGAGGAAACCCCGTCGAGTCAAAAAGAAGAGTAAGAACTCTCTCAGTGTCTAGTTCTGTGGAAGTGACTACATTTTTGTACAACTTGGTTTCTTGTACTAGTATTTTTGTGGCTTAAGTAATGTTTGTCATTGAGTACAGTGTATTGATTGGTTCCTTTTTGGGATTATTTTTTTTCATAAAAGATGTGGGTTTAAAAGTTTTGATATTGAAAGTTGCTAGTGAATTGTGAGTGAATTACATTTGGAATACAAGTTGTAGACTGGTTTATTTGGGTCAGAAAGCTGATTAAGACCGAGTGATTCGGTCGAAAGTTCCTGCCGAGTCAACTTTCTTGAGTTGGAGAACAGGTTAATTGTCTTTATGTATTTTACCTACTCAGATGAACTTTCATGCTACTACTACTACTACAATGTATAAGATGTTGACCATTTTTGTTTGCATGTCCACAGAGGGTGATTCAGACTCAGACAGTGACATGTCCCTGAACGACCCGGATGAGGAACTGTCGCTGGCGTCCTCCCATTCCTCAGACGATGAGGAATACGACGGGCAGCCCAACTGGGAGAAAACCATCAAACTCAGTGGTAAGTCTGCAGTACATGTACCTGTACCTCAGGTCTTCATGTTATACAATGTAACATTATCAAAAGAAGGTTCAGGGTTGCAGTGATGCCAGTTTTTATCATTAGTGTCTAGGGAGAGGTCAGTCATCCCCAGAAATTCTTAAGGGAGAGGTGCTCCCTTATTGGTTGATGAAAAATCAGCGAATTTTCCTGAAATACTAAGAGAAAACCCTAAATTTGAACATTTTGGGAGAGGTGCTAGGATTTTGGGGAGAGGGGGAAGCACCCTTGCTTCATTGCTTGGGGAGAGCCAGTTTTTATCATCATATAGTGTTTAGGTAATTTAATTTACTAGTTCGTATTATAATAACTACATTCTTTGGAGCTGTGCAGGTGTGTCTGCCTGCCTTGGCCTATAGTACAGATAGCTTGTAGCTACAGGTAGCTAAACTTGAGTCATACATGTACGTAGGTTATTCCAGAATGGCCTTGAATTGTATACTGTTGGCCCAGGCGTGGTGTGTTAAACCAAGGCTTTAATAAGTTATGTTGATGAAATGGTCTTGTTTATTTGTTGATAACTACCTCGAGAGCAGGATGACAATGTGTTGCGTGTTGCCAAATGAAAAGGCCTTTGTTGACAAAATTTGCGCATCCTTGTTATGAGTCGTGAGCTCGTTTGTTATCAACTCGTGTCCTGGCCAAAGTGTCAAACCTGTCACGGATGTTCTAGTGTATCCTCAGTGGTGCCCAAACTTCTAGGTATTTGTTGAGTTTGCAAAAGTATGTTTTTGGACATTTGAGGTAAAAGACTGAAGTGTTTTGCGCAAAACAATCCTCTTGTCTATTCCTGCTGACTCTGAAAAAATACAGAATACAAAAAAAAAGACAAATTACACCTGAACATTGACATCTATACATCTATACATACCGGTACTATACATGTACACCAAACACAGGATTCTTCTTATAAAAATTTATTTGGCAGAGGAAAAAAGTTTATGAAACTATGATTTAACTAGGTTAACTTTGTGAGTCAATGAGTTGTGGGGAGGACATTGATACAGATGGGGTTGAACTTTATCATACAACATACTCTATTCATGTGTCGTAGAGGAAACATATAGATAAAGGTATACTAAGACCACCACATCAGAAAAAAATGAAATAGGATCAACTAAATCAATTTAAATGCAGCATCAGATCAGAAATCCCTGAGATTCAAGACTTATTTAGGTTTCTAGATATTTAGGTGACTGTTTAAAACATCAACATTCTTCAGAAAGTTCTGATAACACCATTTTTTTTCAATGTGGTGGTCTTACAGTACCATGTACCTGGCAAAATTCCGAGACTTGACATTAGGTTGTACCACTGTGACAATGCTTTTCTGCTGCAGGTACTACTGTGCATGTGCAAAGCCCTTTATTTCTTCCCTGCAAAGTGTGTGACTGTGTTTCAGTGCTCCGGTCAGAATGTCCGTTGTGTCTGACCCTGTTGTTGTTGACCTTGAATCCCCCCTAGACTTGTCCCTAGAGGTCGTAATGGAGGACGCCCCCAAATCTCTCAGGCCAATTCTTAAGTCTCCAAAAAGTTCGCGGTCCTCTCGGAGCCGAAGCTCCAAGTCCAGCCGGGAGCGCAGAGAAAGGAGAATGTCGGACGAGGGGTCCGAAACCAACTCCGACTCCTCGGCGGCAAAAGAACTCAAACAAATTCTAAAGAAACCCGGGAGCCGCAAGGGGATCGCCAAGAGCGCCTCGGGAAATTTCTACTCGTCCTCGTCGAGCTCAGAAGACTCGGAGAGCGAATACGAGTTCTCCA
>NW_017802380.1:1598001-1716051 GCF_001625305.1 Branchiostoma belcheri | reverse complement strand
TTCTCCAGAAAGACCCGGCAAACGCGCCTCAAAGTAACACACCCCCCATGCTGTTCTTGAATCTTTGTCCTTTTTTTCCCCCGCTGTGAATTTGTGACTATTTTTCCTATTTCCACTTTTGTGAAACCATTCTTTGCTTTGCTACCTCTGCCGCGCCACTCCGTGGATGTCCTAACTGTTCTTCTCGCTTGTACCAGATTCCCAAACAACGGCAGATATGCCGGATATGGTGGCTGAAAGCGCTGATGGGAAAAAGGAGGCTCAGCTCGGCAAAGGAGGTGTTGGATTCTTTCTTCTCTTTAAAAAAAAAACGCACATAACCACAGCTTTTTTTCTTTAGCCTGCCTGCACAGTTGGACAGCTTTGCTAGAGTCATCTTGTAGTCTTGTCCACGCAGCGCTGATGACATAGTCCGCATTTTTGGCTCCTACGTAGTCGTAACATTTTGCTTTCGCTGTGCTCACATCATCATCACCCCATCTTGTTATAACACATTAACATGTAGTGTGTGCTGTGTCGTCCACCATTATTTCACCAGCAAACATTTCATCAGTGACTGTTGATTCACCTACGTGTAGTTGAATTTGTGCCTACTTCTGTGTATGATATTTCAGTCCTCTACAAAAATCTGCCAAAACTGATTTCTACTTATTTCCTTCTGTTGGCAAACTGAAAACTTTTTCTTCTTTTTTCTGCTTTTGGCATATTTCAATCCAAAATCTGGTCTTGTTCATTTGCATACATCTCACCTACCCTAACTGTTAGTATTGCCTTGGTTCTATACTTTAAGTCATGTCTAAATCAGGACATACATGTATGTCCAAACCTTGAAACTCTGACATTATCTTTGCTAGGACTTTTCTTTATTGCATTTTCCATTGCTGATTTTCAGCCATCAGAAAGTAACAGAGCTATGCTCGTGATATCTTAAAGAAAAAATAATCAAAATTGTTTGAACTGCAAACATTTGCATTTCTAATTTATGATACTTCAGAGAAGCTTTCACCCAAATTGTTGTTGATTCAATGGCCAGAAATCAGCATGGAACTTGAGCTTACCTGTATGACTGTTGCCTGCTTTCCTTTCGTACTTGGACATAACACAGTGCATGGCCCACTCAGCATGCAAGCAGAAGGGCCCAATCTCTTCCCGCGAAAAACCGTTACGAATAGCTCAAAAAGCATCTGGAGTACAGTACAGTATACGCGTGATTGTTTGGTCAGATCGCCCTGCTGGAGGGACGAGAATTTTACTGGAAAATGACGGTTGAAATGAATGCAGTGCATATTTAAAAGTTTTATGATTGCTGTTGTTGTTTTGTTGACACTGTTTGTTTGTCTCTTTTTGCAGAGCATCTAAAACCACCAGGTCACGGACCACTTCATCACAGTACTCCAAAAGGTAAAAATTTTAAAAGTTTCTTTTTAAAATCCAGTTAAATTTGTAATAGTGACTATCTCTGCATAAGGACCACTTGGCCACCTAGATAATAGATCAAAATCTTGGTATAAATAGTATCATATTTATTTGCAACTTTGAATTACAAAATACTATATTTTCTCCTTACTGGCTTAAGACTGTATTGTGTAAGTTCTGTAAAAATCTGTTGCTAGCAGTCATTTTAACATCTAGCCACAAGACCCTATACCCTGAGACATGGACAAAAAGCAGAGTTGTTCTCTATGAATAGATAAGTTCTTTAGGTTCTTGGTATCTTAAGTTTGTGTCATTAACAAAACTTTCCTTTACACCACAATCCCACCTCTCCCATCACTCCTACTTTTCTCTCAGTCAGCCTTAATTTAGAAAAAAAGACGGTAAAAGCCTGGTCTAACTTAAATTTTCTCAAGCATTTTACAAAGTCATTCTGACTTGTTCCCATGTTTTAGATCATCCAGTGCCAGTTAACAGAGTACCCAGAGAAAAACCACCCCTCATGCCCAAGCCCAAACCCAAGTGGCCGGGGGAACCTCTGTCGGCCAGTGAGAGAGAGAGCCTGGGCAGCTTGGACAGGCTAAAGGTGGAGCCTAAAGTCAACGGGGACAAGCCCAGCCCACCGGTCAGTCAGCATGGTGGCAGCATCCATGGCAGTCAGCCTGACGTCGTCAGAATACAGCCAGGTACTTCTACTTACCCCTCCTTCATGGCCAGAGACATACTGTAACAAGCACGTCGGCAGAGCGTACTGCGCCCGCAAGAAACTCTGATTTTTCACAGTTTTCGTTGGATGTTTGGTCACCATTGTATTAGAATTTTGACTGTTGCAGAGGATATCTTTTCTGTCATAACATTTGGAAACTACAGACGGGATGTTAACCTTATATAAGCGAATACGACCTTATATGAGACGTTCTGCCAAAGTGCTATGCACAATGCATTACGGGTTTTGCGCAGGTGCAGTACGTTCTGCCAACATGCTACTGTAACATTTGTTTCATTTCACAGCACCTGAATGTCTTGGCATGGTGAAAGTTAGGAGTTCGCAGTTGAAACATAATACATGTATATACAGTAGTAAGCAACGTAGGGAAGTGACTATGGAAATCATGAATTTAGAAATGCAGCAAATATCTCAAGATTACAGTTATGTAACACACATGCCTGGTTAGTTTGAATTTGGGAAGACCCCGAGGATTTGGGAGCCTTATACAGTAATCAAGTATAGCAATGTATCATGTGTCAGTTTAAACAACATTCTTTCTATGCTGTGTAAGTTTTTTAATTGTAAAGATATTTAAGACAGTTTTTCACATATCACATAGCCTGTCTGTTACCATAGTTATAGGTGTAGATGGCAATACACATTAACTTTTGTACATAGATCAATGTCTATAACCAGTCACATGTCACTAACGTCCGTGTGATCATGTTTTGTGTGTGATCATGTTGTTTATGTACAGTTGAAGTGTGTGTGTTTGTTATGATGTAACAATTGTGTGCAGGTGTGGCTGTGGATCATCTGTTTGCAAGAAACAACCATAAAAAAGAAGAAAATCAAATTTGATACAAATAAAACAATGAAATTGAGCTTTGAGGAATGGTTCTGCTATTTCTAATTTGTTGTTATTGTATCTCTGAGAAATGCATAGAGAATAACGTAAATAAAAATTCATGATTTATAAAAATTTCTATATTATTAGAAGATGGTTCGTGTTGTCTGGTATTATGATGGAATTATAATATGTATACGGGGGCTTTTGTACATAACAATGTCAAATTCATTAACTCAAAATTACAGAGATAAGTCAGCATTTCATTTCAATTATTCATTAAAAAGGGGATATTGCAAACGTTCTTATGGATGCAAATGCATGCAGGACAGGCAAATACACACAGATGGCCAAAGTAACAGTGCAAATGAATAATGACTTCACAGTTTGTATTATTAAACCAGACATTTTTATTGCCAAAAAAACATTGAACATTGTTTGTTGATGTGTGTTTAGAACAGACTAGTTGTCTCTCAGTGCTAGTCAGGATCTCATTCCACATGAATTATTGAGTTGAAGAAAACATTACAGACATTCGTACTCCAACAAAACCACCAACATGTACTGTAAACTGTCTAATAACAACTCAATGCCACAGGTCCACCTAAGGAAAGTATTTACGAACGGTACAGAACAGTCTCATAAAATGGTACTCAAAAACAACAGTAAAGTATATTATTTTTTAACAATTCCTGCAACATTGATAGGGAAGACAAAGTTAGAAGATTTACGGTAAAACAAGTACTGAACAATACTTTTAACTCAAACAGAGCACACATGACTGGCTCAGCAGTTTTCAACATGTTTGTATTGTTGTTGCTGTTGATCACAGCCTACATTTGTACCATTGAATCTAAGTCTGAAGCCTGGACAACTCACTTACATTACTGTTAGAACTGACAAAGTACTAGTACTAAGTAATACTAATGTAGGGCCCAACAGTAGTCCACATTTATTGATGTAAAACATAGGTACATGAACTTAAAACATTTATAATTTAATGTTTGTGAGAAATAGTATGACACAGTTTTTTTTTTTGAACCTCGCCAATTGGCAATAGACCAATTACTGTTAATGGATATAAGATGAGTAACAAAAGATCATCTCTTATTCATGTTGTTTAATGACAATAGGTGGTGCCTTTTTCAGGGCTAGTCAAGTGGAGAATGACACATATTTGTCACTGTCATGGTCTATTCAAACACCATTTATCAATGATACCGGAGACACGGTCTGTAACTTGTACATAGAGGCACACACTTGTAAACTGTTTGCAGATTCTGTTAATATATACAGTCTTTGTCAGCAATCGTCTAACAGGAACAGAACTACCTCAGAGGTTAAGGCAAGGCTCATCAGGACATTGTCATAAATAAACAACTCCTGGGCAAAATTTAACCTTGTTAATTTACAATACTGAACAAGGATACAACAACATGATTTTATAAATCTGTGGAGAAATAATCCATAAGTGGGCAACAGGAAAATAAGTTAGTTTTTTTTCTTTACTTTTTTAAAAAGTTCTTACTGGAATTGTTGGTTTGGGTTGCTGGGTTCTTCTTTGATGATGACACATTTCCCCTCGGTCTGTGTGGATGCGTCCGCGAGCTTCTTGCTGGAGAGGTCCATGGGCGCGTTTTGGCTGAGCTGGTCCAACAGCTGCTTCTTAAACATGTCTAGCTGCAGCTGCTGCATCTGCTGCATGTAGTCTGCGATGGTCATCAGCGGCGAGCCAGCTGCCTGAGACAGAATCGCGCAGGCGGCTGCCGTCATGGAGAGGTCTGTAGGCTGGGCCTGCGGTGTGGTGGAGGCTGTTGTTGTTGCTGCTGCGGGTGTCGTCGGTGCGGTTGAGGGTGGCACCACAGCGGCGGGGTGGGTAGACGGTTTAGGTGACGTCAGCGCGAGGGGCTGGCTGTTTGTTGTGTTTCCGAGAGTTCCGATCACGGGGACAGTGAGAAGAGAGTCGGTGCCGTTCTGACGTTGGGGTACGTTGTTGGGCACTGCTGTCACTCCCGCGGTCGTCACCGGGAGCACAGGCGCCATGAGCGGGGCTTTTCTTCTCGCCGTGAGAGGCATGGTGATTCGCGGCTGTATGCTGGACACGATGGGACTCTGATGACTCTGATTGGGTAGGGCTGTTGCCATGGTGACCTGTTGAAGGCGCGGGATTGGTGGAACCAGCGTTGTGGACGAGGGGAGGGGCATGGCCTGGATCAGGGCAGCTTCGGGGTCGGATTTTCCCATGTCGGGGGTTTGGAACGTGTTGTTGACGCTGTGTGGGAAGGCGGATGGCACGGTGCTAACAGGGGACATCAACAGGTCATCCCCATAACCTGCAAGAGAACAGGAGAGACTGAACTTAGCAGTCAATTTGCGACATGACATTCAAGTGGACTCTTCTGTGGTTGACGTAGGATGGAACTTTAAGTTAGCAGTTAATTTGTGACATGGGATTCAAGTGGACTCTACTGTTTTTGACGTAGGATAGAACTTTAAGTTAGCAGTTAATTTGTGACATGAGATTCAAGTGGACTCTACTGTTTTTGACGTAGGATAGAACTTTAAGTTAGCAGTTAATTTGTGACATGAGATTCAAGTGGACTCCACTGTCATGAACAGCTGTGAACATGGAACTGAACTTAGCAGTCAATTTGCGACATTACATTCAAGTGGACTCTACTGTGGTTGACACAGGACTGAACATAGCAGTCAATTTGTGACACATGTTCAAGTGGACTCTACTGTGGTTGACGTAGGATGGAACTTTAAGTTAGCAGTTAATTTGTGACATGGGATTCAAGTGGACTCCACGGTCAATCAGTGGCATGAACAGCTGTGAACATGGAACTGAACTTAGCAGTCAATTTGTGACATGACATTCAAGTGGACTCTACTGTGGTTGACACAGGACTGAGCATAGCAGTAAATTTGTGACACATGTTCAAGTGGACTCTTCTGTGGTTGACGTAGGATGGAACTTTAAGTTAGCAGTTAATTTGTGACATGAGATTCAAGTGGACTCCGCTGTCATGAGCAGTTGAGAACATGATATGGAACTGAACTTAGCAGTCAATTTGCGACATGAGATTCAAGTGGACTCCGCTGTCATGAGCAGTCTTGAATATGATGTGGAACTGAACTTAGCAGTCAATTTGCGACATGGCATTCAAGTGGACTCTGCTGTGGCTGACACAGGACTGAGCATAGCAGTAAATTTGTGACACATGTTCAAGTGGACTGTAATGTGGTTCCACAGGCCAGTAACACTACCAATAGTGGGGTAATTGTACCCTTTTAAGTTTCTTGCACCAACTACTGGACGCTGTGGACATTCGTGTTAAATGATGGTTGAGGGTGGTTCACATGTGAAGGCTATTGAAGAACACTTAGTCGTGTTTAAGTGGTGAAGTTAACAGGGTTTGGTGTGCAGATACTGTGATGTCAGACTCAGACTATCCACGTCCCTGCAAAATGAACAATTACCTAATGCGGTTTGGTCCATTTAACACCTGTACGTGTGGCGTTTGTCAAATCAGCGGCTCACGCTCGTTTTCTAATGACTTTCTCTGTTGCCTGTCCGCCCATCATGGACAAAAACAGTTCATTAATTCTGAGTGGTTGTCACTGCTGAATAAATTTTTCACGAGAACAAAAGACGCCATTTGTAAACCTGTAAAGTAATCACTCTTTTCTGGGAGGTGTAATTACTACTTCTATTAGACACTTTCTTGTTATTTTTTTAAAGTAATTCTGTGCTCAATTTGGGCACGAAGGAAACAAAGCAGTTGAATCAATGGAGAAATGGCTCAGTCTTCTAAGTGCTTGTAAATGTTTTGAACACTGCACCTCTGACGAGATTGTAAAGGAGTAAAATAGGATTGTTTTGAACATTCTGTTCCTCTGACAGGCTTCCTTTGCTGTACGATGACAAGTAATTCTAGCTGTGCTCAATTTGGGTAGGAGCAAAACAAAGCAGTTGAATCAATGGAGAAATGGCTCCCTGTCAGACTTCTAAGAGCTTGTAGATGAGTAAAATCTGATTGTTTTGAACTCCGTACCTCTGATGAGCCTTCTTCGCTGTACGATGACAACGAAACATTTACTTTAGTAGCAGTTGAATCAATGGAGAAATGGATCCCAGTCAGTCAGTCTTCTAAGTGCTTGTAAATGAGTAAAATCGGATTGTTTTGAACGCCGTACCTCTGACGAGCTTTCTTCACTGTACGATGACAACAAAACATTTTATGCAGTTGAATCAATGGAGATCCCAGTCAGTCTTAAAAGTGCTTGTAAATGAGTAAAATGTTTAGATTGTTTTGAACATCGTACCTCTGACGAGCTTTCTTTGGCTGTAGGATGACAACGAAACATTTAGCATTTGAATCAATGGAGAAATGGCTCTCAGTCAGTCTTGTAACTTGTGCATGTAAGTGCTTGTAAATGAGTAAAATAGGATTTTTTTGATCGCCGTACCTCTGACGAGCTTCCTCCGCTGTACGATGACGGAGCTCTCGTCTTTGCGGCGTCGGTTCTGGTACCAGAACCGCACCTGGTCGGGCGTGGGGCTGCAGCCGACGGGTCCGAGGGACGCGATGATGATCTGGTAGTCGTGCACGGTCGGGTACGGGTTGGTCTCGTAGAACTTCTCCAGGATGGTCAGCGCCTCGGCGGGCCACGTGAAGCGCCGTTTCCGCGGGCCACGCAGGGGTCCTCTCAGGAACAGGTGGTTCCCTGGAGGGGGAGGGGGGCGCCCGGAATTAGCAAGGTCGTTAGGCATCCGACCGTCAGCAAGATTAGACTGACAAGTTTACCAGTAAATGTATGCTTGGGGTTCAAGTGCGTGGGGTTAAAGATGGTGGATGCCGCCTGAAAGCTTCTTTTAAATCCTTCCTTCTACTAAGGGCATGGAGAAATGACCTTAGAAACATCTGGAAGAATTCAACAAACTGTGGACAAATGTAGTTTTTCTGGTCAATATTTCATGTGAGTGACAAGCCCCTCTTACTGCCAGCCTACTGGGTCTGCATGTAGGTGATTATGTCTGTAGTGTATGCAAATTAGTTTATTTGAAGATTTAAGGGCTTCATGTTACAAATTACTGTTTTGGAGCTTTCGTGGTCCTGTATAGAAATGGATTTCTTATCTAATTTCCCCTCTCTGTGGGATGCAGATGCAAGTTTTGATTTGTATTGTGAAGTACTAGTGCATAGTTTTCACCATTCATTGTTCCAAATTGTAATTTGTAGTGCTGTATGACTCTATGTCCTAAATTTTTTTGTCATACGAGTATTAAAAAAAAAACAGGTTTTGTCAGAGATGTCGTACATGTGGGTCACCCTACACAGACATTTATCCAACTGCCTAGAGGCGAATGCCAAACTATGGGTCACTGACACTTCTTACCAACGCATGTATGACTTTCTCTTAAACTTTTTTTTTGTAATACAAGTATGAAAAAATGTTTTTACAGAGTTGTCGATGATATGGGTCACCCAAGACAGACATTTAACCGACTGCCTAGAGGCAAATGCTGAACCATAGGTCATTGACACTTCTTACCAACACATGTATGACTCTGTTCGAAACTTTTTTTTTGTAACACAATATTTTTTAAAAAATTGGGTTTTGTCTGCACAGACATTTATCCAACTGCCTAGAGACGAATGCCAAACTACAGGTCATTGACCCCTCCTTTAGAAGTTCTTACCAACGCATGGAAAGGCGCCGTTCTGAGGAGCCATCCTTCTGTGGCGCACGAACCACGTGATGAGTTGCCTCCGCTTGTACCCTCGCATCCGCTCCTTCCCGCGGAGGAACACGGACAGGTGGGCCTTCCCCAGTTTGGCCTGGTCCGCGATCGTCGACTGTTTCACGTTGTGTCTGTCCAGGTAGTCGGAGATCAACAACGCAAGGTCGTCCTGCGGTATTCTGGGAAAAAATAGCGACAGATCAACACAACAAAAATTGCCGATTTTGCTCTTGTGCTTTTATTAAATATTACCAACCGCGAAGTAGTGTACGATTGAGCATACTCAAGGAAGGAGGCGATAAAGAAAGCATTAGGAAGATGGAGTAGTATTTTTTTTTTAATTTTGATTTTGAGTTCAATTTTTCATGGTTTGTCAAAAAGATTGTAGACTGAACTACACCATCATTTTTCGTTGCCAAACAATGGAAAACAAATTATTTACGGCTTATCACAGAACAGATATTATATTATCAGTGCGGCAGATATTCCGCTTTTCTAATATCCCATGCCCCATTATTCATTTATGAACAAGATTGCCCTATTTGCCATGCTTTCAACCCAGAAGCTAATTTCCCCTAATCAGCGAAGGTGGATTATTAACATGAAAATTGGCTCTAATGATGTTATTGTCCTTCATGCAGAGCTGTGGACTCCAAAAACACCGCGCTGCTGTCCCTTTGTTCAGATTTCTCTCGTTTTGCATTAATTGATTTAAATATTTCATAGCGTAATGTAGTCAATACCTCATAGCCTGCTTTACAATTCAGCTTTATGTATTTATAAGTAATTTTCTAGGGACAACAACTGTTCAAAACAGGCTAGAATTTTTGCAATAAAAACAGTTTCATTTAATGTTGCTTTAGCATTGTGTACAAATATTGACAGTGCATAGAATTACTGTATAAGGAAATTATTAGTAGAACAAAAAACATAAGAGAAAAAATATTCACATCTGGACAAAACCTCACGTCATTACCGTACGGTACTAGAACAAAAGACAAAGTAATACAGTACGGGCAAAATCTTATTGTTTTGCATCATCTGCCCTTAATAATAACTCTTTGCCGGCAAAGTGGGTGACCTACAAAGAATATGTGGTCTAATTGAAGCTTGTCAGCTGCCATATGTGTTCCTGTATAAACAGGTCTGTTCACATGGCTGGGAGGGAGAGGGAGAGTTGTGAAGCTCTCCTGTGGCTGCTTACTAAAGGCTCTGACCTAAATCAGTCATTCAGCAAATTTAGGATGGGTGGGTGCACCAGTTCAAGATGTGGGGAGGTCAGCTCTGTATTTGCCCCCCAGCTTTTACTTTGTTTCAACAGAATTCTTTAGATTTTAACGTAAACTGCGCGTAACGTGTGTGAGTAGATGTTGCAACGTTGCGGAATATTATATCTGAACTCCTGGCATAACAGCGATCATTGCCATAAGGGAAAGTGTAATCAATATTGTCTGTGTTTGCTCTAGTGAAATACAAGCCCTGTCACTGCCCAGGTCTGCATATATAATCCTCTGGCCTTGCCCCTTTGTTCTCTATGGCAGTATTAAAACTCCCGGCTATGTGCGTTATCATTGGAGAGCCCTTGAGAGAGATTGTGGACCTTACCGGAGAAGTTGTTCCACCTCATCGTCGATGTCTTGCATGTCCGCGGCCGTGTCCATGTTTTCGCCGCATGACAGCGGGCTGTCGTTGGCCGGGGGCACCACGCTCATGTCGTAACCCTGGCTGGCGGGAACGTTGGAGTTGACAAGCGTGCGGAGGTCCAATCCTGTGGTGTCCTGATGTAGGATATCCCCGGTGGTCTGCATGTTGTTGTGCTGTGGTGGTGGGAAAGACTGTCAGTGTCAGGAACTGTACGTACGTACGCACGTATGTGACACAACAAGCGTGCGGTGCTGCCAGCTGCCTGCTCTTCCACTGGGCTCTGCTCTTGTGCCACACAGAATTTATGCCTAATTAAATTCAAATGTCTAATCAGGTCAGGACGATACCATTCGCCCAGAGGGGGAGGGGTGTTCCGGGGCCTCTCTACGCGCAGGTTGCCAGCTGGAGAGTGGGTCAAGCCCGTGCTGCATGTGTTTTTGACAGTTATAGAGTGGTTCTGGTTGGTGAGGCCGGGGGTTAACCCCCCTGCCTGGCCCCTCCACTTGAATTTTCGGAAGCCTGACCTTTTCACCTCAGCTGGAGTGGACTGGGCCTGTATGCAGCTGCTATGGCATTGCAATTATGCAAAGTAGTTCAATTAGATCGCCTCTAGCCAGGAGCAGCCTTTCCCACATAAAAGCCCAAGGACTTTTATGCCCTTGCCCATCATACAGGCAGCGCATGTAGATGGAATTATACGATAGCGCTTCCACCACGCCGATGTGCAATATCCACACAATTTTCTGTTTTGCCTAAAACATTACCGGCAGCTATTTACCTCGAGAGGACTGAGTAATCATAGTTTGTGTGCTCAATTTCAGATTCAATCTAGCAACTATCATTATGCAAACCAGTCTAGATTGGGGGGAAATTGGTTTAGGTCTTAAATTACCTCCACCTAAATGAAATCAGCAACAGAGTGGTTTACCACACAACACCTGGTGCCCCTCTTTTTGTCTTTTAATCTCGTTTACTGCCCATAGTAGCATTTGGATTCATCCTGTTATAAATTTTTTTCTTTGTGATTCGTGGAAAACTGGTAAAAAATGATAGAAAGGGTGTAATTTTATTTCCTGCTTTGTTGTTTTTCTCGGTTATGGTATATTTTTCTGTTTTAAATTAAGGTCAACTACAAGACTAGTAATATTTTTAGTACATTCTCTTAAAACAAAGCCCACCTGTTTCAATACTCCTAGAAATGAATAAGCCTGGCAGAGAGAATATAAGGTTGCAGTGTAGACGCCAAACTTTGTAATTGTAAATGTAGGGTAAATTTAAGCTAAGGTGTTTGAAAAAATAAAAGCCAGCGAGTGGGTAATTTTTCCTTCTCTGTGGTGTATTTTTCCATTGACGTAGACCAATCCTGTCATAACGGCCACATGCGTAACATGTAGTATGCCAACAAAAGCAGTTATGCCGACTTGATCTTATTGAGGAAAGAGTTATCAATATTTAATGAATCCATCTTGTCATGTTTGGGCCATAATGAGAAAAATTTAATATAATAACTGGGAAGCGTTGTCAGAAAACCATGCGAAGCAGAGTTTGGCTCCCTTTATTATACGCGGAACTGTTATTACGGCGTGTAATTCGGCGAGTCGCTTTACTTTAATATTCGTTTACATCATTAGTAATCGTCTTGTGTCCACATTTTATTGTTATGCAAATTAGCGGGGCACCTTTCCCTTCAATGTGAGAGTCAGCTGGGTAAATAGCAGTGTGTTTCTGGCATGTTTGTCTGTGTGCGTATGTTCTATTCATCCACACACAAAAATAGATGACCTTACACAGTTAGGTCCGTCCTTTCTTTAGAGGCGTCGCAGCAATTATTAATTTCTACTGTGTGAAAGTTCGAACTTTGTACTTATTGCTATAAAAGAAATCTTAATCCTACCGTTGTTTACTTTCAGTCTAAAATAGCATTTGTAATATACAATGTGTGTGAAGCAAAAGTGCTAGCGATAGCATCTTTTTGTTAAACATAAACAGGATTCTAACTCAGAGCAGTGTTAAGTAAATACAATCTGTATTGTTGAGACATGATTAGCATCACCATTCAGGAAAATGTTCACAAGGTCATTCTGCGAAATTAGTAGTAATATGATATTAGAACTTCTTAATTGTTCAGGCATTTAGGTATTTAATAATTTAAGTTATTAAAGGAATGAAACTAATGACACAGTTCCGATGAATTTTTTAACAAAAATTCAGTTTACTACCTTTACTCGTTATGACGTATGAGAGTGTGTGTGTGTGTGAGTCTGTTTTTTTTGTCATATGTTTACGTTATAACCACATTTCGCTCGCGTGTGTTTGTGTTTGAGTCCGTTTATTCTATAATGTTTGTGCTCTAACAGCATTTCGCTAAACCAAGTGTCGTTCCACGTTCTCATTGCATGTTGCATGTTCGTTCCCGCAGGTAGCCGAGAGTTCCTAACCAAACCGCTCGTGCACAATAGCATACTGAACGACCTCAGATATAAGCCCCCCTCCCGGGGGTCCAGCGATAGTGGTAGTCGGGGTCAGGGGTCGAGACAGGCGTCGCGGGACGACCTGGACAGGTTACCGCACTTGCACATGGCCATTCGAACCAACGGAACCATGAGCGACCACGCCGCCTCAGACACGGAGTAAGTCGGACCGATTTCCGTCGGTGGTGGTTTAAAACTTTAATAATTACACCTCTGGTGATGGGATATACTCTTCTTAAATTAAAAAAATTCAAATACAATTTTGTAGAGTAAGTTTCAAAATATCGATTTTTGGTGCTGGTGGTTTGATAATTACTGCTTGGGTGATGGGATATACTCTCTTAAGTTAGAAAAACTCAAAATACAATTTTGTAGCATAAGCCTTACTTTAAATGTTTCGAAATATGGATTTCTGTCGGTGGTGGTGGTTACTGCTGTGTACCGGTTCGGTGGAACTAGTTCCGAACTTGTGAAAATGTTTGGTACTAAAAACATATTGAAATATTGTTATAAGTCATGCCAAAGATTTTATATTTTATGCAACGAACATGTAACCTCAACTCTGGTAATTCAGCCAACTTTAATAACAAAGCAGTGTTATCAAGGCCTCCTGAAGAATGCCTTGAGTACCCAGATATCTGAAGTTTGCATACTTGTAATTGATACTGCATTTAACTTGTTAACGTAAAATGTCTTCAAATTCATTGTTGTTTTGATGTGGCATTTCAAGGGTACCAGCTTGAATTATGAGATGTTACGTGTTCA
This sequence comes from Branchiostoma belcheri, assembly GCF_001625305.1. Taxonomy (NCBI): domain Eukaryota; kingdom Metazoa; phylum Chordata; class Leptocardii; order Amphioxiformes; family Branchiostomatidae; genus Branchiostoma; species Branchiostoma belcheri. The sequence goes on along the minus strand of NW_017802380.1, from coordinate 1,702,432 downwards.
TCACAGAAAATACCAAATCCGCACCATAATTTATAACCATATTTCAATCCTCTCTCTTTTCCAATACCTTTTATACTGATATTATATTACTTCTTGATTACAAAGTGATCACAGTCTCCCAGGTCCTACTTAGTACGAAAAGAATTCTCCACTTTCCCAGCCTAACTCGGGGATTGTACCTCAAACAAAAAGCCATTTGTAATTTCCTGTGTTATCAGTGAAATGGGGGATGTAATGGTTATTAGGGTTTAACTAATTGGCTGCATTTCTGAACTGATTGAACTACTGTAATCCCTTATACGGTGTTCAGTTCTGGTCACATTTTACCCCTAACGATACTGTATTTTCATGTAGAGTTGACTAACCAACGTCACTAACTCACTAACTTTCTAACTCTTCCCTTCTCCCTCCCCTCCCACTTTTTTTCAGACTTGGTTTATTCCATATCATATTATGAGACGCTCTGAAAGGCTTTTTTTCGTTCACTTTTAGTTTCCATCGCACACGTTTTGAGTTTCGCTAAGTTTTGTTTTGTTCTTCGTGTGTTTTGTACAGCGGGAGCAACGAGACCTCCGTATGACGACATGTGACCTATGACCCCTCCGCGTAAGGCCGCGACCTCTGCGGAGAGGCGGAGCACTACCAGAAAGCAGCAAATATTTTTATAAAATACATTTTTATATATTTTGTAATTTTGACCAGTGTTGCTAACAAATTATTTCTGTACATTTTTGTAAGATTGTCGAGAAGCAAATCTAGGACGCCAAGCTATGCTACTGTATGTAAAGGCGAGGTAGAAATCTCTTGTAGTAACAATACAAGGGTTCTTTTTAAATAGTCATGGATTTTGTACATCAGCAATGATATACCCATAATGGGGCCTGTATTTTACAGAACTCATGTTGTCATCAATAGGAAATATGAAATCTAGGTTTGTAAATTTCTTAAGTGTTTTTAAAGAATTCTACTAGAAGAAGCTGGTGTGTATTTTATTTGTTTGACATTGAAGTTGTTTTAAAGCTCACCGACACTTGAACTTGTACAGATTAGTTTTAGTCGTTGGGATGAAATTTCCCGGCACGTAGCGTGTAGGCGATTTTTTTATCAACCGCACAGTGCACTAAGGTTAGGAAACCAACAGTGTAATAATTATGATAATAATGATAATACGACACGTGATTCAGGAAGAAAATTGTGATGTGTACATGGCATTTGTATTGTGTATATTTGGACTAGATGTGTAGGTGTTAGAAATGATTTAGCAATGATAGCGGGCCGTCCAAAAGGGCGCATTACCCTTTGTAATGTACCAGTACTGACTGTACTTCTTTCAATTGTAGAATATTGCTGTAAGGTAACTCTTTGACAGCTCGATTTTTTAACAGTTTGGATTACTATGATGTACCGTGATTCTACAATGAAATTCTCAGATGGGATAGTGAAGTTGTGAAGACTCTCAGATTCTGTACTTGTAATTTTATGTGACTTTACGGCAGCAGATTTTTTAAAGAACTATTTAAAAGTGAATGGAGTATACCCTGCTGTGCCATTGTATTATAGGTGCTTTAGTTTATAAATATGTTGAGACTGTTGGTGATAGTAAGTTTCGTCTGTCGTGTGGTTTAATGTTAAAGCATTAATCGTTGAGTTAATTGTAATTGTAGCTTTCTGTGCAGCTTGTAATAATGATACCACAGAAGTCGAAAACTTCCGAACCACAAACTACATTAGGCTGCATCTGTACAGTCACAAAAACGGCCAAGAACGTAGATGGATCCTCGATAGAAGTGAGCTGCTAAAGGTGTGTTTTTTTGAAAAGTGATTTTGTAAAAGTTAAACTGTGAATTTGTATGCTGCCAATGTTTGGTCTGTATGATATCTTTGTGATCCGAATGGCATCAGATTAAACCTACTGGTATGAATTGACACGTGGTGGTATCTATGTGTTGTGTTGTTCTGGATGGCTGAACTGTGTGTTTGTGTGTCTGGACAGATCTAGAGTAGGTTGACAGCTCATGGGTTGGGAAGATTGACAGAATGACAGGTCAAGCTGTCAGGCACAAGAAATGTATGAACTTGAGAATAGGTTGACAGCACGTGGGTGGGGGAAGATTGACAGGCAGAATAAGAACATGGACAGATATTGATTACACAAAATATTAATGACTGCATGAAGTGGTATAATCCATAGTGGTAACTGCTGGGAATTTCATGCTTGCCTCTTTTGGAAGTTAAGCGAGGATGAACATCGTTAAACATAGCTTATTCAATTCAGTGACTCATTTGCATAATTTATAAGGAAATGCCAGAATAGCTTTTTTGTTGAGATAAGATTGTCATTCGGTGGATGATATGATCAATTGATATCATTCATGCAAATGCGGATCTTATTTGCATAATCAGTAAGAAACATGCACAATTCCTCAAGGTATGAGATCGCGGAACTCTTGTTTATAAGTACAGCAGCTGAAATTTCTACTATGCACAGAATTCGTTCAATGTATGTTACCGACCGGGAGTTACCGATATATGATTTTTATTCCATCACCAACACGAAGAGCGCTCAGTCCCAGAATTAGATCATTTTGAAGTATTTGTAAAGTTGTTGGGCACCCCCGTGTACTTTGCTGATAATATCAGTCCGCTAATAGTGAACCTAAACACACATTACTTACGTCTTAGTGCACAAACTAGACCCCAACACAATAGTATGAGACTATGGCGGGCATTTTTTTGCCCCATGAATATATACTCGGTCTCCCTTTTCATGTTCCCAAGTTACCGGCTTGACAAGATAATGCTTCTGAGTCTGGCATTCGTAAATTGGTCCAAAGGAGATCTACTTATCTAACAATACAGAGGCAACAGACCAGTGATAATGAGGGTATCTCTATCCTCTATCCTAGACAACTAGCCTGACCCTCGACCTCAGCCACTGTTCCGATCTGATGCGTTTCAAAAGAAAGCCTTGGTACAAAACTGTGTCGGGCTGGTCGGTTACCAATTAACAGTAATCACAGTCCAAAACTCAAACCTATTCATCACTAACTGTAACCATATCCTTGCTGTAACATAGAAATATAATTTTCTTTTAGGAAATCAGTTTTTTTGTGTGTGCATTATTATAGTATATTGGCAAGAATTTCGATGGCGTGTGGTTTCCAAGTAAAAGCGAGTAGTATTATTAGTAGTAAACAATCTAGGTCAACATTTCAGCTGCCTGAGGGTTGAATCTTTTAATGTCAGACAGACAACTTTGGCCACATTTTTCAAAATAAGAAATCAGGGTGTTTTGTGTGTGTTATTTATATATTGCAGGAAATTCATTCAACGCTATATGGTTTTTGCAGAAAATGTGATTAAACAATCTATAGCTAGGTCAACATTTTTGCTGCCTGAGGGTTGAATTTATAATTTCGGACAGACAACGTTGGAAAACCATTCGGTGCGTAGTCTAGCAACAAAATACATATGGTGGTTATTAACATCCTCAAAATTTTTCCCGAAATCATAAGAGGTTGATGTTTTGCCATCTGCAGACAAATCGCATTAAATAAATTCTGTCAAGTGTAGACGAATCTAATGGCTTCCTTGTTGGTGGTTTCGGGGCATGAGTAGTTTGAAAATAAAATTTATTGTTATCAAATCCGGCTTATAATTACGTCGACGGGAACCCATATTGACACCATGCAGATTTTCCCGCGGCAGAATCGAAACTACCGCCTCAACTCGAGAACGTTACGTTATGGAAATGAGTAGGAGTCCATTCCGGTGTGAGAGAATCAAACCTTACGTCTTAGGAAAATTGTACTATGTTAATATGCAAAACTGTTACGCCTTCAGGGCATCTTTCTAACATATAATACAATCACTTTACTGTCCATTCATGCCGTTTCTGCTAACTTAATGTGTAGCTCTGGGTCATTATACGATCTAGTCGGACCAAATTCTATACGATACGCCGGAATATACGATAATGCGCTATACAATTATGCATTGTTTTTACAATTGAGTGAATGGTAAATGGTTTTAGTGTTTTACTTTTAGAATAGTATACAATTACCCGAAATATACAATTATACGAAATACAAATAAGTGGAATCCCCTGTATTTGTTTTCTGGATATCCATTAAGAGACACAAAATAATCTTCTACTGCTCAAAGGCAAACCGTTGCGTTTATTCTCACATCCGCGTCGCCTAGGTATAACTTGACTTTCGACATTAAAACTCTTAAAACACGCATTTAAACTGCGATGTACATGGTATATCTAAAATACATATCCTGACTAAAACCGCGCTCCTGGCGGCCGCCCGCCCCGGAGGTCATTAACCTCCAGCCGAGAGAGGCTGGCTAGGAAAATACAATGGTCCAGTAATGTTATCACGAAAGTTCATCTGTGTTGGTAGTTAGATGTTTAAAGTTTAAACGTTTGATACTTTACACAATACTTTTCAAAAAATTTCATTTTAAACACATCCGGTAACATAATTGAGTCATGTGATAGATCGATAAAAAGTTAACGTTAGTTTATGCCCTGAGGAATTCGAAAATAAAACACACCAATTCAGTACCTCGGACATGACAAAAGAAGTTCTTTCTCCTAGGAGTTCCTCTGTTGCCAGGCAGGTAGACATCCGCAACAAGGTCTTCATTAGATGGCTATGATTGTAGTTGTTGTTCGTTATCATCATTTCCTTCTACATTGTTGGACGTAATTTGGGTTGAAGTCATTGACGTCAAGCATTCTCTCCGAATGACGTCATCACAGTTAATTCTCTGCCTTCAGCTTGTTCCGGACACTTTTGCTACCCTGAGACCAAAGTCAAATTTTTCTCTGTTTTTCAGGAGAGAGGGAAACGTAAACTTTGAACGTTTTGCATCCATGAAAGATCATGAAAAATGAATGATATTGTCTCTGTGTGTGTAACCGTATGTGCTTCCAACAGCTTCCAGTTTAATTCTGGACTTTCAGTTTAATTCCGGACTAATTCCCATATCTCAGCAACCTTACATCTAGATGGGCTAATATCGTAAACTGTAGGTAAAAATGATGAAAAATGCGTGGCAGCCATCGAGGACCTCTTGGGGATTAACCCAATTCTGCAGAATTCTGGGAACTGGAGCCAGAATTCTGGGAAGAATTCTGCAGAATTGGGTTAATATATACATTTATTTATTAACTACATATACATATTTCTTACTTCATTTTTACCCATAGTTTACGATATTAGCCCATCTAGATGTACAGTTACTGAGATATGGGAATTAGTCCGGAATTAAACTGGAAGTCCAGAATTAAACTGGAGGCTGTTTTCCACAGATCTGTAGTTAAGAAGACCTGAATGGATTGTAATGATATTTGGTACATGTATGTAGGGAGATATTAAAAGATAAGTTGAAGGTCAAGGTCAATTATGGACCTCCTGGCAGCTGTCCTTGGTACTGCAACAGAACTACCTGTTCTGATATCTTTTGTCCTGGACATGCTATTCATTGTCTTGATTTTTGAGCGGCGGATAGTTTTTCATTTAAAGAAAAGGTGGTGTAGGTTTGGTCCCCTTTTTGCTTCAAGATGTGGTAAATTTATCTTCAAGTATAGGATACACAAATATCTATTGAGAGACACACACACACAAAGACTTTCTATTGCATAGAGGCAAACCTTTATTTTCACATCACCATTGCCTGTATTATTACATAATTCAACATTAAATGAGAAGAACTCTGACATATCTTGAAACATTACAACAAATTGAGGAAAGGAGTCCCGGCACCAACATTGCCTTCCATCATACTAGCATTTTCAAAGGACTTCCAAATAGTTTTTTCATGATTAACTTTAGCTACACAAAATGGAATGATATAAGGATGCACAATCAAAATAATCGAAAATTCATGCTTCCAGTTTCTTTAAGGCCAGTGAAAAATCAAGTCACCCCATGAAAATGCCAGTTAGATCACCAGACTACATAAAATCTGCACTAAGTCTTCTTTTCTTATACATCACAAGAGTGTTTTCACCAGAGTTTCCAAGTACATGAAAAGTAGGGCTAAAATACAAGGTCTCACATGTCGTAGTACTTCTTTACTCCCCTTACATGATTTGCAATACATTTTGCACATGTCTACCGAGTAAAAATGAAATAACTCTCAGTTACACAATACATTTGTACATTTATATGTAATACAATTGCTATCTGAAACAATAATGTCATTGCACCTGAAGAATTGTCAGAATATCTTATATATATACCTCAAATGAATTGTGTATTGCCAACTTTTATGAAATTGAATGCTACATTAAATATAGATCTGTAGAAGCATCTATCTTTTGGAGTTAAACCATTTAATTAAACAATTAGACTCTAAATTCATGAAAAAGGAAGAAATGGTGATGTAAACTTTGGTACAATAGTTGCTGTAGTGTGCGTGTGTATTTTGTTTAGATAGTTAAGGTACATATTAAAGAAGCACTGAACATACAACACACTGTTTTGTAGGAAATTAGAAAAACCCATAAAGACAAACAGCTTGAGAATACATGAATGAAAATTCAGCTGTGTAAAAGATGCTAACTGATACACCTGTAAGGTTACAGACAATGTTGGAATGTAGTAACAAAAGTTGCAATCAAATGCTCTCAATGGGTCTCATTGACAATATGCTTTACAAGCCAACAAGATATTTTGTAACACCAAAACCTTGTTTTCTCAAGTCAGGAAAAAATGTAGATTTGTGTTTGACAGCTTTTTAAAAATCGTTCTACAGAACATATCTGCGTGACAGCTTCTGTGTGTTGTTGAAAAGAATGTGTAATTATGCTTTTGTATGAGACACTGTCTGAGAAACTGTCTTTTTTTTATACGGTATTTCCGCTGTCCCTGGTAACATGTGCAATGAAATGTCATCGGACAGGATGTAATGATCATCATTTGTTCAACTATAAAACCATCATTACAATATCCCTACGTCAGGCCACTATGGAATGACAGCTATCTCACGTAGACCCGCAACTACAATAAATACGGAATGACTATAACTATAATAACGGATGGCGATTAGAGCCTCATTTCCTCTTATTTGAAATTACTTCGTCATAATTCCTGTCGAAGCGTGCCTGAAAGAAACCAAACAAAATGGAGCAATCAGCACATAAATCAATGAAGGTGAATCAGCAAGAGTAGAAAGGAGTAAAGCCTTCAGATATTACCTATGGATGTCAAATAGAAAGAGTTTAAAGTAACTTTCATGTAGAATGGGAGCATCATAGTTTTGCTTCAAACTGTGAATACTTTTGAGGTCGTTGCCTCCAGTCTTTGTCAGAAACTGATGAAAATTTTAATTCTCTCTCTAACACATTGATGGCTTCTGTAAATTTTGGTTGTGTTGAGATACAACATGGCAGTGTTCTTGTTTTCTGTTATGTCAAAAGATTCTTTATTTGGTGGGGGGGGGGGGGGGGTAGCAGTTTTGATAAACCACAAAAATAACTGTGTGCATGTCATTTTCTACTTCAAAACATGAGATGCCACTTGTCAATTTAGAACAGCATCTTATTAAACCCACTGAAAACAGTCTTGACATTAAGGGTTATACAGGGTTAAGATTAAAGACTACAAGTAATCAAGGCCTTTTTTCTGAAGCAAATGGGACTTTTTTGTTATAACTGGTATACACACAGACAGTTGAACATGATCTTTATTTTTTATTTGTTCCTTTTGGTGGCTATGTTTGTTTTCTTTTGAACACAAAAGTAAGCTTTTTCACAAGTCTGAGAACTGAGGAAAAAGGAGGATATCAAGACAGGCAGGAAAAAAAGATATAATATAGACAATTAATTTTCATTCTACAGGCCTTACAGTAAAATTGATAACAGCATTTTCCTATAGAAGGTCTCTCCAACAGAAAACTACAGCAGTGCATGAGACTATCTCTAATGTAATCTACACAAACCAAGGAACAATGTTGGTGCCGGGATCGAATGAACTTTGTGGCAGTACATTGATAATAGTGGCAGGTCAGGGGTAGTCTGGGACTGTGTCAAACATGTACAACTAGTCTTACACATATTGCAGATGATACACATCACCTAACTACTCCAAACAACTACATACCTTCACAGTACTGGCCATAACAGAAATAGACATTGGGTGATGGGTTTTTTTTTTACAAAAATTCATGATTTGATCATAGTTTCTTTAAATTCAGTAGTTTACACCCAAAATTTGGCCATTGTAGCCTAAAACAGAGAAAAAAGTCAGTGGAACAGTTATTCAGCACCAGGGACAGGGAAACTGTGTATGTCCATAAATGTAAAGGTAAAGGTGCACAAAAGGAAAGCAGAAGAAAGTGATGGTCTTGTTTGTCTTGTGTGAATGTGAAAATTTGGAGAAGTAATATATTTCTGCAATGTAAATATGTTATCATATATAATAATAATAACAGCATTAATAATACTGACAGACATGGTAGTTCTACAGGTGTAAACCGTGTAATAGTGAATGTGAAATTTAACCTGAAGTAGAAAACATTTCTCCAGAGTAAATGTGTTTTAAGGACAAAAATGGTGGTGTGAAAGTGACAATGGTTCTATGGCAGTGTCAGCATGGAAATAGTTACAGGTCAGTTTATGGCAGTGTGACAAAGAATATCTAAAGTAATGTGCAACTGTATGAATGTAAAATTTGCTAGTCAGACATAACAACAGAAGTGAAGATGATTAACAAGGATGGCAAAAACAGTATGAATGTGGAATGTTGGGAAGGATAAATTCAGCATAAAGTGCTGGAAAGGATATTTCAGCACCAAGGACAGTGCCACAACTGTAAAAACTATCATGTAAGACAACCCTGTTGGGAGTAAGTAGGAGGTATGTGGAAAAATTCAGGAACTGGTTGACTATATGTGTAACACTATGTCATATGATGCCCTCAACAGTTTCAATACAATCACAGAAAAACCAATACACTTCCCAGAGGTCTGAAATCTGCCTTTTTTTTATACAACAAGAGTCAATTTTACAAGTGTAGCTGCACAACTGGAAATATAATCCACAATAATAGATTATTTCTTTAAGCATGATTTTTTGGGTCACTGTAACAATTATAATACACCCAGTCACACATTTGTAGACTGTCCCACTCATTTACAGGGGTGACAAGCTCTAATGTACTACATGTATCTAGAATAGGGTACAGAATTTTCTTCATACACAACCAGTAAGGAGGTGAGAACCTTACTGGTTGTGTATGAAGAAAATTCTATACCCTAAGTATCTTCCAACCTGATGAAATTATTTACGGAAATGTATCTAGTATGTTTTCATGACAAAGTACCAGACCACCCCTCCCACCACTGCCACAAACGCCCCCAGAATGGGCTCTACCAGGGCTACGACCAGGGCCAAGACCACTATGAAGAAGATACTGACAAGACGAATGGCCTCTTGTGTACCTGTCAGCATCTTTCTAGGCTGCTTATTCGGCCTTTTGTACTTCTTGTCCAACCTGACCTTGCTGGCTTCTGTCGCAACTGATGGGAACATATCATATAAGACAATCTTCATGTAGTTACAGAACAACAGGGGGGAGGGGGCAGGCAACAAAACAAGACTTAGTGCTTTGGTTAGAGATGAGAATATATAGAGAGGTGAGAAATATAACTACAGTTACAGAAAAGAGAAAGGATATAACCACAGTATATTAAAGGAATGGGGAAAGAAGTACAGTACACATAATTCAAAAGGAATGAGAACACAATACTAGCAGCACACAAAGTAGTAGGGATAACCAACATCACCACAGTATGCAAAGCAATGAGACTACAACAACAGATGCACACTATCAGTAAGGGGTGTCTAAAACTATGACACAAATGGGAAAAGTGTGGGAATGAAAGCACTGAAAGTACACATGAAAGAGGTACTGTACAGCTAGCTGATACATGTACATGTATATCACACATGAAAGAAATGGAGCTACAGCTATAGCACACGTGGGAGGGGAGGAGCTACAACTATAGCACACATGGAAGGGGAGGAGGTACACATGGAAGAAGTGGAGCTACAGCTACATGTACATGTATATCACACATGGAAGGGGAGGAGCTACAGGTATAGCACACATGGGGAGGGAAGGAGCTACAGCTATAGCACACATGTGAGAAGAGGAGCTACAGCTATAGCACACATGTGAGGGGAGGAGCTACAGCTATAGCACACATGGGAGGGGAGGAGCTACAGTTATAACACACATGGGAGGGGAGGAGGTACAGCTATAGCACACAGAAGGGGAGGAGGTACAGCTATAGCACACAGAAGGGGAGGAGCTACAGCTATAGCATACATAGATGAAGTGGAGCTATAGCTATAGCACACAGAAGGGGAGGAGCTACAGCTATAGCACACATGGAAGGGGAGGAGCTGCTACAGCTATAGCACACATGGGGAGGGAAGGAGCTACAGCTATAGCACACATAGAAAAGGAGGAGCTACAGCAATAGCACACATAAGAGGAGAGGAGCTACAGCTATAGCACACATGGAATGGGAGGAGCTACAGCTATAGCACACATGGAAGAAGTGGAGCTACAGCAATAGCACACATGGATGAAGTGGAGCTACAGCTATAGCACACATGGGAAGAGAGGAGCTACAGCTATAGCACACATGGGAAGGGAGGAGCTACAGCAAAAGCACACATGGGAAGGGAGGAGCTACAGCAAAAGCACACATGGGAAGGGAGGAGCTACAGCACACATGGATGAAGTGGAGCTACAGCTATAGCACACATAAAATAGGAGGAGCTACAGCTATAGCACACATGGGAGGGGTGGAGCTATAGCTATAGCACACATGGAAGGGGAGGAGCTACAGCTATAGCACACATAAGGTAGGTGCTGGTATGTTTGAAGTGCACATTTAATCAGACAAACCTTCTGAGTCGCCTTCTGTGTCATCTTCATCCTCAATTTTCATGACGCAGAGCTCTCGCTGATTTCTCTCGTATCCCTCCTCACATAGGCACTCGTACGAGCCGATGGTGTTGGTGCAGACTTCATGTTGTAACCTGCACATGACCTTACACTCATCTACATCTGTGAGGAACAAATACATGGAAAGCTTTCAACTTTTCAACTTTATTTGTTCAACCAGGTATCACACTCAGGCCACTCTGGCCTGTTTTTCAGGAAATCCTGGTACAAAAGCACAGACAAACACCTAACAGTTGAACAGATTCACAATACATCCAAAAGTCTAAAAATAGCACATAGATAAAACTAATCTTAAATACAATTCGATAAAAACTGTTTAAAAGTTCTGAGACTAGGCTGCTGTCGTTGTTGTAGGGGGAGTGAGTTCCAGAGATAAGGTCCATAGTACTGTAAGCTGTTCCTGTAATTAGCTTTTGTGTTATTGTGGCTGGCATAGTAAGGACACCGTTGAGCAACCTAACTTGAACTTGAATCACCTATGATTTTATTCAATTGAATTTGACCCATCATGTAAAAGTATGATGTGAAACATAAGAAAACACACAAAATGTTGGCTAATCTTATCTTAGACACTCACAGCAATGTGTGATACATGATGTTCAAAGTGTTTGATGCTTCACGTTCACGTATGTCTCAGCTTCGTAACCTGTAACAACTACATGTTTTCTTCAACTTACCCTCACATACTTCCTCCTTGTTCTTTTTGAAGCCCATCCTGCACCTTTTGCAGTGCTCGGGTCCAGGACCGGTGCAACCATGACAGGCTCTGGCACAGTCTGGGGAGACAAAATGAGAAAATACATTGACAACATATACATAGAAAGCAACTTACATTTGATTATTGGTAGTGAAGGAGAAGCCAAACAGAGGAAACATGGAACAATAAGGCCAGTGGGGTCATGTGGCATATCCACTATGATCAAATCAGTGTTCAGTATGGCCTGATTACCTTTGTCTAGAATGTTTTGGATAGTGTCTGTATATTTAGGACTTTTCTACTGTATACGGTCTGGTCTGACATCAATGAATACTGTAACTGAAATGCTTAGATATAAGGTATGAGGCACATACTAGAAATAGCTTAGCCATGTATTAAGAATAGATGATGGATGGATACCTAAAACAGCCTTAAATTGGACACCTGCTGGGAAAGAAATACAGGCAGACCTAAAACCACCCGGAGAAGAACTGTGTCAGATGACCTGGCATCTATATGGGACTGTCCTGGCGATCAGTGAAGAAGGTGGCCGAGGACAGACCCAGATGGAAGGGAAAAGTCTCAGCCTTATGTCTCGCAAGGGATGAAGAGGATAAGTGTAGGCATACATAATAGAAGATTGACCCACCTATACAGGTACCGTCCACCATGTCTGCTGGAGGTTTACATTTCACACAGTTTTCTGGACCAAGACCTGTACAACCCGTGCACAGCTCATGGCATTCTGGGTATTAAAAAAAAGGACACTTTGTTAGACAAACATGCATGAACAGGTTGTTTCACATCATAAAATAATCAAGTTGTTTCACAAGGTAAAACTTAAAGCAGTCGTCCTAACTTGTGTAATGCAGTTTTGCTAAAGTTTGCACTGCTTTCAGACAAACACACCAGGTCACCCCTACTCTCACTAGAGTGTTGGATTCCTTTGTATGCAGTAATTTTTGCTAGTTTTTGACAAGGAAGTAAAAGAAGAAGAACAAAAAAACTTACCTTCACAGGAGCCTTCGAGCAGGACATGGTTCTCCCTACACTTCCTACACTCATTAGCCTCTGGTCCAAAACACTCCTCACAAGCTTCGTTACACTCTGGTGGTGGGAGGGAAGGGAACATCACATCAACCTTCTCAGTCATCTCTACTATCTGCAATGTGGCCAACTCATTCAGTCATATTGCCTCCTAAGAAGGGCTTTACAAAGCAGCTTTTTTAAGCTTTCAATATACTTTTCTTTCTGTATCCTATCATGAATAAAGAATGGTTCAAACAAACAAACAAACAAACTTATTTGAATCTTTAAACTCTCTAAACAGTCAGTGTTGGTCAGTTCCGTCATTTGTCAAAAAGGATAAACAACAAAAATATACAGTACACATGTAAAAACATGGCTACATCAATACTGTCTAGTTAGAGATAGTTAGAGAGAGAGAAAGTGAGTGAGTGAGTGAGTTAGTGTGTAATTTAGGAAAGGACACAATAATGAACCCACTATCAGTACAGTGACACTCTACTCTAGCTACATGTGGCTACTCTAAGCTACAGAAGACTTGCAGACAGAAGTGGGTTATTGCAGACATACGGAAACACTTGTGACCGCCGACAATGTTGATGCAGTACATTCCCTTCGGGCATGGTCGCAATTTCTCATTACACTCATCAACATCTGTAGGAAAAATATCACTGAGTACAACAACTCGAAAATGATCATCAGACATATCACTTTAACTGTTCCATACTGTTATGTTGATGAGATTCTAGAAATATTTACACTTCTGTTTCAGTACCAAGGACAGGTAAAAACTACATGATCTCATTGATATTCTACAATCACTGAGTTAAGTGAGTCCGCAAAGCGTTACTCTTTAAAAGTTGTTTGAAGAAAACAGAAAAATTCCAAAAAATACACTTGAACTTGAATGTAGCATAAGGAATAAACCTGAAGAAGCTATGCAACTAACTTTTCTATTTTAATCAACTTGAACTTCAATCAACACAAGGAAAAACATGAACAAGGAAAAACCCAGAAAGCGGACCTATGCAGCCGGACCCCTCCACATAGTTCCAACCCTTGTGACAGGCCAGGCAGTTCTCCAGACCAGGACCTTTACATGTTATGTTACATCCATAGTGGCAGCCTGGGGGTCAACATGGGGGTTAGCAACAACATAGACAAGTACATGGTATGTTACATCCATAGTGTCAGGCTGGGGGTCAACATGGAGGTTAACAACAACATGGACAAGTGCACAAAACACAGACAAACACTGACAATAAGTTTAATTTAAAAGGAAGTTGTTAAAGATAGAAATTTCTGCTATGCTATGCAATTATTATATTAGACATAAAATTAAAATCAAAAGTGAATGCTAAATATGAATAACTATTGTTAGTTGCCTGTAATGGAATATTCACTTTGTATACAGTAAAGCAAAGAAAGTAAGAAATGAGTCTGTCAACTTGTCACAGTCAGTCAGTCACTGTTGCAATAAAAGTTATTACATTGTAACAGTTTTTAAACCAACATATTAGATGTTAGCATTTGAATTAACTTCTTTTCCCTTTAAAGTTGATTTTCAAAAACATTTTGGCATCCCTGATGGTAAGTTTGTAATGAATTGATTGGCCCCTTAGGGTCTATATATTACTTGCTATAAAGGGAGATCCAAACCAGTTCGATTACTTCTGTGATTGATCCATATGTTTACTCTACTGACAGGTATATGGTCTTATAGTTTACAGGGAGTTTAGTACTTAGTTACTGAGTATATGTATGCAAACATCTCTTTCCCTAAGGTCATGGCCGTTACAAGTTCCTACCTAGCCTCCATAGCATGCCAAAAACTGGGAGTTTTGGGGGGTCCTCATGGCCTTCGGTAGCTTTTATGTGCTATTTTCTGATTGCATATAGACAACATAGCCGGCCTGGTTGAATTACCCCCGTTAGAACTGGGCTAATCAGAAAACAGCCAAAGACCACCAAAACCCCAGTTCTATGAGCCTGCTATGGACGCTATTCCTACCTTTGCAGCTGACATGTGTGGTGTTCTTGTACTCTTCGTAGTGGTCGTTGGTGCACTGTTCACACAGTGCCCCCTGGTAACCCTTGTCACAAGTGCAGGCCCCAGTGCCTTCCCTTGTCCCATCACCCTGAAAGTGTTTATCCTTGTTTATCCATGTTTAAAAGTTCCACAAAATATGTGAAACAATTCATAAAAAAAGTTCTGAGCAATTTATGAAATATTTTGGTATCGTAAAATGTCAAGTTCAATAATCTGCAAATTCTCTGGTAGGGACATCACGCAGATGGGGAGAGCTAATGTTATATACCGTTGTTTCTTGCAAGCAAGACACAAGAGTTCAGGGACCTCATGATTCCATGACATATTTTGAACTTAAGAAAATTTATTGTTTTGTTTTGATTCATTTATTATGCACGTAAGATTTAATCAGCATAATAATTTTTGAATGGTTGGTCTTACATACCAAAACTTCATGTAATGTGATAAATGCTTTTGATTGATAAACACAGTATCAAGGAGGTTATATTAAGACCTCCTTGATAGTATGAAACACTATGTAACTTACATCACACTTTCCATGGTCAGAGCAGACTTTCTCTCGTCCAATGGGACAATCTGGAAGGGGAGGAGAAGATAAACAAAATGTAATCAACAATCAATCATAATGAAAACAAGAAAAGCTGCCAGGAGGCCCAAAATCAATCATCCTACCCACATACCAAAACTACTCTGACCACATGTATCTAGAAACATAAACAGACCTTAGATCATCTAAGTGAGAAATAAAGACTACTGTATGATGTTGAAACTGGAAACATAACTGCAAGTAAAACTTACCTATACACCTTGGTCCCCATTGGCCTTCTGGACAACATACTGGTAAAACCAAACACAATACATTTATTTCATCATCAATGCTAGGTACTATTTTCACCTAAGTTGAGTAAGGAAAAAGGGCAAAACGTTTTAATAGGGCCTACAACTTACAAGGGATTCAAACCCAGAATCTTTAGTTACTTTATAAGTCAACCATTGAACCCAACCACAATACCACCTTACCACCACAACATTATCAATCACACCATGATGTGAGGATATGTTAGGAAATTCAAACAAGAGAACTAGCAAAGGAAAACCCTAAGGTAAGGATGTACTCACCTTTAATGTGATCTATACAAAACCACTTGTACAAGTTGATGTCAGGACTCTCACTGTTCAGAGAAATAGGAAAATTGTAAAAAAAAGGTACTTTTAATATATAGGATATTAATATTGATGTTTTGTCAATTGTAACTTCATCATGAAAATGATCCAGGAAGCATTGTGGAATATTTCTATGATTATGGAAGGAAAACATATTGTTTTTGCTCTGTTTCCTCCTCCTGTTCTTCTTCTTCTCCAAACCAATAAGGTCAATGACCAGAACCAGACGTCTGTCACCATGGTAACTGGTGTTGGATTACATCATGCTGCAATTTTATAGCAGGAGGGATTTAGGCTCCTGTCTGACCATATATATATATGTGTGTGTGTGTGTGTGTGTTTGAGTAAGAATTGACACAGCAGACCATATGCGAATTAAGGTAGACATTATGC
The DNA here is from genome assembly GCF_001625305.1 of Branchiostoma belcheri. Lineage (NCBI taxonomy): Eukaryota > Metazoa > Chordata > Leptocardii > Amphioxiformes > Branchiostomatidae > Branchiostoma > Branchiostoma belcheri. The sequence continues at coordinate 1,686,108 of NW_017802380.1, read as the reverse complement.
ATTTTGCTTTTTTTTTTAAAATGTAACCTTTCTAGTTTTATTTCCAGTTTCATGTTTAATTTTTCTAGAAGATAAAAAAAATGGAGATGAAACTGACTCTTTTTGCCACCACTCCTCCAGTAGCTCCTCGTGTTCCTCCACCAGAGCGTAGCAGGCGTGGTTGTCCTTCACACACAGCTGCTCGATGATCTCCAACAGACGAACCTCGCTGAAACACCAACATCACATATTTTTGTACCATACGCATGAGCCAAAATACACTGTCAGGTTTCTTAACAACCCCTTCACAGACTCGTACATATCGGTTAGCACGGATACACAACTTGAAGAAGTTAATCTCCTGGTAGATATCGTGGGGGTAAAATAGTAGCAGTTTCTGATTGGCCCACATGGTATGATAGTCCTTAAGGGACAGTTTAAATCTTATCCTTCCTTAAGGTGATCTGAAATAAATTTCCACTGATTCTTAAAAACTGGTTGATCATTCAAGGCTAAAAAAAACTTCAGTACAGTTAACTACCATTGAACTGGTAAGAATATGTTTGAGAGTGTTGGTTTAAGTTGGAAGGGCCAAAGCTGCAATGTTTGGACACATTACATTTGCTTATACATGAATTTAGTTTAAGGCATAATCTCTTATCTACAAGTTTGAATGGCCTATCCTACGAGTAGAAATCACACTGTCCTTGTCCTAAGAGATGGAGTGTTCTATTACTACATGTACTAGGCTGAGGGGGGGGGGCTATGTGGACTTCAGACTGTTACTACGCTGAAACTGTCTCAACACCAGTGTTAACAGAGGTAAAGGATCAAAGCATTTTGTTGTCATTGATTTTTGTCATCAATTTATTAAGATGTCTGTTTACTGCAACAATGGTGTTGAGTGAGAAATAAGGAGGGGGTGGGGTCAGTCAGAAAGTCACTGTCAAGGTCACACTCGTCCAACCTTTCTGTCCCGTCCTTCTTCATACGTCTCCAATGAGAGCTGGTGGGTCAAGCGAGTCGTCGTTAGTGATAGAAAAGAACATGCAGACAAAACAAAAATGGTTTTATGTGTTGTAATTAAATGGTTGTATTGATAAAATCCTATGTTCCAACACTGTTGAAACATAGGTTAAGTTACGTCGATGAAGGTTAGACATCCAGGTAATACGATACACCAAAAAGCAGTTACTCAAGCAACTGGATATGATTTTGGAAACGGTAAGTTTCCAAACCGTTGCGAAAATCATATCCAGTTGCTTGCGTAACTGCTTTTTGGCATAGCTAGGTTAAGTTGCCTCTAATTATGAAGCCCAGGAAAAAGAAGTGTTAGATATTGATAGAGAAGCTTTCTTCATGCAACAAAAAGAGACTTTCGTAGGGTCAACTACTAACTATAAAGAGAAAGAAATTGCCCAATACTCCTATCATCCTTAAGAATTTTGGACCAAAAATAAAAAGAGTGCACAATTTTACTTCAGACATTCATAACCAGGGCTTTGTCCCAAATCATAACCTTTCTGGGATCCCCTACCGCAAAAGTACACCAGCCTCTATTAATCTTTTCCACCACCAGGATGTGGGATTCAGGAGTAAGCAGGGATGAGGGTCCTTAATCGTGGCGGAGCATTGTTCGGTTGGAACTCTGAACTCGTCATCAAGTAGTTTCAGCCTAACGAAGTACGTGGCCTTACGTGTCCCACGTGTCATTCGTACATGTGGTTTCATGTTACTAAATCCTGCACTTTTGTACGACATCCTAATAACAAAATCTACAAAAGATGATCTTAACCCCCCCCCCCACCAGTTTGTACTGGAACAGGTGGTTTTGGGCTATTCCATTACTGTGAGGGGTGGATTGCTAGTTATCCTTTGACTTTTCCTTCTCAACACAATAGAAAACATTCTCCGAGCAACACTAAAATCACTACACAATTTTGCCACATAAAACAGTGTTGCACATATAAAATAAGATAAAATACAACACTGTGTATTCCAAGTGTCATGCTGAATACACTGTGTTGTATTTTATTATGTTACACCCATCTGAGAAAATGTTTGTTTTAATTAATTTCTCCCCTGAGATTCGTCTTACTGTAATGTAAAAACCACAACCTGTTGCTCCAACACAAATGTATCCTTTATACTTCTAAGAGCAGTGTTTTTAATCAAATAACATCTGAGATAAAATCAGGAATAAAATTTGCAAGATATGCAAGAAAATACTAGTACTAGTAGCTAGTACTAGTAGTAATCTATTTGTTTAACAAGTATGCACATGTCATATCCAGTGATATGAAAAAAAATGTATCACATACTAGTAGATCCATAAAATTATGTACAGACGTACGCTTCAGCTATTACAAATACAGTCATTTTCAATGAAGTCTCTTGCCGGATTTTCCTACCTTCTCCTGTACTCCTTGAGGTACGTCTCCTCCCAGTCTGTGTTCCCGCCTCCGTAGCCCCCCTTCTCCGTCTCAGCGTACTTCTGAGCGAACCTGTCCGTGATTCCCTTACACGTCTCACAGTTCCACTGCAAGCCCGCTGCTGGGCTGTGCCACAGGAGGAGAAAGAGAAGACAGGAAAGGGCAGCAACGGTGTTCCTCATCGTCCTCGTCATCTTAGAAGACTAGTAGGTCTGTGTGTGTTCAGCTGAAGCCGAACGACATGAAAAGTCAGGCGAGAACTTTGGAAGAAAAGTGGGAGGGGGGTAAAGGAAGGTTCTCTCTGTGTTGGTCTCTACCAACTGGTGGCTAAGTCGACGTGTAGCTCCGATATAAAGGCTCTTTTCGTCACATAAAATGACGTGACATGTTGCGCTGAAGAGGGCTAGAAGATCCTGGTTTGAGTCCGGACTCGGCGTTTTCAGGGTCCTTCAGATTTTAGGCTTCGCCACCGCTACAACAACCTGGTGTTGTGATGAGGTGTTCTTCACAAACCGGATGCGCGATCAGCTGTTCGCGATTTCACTCGGAAGAAAAACCTCCTAGAAATTGTCTCTACTCTATTTGACACGACGCTAAGGAAAGTTCTGACTTCTTGGAAACTACTTGATGGCTGACCTCGAAAGGTTTACTCAATTTCGGACAGAACTAGCCGAGAAAAACGAGGCTTTTTAACTTCCTGGTCTGCCAAAACCCGGCTCCACGTCCATGGGCGCCGCCATCTTGTTTATGTTGGCCAATCAGAGCGCGCCACGCTGGGGAAGCCCACTTTGACACGCCTGGGATCTCCCTGGCGTCACACATCCCAAAACTCCCGCCAAAGTACTTTAATTAAACACGTGTACATTAGCCTCTACCAGGCTTCGGGAGGCGGCTGGAGAGAGTAGAAATTGGCCAAATAGAGAGATAACATGCCAGGGAAGCTGGTCCGCTAGAGAGTATATTTTTCATCGGCAAAATGTACTCTCTAGCGGACCAGCTCCCCTGGCATGTTATCTCTCTATTTGGCCAATTTCTACTCTCTCCAGCCGCCTCCCGATGTCTGGTAGAGGCTAGTGTACACATACAATCAGAGATGGCAAACTTCAACCCCTTGGGTATACCCATACAAGTCGAAAATTCACTTCAGATCCTTGGATTCAATATCATTGCTGTTCCATATCGTCTTGGTTTGACGTAGCAATGTAGCATGGCATCCGTTCAACACGCAATTTCAGCCAGGACGTTTTTAAAAACCTAATTGATTTCGGTAAAAAAAACTTTATTTAAAGTGTTTGGTGAAGGAATTAAAAACACACGCACTCACTCACTCACTCACTCACTCACTCACTCACGCGCGCGCGCGCACACACACACACACACACACACACACACACACACACACACACACACACACACACACACACACACACACACACACACACACACACACACACACACACACACACAAACTGAGTTCTTTTTTGTTTGCGCATCTGTCTATTGATGGATATTTTAGTTTGGATATAGATGGAGATATTAAGCCACTCTACAATGTAGGCAAACTTTTTACACACTAAGTGGGTAATGAGGTACAAAATGACCTTTCACCCTAAAGTAGGTTGACCTTTCATCCCAAGCTAGATGTGGCGACGGAAGTTTCCAGCAAGATTGTGCGGAGGTAAAGATCAACACTGAAAGCAGGTAAGAAACTTGATTAAGCGAAAAATTATTGCCTTATCATGAAGGGTAGGAGATAAAGGCCATCTCTACGGTATATAGACCTCATTTAGCACTTTTGGGAGTGAGAAATTTGGGGAGGAATGCGAGGCGAAAACAGCCGCAAAGTCTTACGAAACAAAGGGGACTCGTTTCTGCAATAAAAAGTTAACGTTAAGGACTTGAAGTGTGCTATAAATATGTTTGACAACAGAAGCCTTGCGTGGCTTACGTGGCCAACTTTGGAAAACATGTTTGTATTGAATAAAAGTTGTTGGGAATAAAACTGACATGGGGTGGGGACAGTATTAAATATTAAAAGGAAAGGGATGAGGCTGTAGGGACAGGAAGGAGTTATCCTAAAAGCGGGAAGGTACATGTATATTGCTTTCGTGTTGTGTATGTGTTGGTAGCTATAAAACAATTCACGGAGGGTTTGACGGATTTGATTTGTGATATTACATTAGTTATTGGGCCCAGATGATGTGGCTTTTTCCCCCCCACGTATCTGAGAATATAAAGTAATTTGACACCCCCTTGCAGAGCAGTGCATGTGATAGTCTATAAGTAATTTAGATCTATCATCAATCATATATGTTTAACAGTCAGGGTTATACCACTTTTTCAAAATGGGGGTGGCAGACCCTAATGAAAAGTGCAATATTTCACGATTTTGGTTTTCTATATTACACCAGTGTGTCAAGGGGTCACGTTACAAAAAAAATCATTTTTATTACATTGTATATAACATTATAAGATAAAAGATCAGCCTAGGTCAGCACTTTATCTCTTGCTACAGCTACTGTAACAGCGCTAAGAGGAGGGCACAAGGCTCGCATAAGACAAAATGTTTGCTATGAAGTATCATATGTTGGGGGTTGCATTTGAGTGTTTGCACCTGCAGTATAACTCATGGTCCTTTGAATGGACTTGTTTGAATTTCGGCACTTGGTTTAGAGTTATTGAGGTCCTAAAGAACTCTTATAATATGGGGCATTTTAGCAGTGTTTGCAGGTGATGCAATAAAATAATTCAGAGCCCCCCGTGTTGTATGTCTTGTGGGTGTGGTGGTATCATCTATTACAAGTCAACATGTTTTGTCTGAATTGAGGTCACTTTATATTACTGTGGACTGGTGCCAGCCAGCTGGTAAGTCTGACCAGTGGACTACATGCATGTATCTACATGTGTGTGTGTGCGCGCGCGCGTGCACGCGCATGAGTGTGTGTTAAACTTTGTGTTTGCGTGCGTGTATGTTCATTGGTGTGTTTGAGGATGGCCTTCAGCACCAAGGACAGACCAGTTTGGCTGCGCACATGGGAGTGATTGTACTTTCAGGAAGGATCTGTTTTTAGGCCGTATTGTGTAGTATGATGGTGACATCACCCATCTTTTTCTTGTAGTTTTTTAGTGTTAATATTTCTATTAATGTGATGTCTGAATATATTTTCAGCAGTCATTCAATCATTGTGATCTTCATGGAGTATATATAACGTTACTTCCTGAATTTGCACTCCTGTTTCACCAATTTTTTTTTTTTTTACTTAATGTGTTCAAATGTTATGTCATAGGTTAGAAATGGCAGAGGCAAGTAATTGGTATCCTACTTCAGTTCCGGAGAACCCCTATGATAGGTCTCCTGTTGGAGTTTTGTGGGACAAGGGTGCAAGCGATATCGAAGGTCAACCGGGTCAACCCATAGAAACCAGTTTGGACAGTCAGCCAAAGACACATACTGCTAAGATTAAGAAACCCTACTTGTGTGAGCAGTGTGGGTACAGGGCAAGTAGCAAGTCTGCCTTATCCTATCACATGAGAACTCATACAGGAGAAAAACCCTACAAGTGTCACATCTGTGATTACTCTGCTGCACGGAGAAACCGTTTGGCTAACCATCTAGCAAAACACACCGGTGAGAAACCCTACAGGTGTGGGGAGTGCCCATACAGAACAACTCAGAGTTATGACTTGACCAAACATATGAGAAGTCATACCGGTGAAAAACCCTACAAGTGTGACCAGTGTGACTATTCTACAGCATATAAATCCTGCTTGGACGTCCACCATCGAGCAAAGCACACTGATGAGAAACCCTACATGTGTGGGTACTGTGGGTACAGGGCAGCTCAAAAGGCTACCGTATTCATACATATGAGAACACATACAGGTGAAAAACCTTTCAAATGTGACATCTGCGATTATTCTGCAGCACAAAAAACCACTTTGGACGGCCATGTAGCAGCAAAACACACTGGTGAGAAACCTTACATGTGTGGGGAATGTGGATACAGGACAACCCACAAGTCTCACTTATCCCTACATATGAGAACTCATACTGGTGAAAAACCCTTCAAGTGTGACCAGTGTAGTTATTCAGCTGCACAGAAATGTCATTTGGACAACCATTTAGCAACTCACACTGGTGAGAAACCCTACATGTGTGAGCAGTGTGGATACAGGACACCTTGGAGAGGACACTTATCTCTGCATATGAGAACTCACACCGGTGAGAAACCCTACATGTGTACGGAATGTGGGTACAGGACAGCTTGGAAGCATCACTTATTCCGACATATGAGAACTCACACTGGTGAAAAACCCTACAAGTGTGATGACAATCTTCGCCAAATGATGTTAGCTTTTAAGGATTGATTATGCATCTTTGTATAGATTACTATGCACAACTGAAAGTATAATGTACAAAAACACACTGTATTTGTCTAAGTGCCCATTTAATAGAAGAAATTTTTCATCTACAAGTTCCTCAGGTTTCTTTTTTCACAAACAAGGTGTAATTCACAACATTTTCCTTTCTCAATTTGATTTTCAATTACTACATAATTGAATGTATTGACAGTGATGAATTCAATTTTACAACATCACCATGAAACTTTTTTGAATGTGTGTCGAGTATTTTTGTCTCAGCAGTTGAGAACTACAACAATAATTTACTTGTAGCCATTTGTATTGTCATTACTGAACAACATTAGTTCTAAAAGAGATATTTGAGGAACTCAAAATGATTATTTTCATTATCAGTTCTAAAATATTTGAGTCTTTTAGGGTCCTTTGCTTTACATTTTTTAAAATAAGTAATTGGAGTTTGTTTTCTGTAGCAATTTTTTCAAGCTGTATCTGTTTTGTTTTGAGAGTAAACTCTGTTTGATAATAGAAAAGTTAATCAGAATGAAATTCAATTGGTGATTCATAGTCTTTTCTCTTTCATCTTATTGTTTTGATAGTTTCAGTTAGTTTTCTTATATTTTTGAACATTCATCTAATTTTATTGTATTTTTTCATTTTTCTTGTGTTACAGACTGTTCTGTTTTTTGGCCAGTAGTACAGGTAGAAATATTTGTGTGTATATAGATTTTTTTAATCTTAAGAATTGGATTAGTGGCTAAGCCTCTTCCTTTTTTTGTATATATATTTTGTATTTGATAAATATCAATAAACATGTTACATGATACAATGTATATGAAACGAGTATGTGGTACTTTTTAGTGTGTAAATGTTGTTTCTACATGGATTATTAAATTATTCATAAATGAAGAATTTTTTCCTTAGCTCTTTAAACTTGAAACTTGAGCTCCAATGACAAAAATATACATAATTATAGCACAAGATCATAGCCAACCTTTTGTGAACCTTGTTACACACTAAAGAACATTTTCATCATTTCTGTGTCTGCTGCCATGTTGGTGTTCGCATTTGCAATCCAATGAATCATACTACAGTGGTAAAAATACTTTTTTTTTTCAGTTTTCTGCAATATTGCAGAATGCCAAAATTTTGCTCTGCAATTCGGAAATACTTGCAAATACACACTTAAAAGTCTGGGTCTAAATTGCATGTTTTACATTCTACATGAAATTTGAAAAATACATGCAAAATTACTTGAATGTATATTATAGAGTCAGTAGTAAACACAAAAGCTCTTAAACACCATTGAACCCCTAGCCTGATTTTTTCAGTCTGCAAAATTGCAGGTTTCTTAATTGTTCTTGTGCAATATTGAAATGTCTGCAAAATGCAGACTGCAGATGGGTATTTCTAACACTGTACTAGTATCTCAAATAATTTGGAACATTTCAAGGTCTTCTTCAATGTACCTTCTACACCTATTATATGATCAAGTCTAATGAGAACATGAATGATGATACAGTTTTGATGAATCTTAAATTATTAATCATAAAATTAATGCTAATAATTGTAATTTGCTGATGTTACCCTCTGATTTTTGTCCACCCTGTATTAACAGGTTCAAGGCACTTCACTCACCACATACAAATGTGTTGTCTGTGCGTGTTTCTACAGTGTAGTTTCTGTAGCCTGTGTTTGCACAGTCAAGCTCTCGGTCAGGAGTTAATGCCCCCACTTGAGGTGGGCGGCCGCCAGGTGTGTGATTTAGTCAGGTTAGTAGTTTCTAATATGTTTTGCCAAAAGCAGCTTATACTGTCTGAGGGGTGAGATCTGCAATCTCTGAAGGCCTTCTGTCAAATTCTGTCTCTTGTTCATGATATCACCAACTTGTTCAGAATCCAACTGCGTCAAATACATTGGCTTTCACATGTAGACATATTCTGCATATTATTTTTGCCATAAAGGATTGTACAATATATTGCGTGTTTGAACCATTAAATGTACAAAAAGTCCTAAGATTGGGGTGGAGTGTTGCCACATTATAGTTTAAACCAAGCTCTATACCAAATTTCATTAGTACAAAGTCCAGAAAAACAAACCTATAAATCACATTATTAAGCAGCATGGCATTTCAAGTACTTCTCAATAAAGCAATTCACAATTTCTCTACTTTCAGTTATTTTGAGGATTTGCTGATTTTGCTCATTCCATTCTGCCCCTACTATCACAATGTACACTGTTTGGGAAACTTTTTGAATCATTCATCACCTAATTCACCACTCAGTTCCTCATGAAGCTATGGATTGACTAAAATGATAACACAGAAGTATCATAAAAATGCCATGTAAGTTGCTAGTTTTTCTGATTCTAAAAACTGCTCAGATTTCTCTTTTGCATTTGAATCCCATCAAACAGATACAATACTCTGTTGTCTCTTTTGCAGTTTAATTCTTAAAAATAAAAAGACTCTAATTGATATCATACTTCTTTTGACTACTTGGGCACTAGAAGAGGTCTTGACTTGAGACAGTGTCTTTGGTTGATGATGTCTTTACTGGAGATCAGATTTTGTATTCTCCTGAAACAACATGATGTCATTTTGTTAATACATTGTATCTACAATCGTGATACTGTTACACTTATGAAGAGTACCATGTCAGATAAAATCAAATAGCATAATTTTACAAATGTCAATAGTTTATTCATGTATCTAGCCTGGGTCGACCAACCAACGGTAGAGACTGATGGAGCGGAGTAACCCAGGCTAACAGGCTCAAAGGAAGAAGAAAGTCTATTTCCACTCCTTGTCCTTGTGGAGCATAGGGGTGGTGCCCATCTCCATTTCTGTAGCCCTTGGGCCACACAGTTGTGCATGCACTACAGCAAGGGGCTAGTCTACTGGTAGTATTGTGTGTTTGACCTCCCTATACTCTTCCTCATAGATGGAGTGCTAAGCAGAGAAAGCAGTATGTACCATTTTTATTACCAGTCTTTGGTATCACCCGGCCGGCGTTAGAACTCACGACCTCCCGATTACAAAGCGAGCACTCTACAAATTAAGCTATTGCACCAGTCTCACAGGCCCTCAAACTCAGTCAAAGACTACTAATATAATTATTAAAACACTAGGAGCAACAGACATCGTCGTCTGTACCTTTCTGTCTGGCATCAGATAGAGCTTCCAGCAGGCTATGCCTTGGCCATCTGGCTGATCTGGGAGATGACGGCAGACGGCGGCCACCACGTCCACTTTCCTGCCTTGACTTCATCACGGACGTAGGAATCCAGCAGGGCTTGATAGATGAACATGTACTGAGCCTGGGATGAAACAACGAAGGAAGAAAAAAAGGTTTTAAAACTGTCAGTCCTCCCCTCAACCATTAGCATGGTCGCATATGGCGGCGCCCATCTCCGTTTCGTAGCCCTTGGACCACACAGTCATGCAATCACTACAACAGGGGGCTAGCCCACTGGACTAAGTGGTGTGTGTTTAACTCCCACACTCTTACCATTTTTAAAGTCTTTGGTATGACTTGACCGGGGATTGACCGACTGAATGCAAGGTGAGCACTCTACCCACTTGGCCATTGCACCAACCGGAAGAAGGAAAGAAGGAATAGATGAAAAAAATGCTTTTCCCATTTTGAGAGCTGTTCGGAAATGCGAATAGTATATCATGCAGTTGCCTCATGCAATAAAATATCCGAGTGGTCATTTGCAGTCGGGTCTTGATTGTAAGATAGCTATTCTAAGATGCGCTGTGTCCAGTACAACATTGATGTTGTTACAAAAAGCCATGAATCTTTGCTTGATATGAGTTTCAAGAGGTTTTTAAGCCGCAATATATAAATAAGTACTGAGTATACTGTCTAATGCAATGAAGCATTTAAATGTGGTGATATTGCTGTATCCTTTGCCATGCAAAACTATAAATAAGTACTAAATATACTAATGCAGCAAAGCATTTAAATGTGGTGTCATTGCTGTATCCTTTGCCATGCAAAACTACAATGTATGTTCATGTACTGTACATTGTTGTACATACCTTGGCCTGAACCATGAAGCTGCGGTTGCGGCGCATCTTGGACACGAATCCAAACACATCGACTTGTTTCTCCACAGCCATCATTTCCAACATGGCGTCAATGGTGATGAAGGTCCCAGTGCGACCCACACCGGCGCTTAGGAAGGGCAAGAAACAGTTTGTGAATCAAGTGAAATACACTCTCAATCAGCCCTTTAGAGTTTTGAAGCAATGATCTAAATGTTGTATTCAAATGATATTTCTAAACAAGGATGTGAATTTCGTATGTGCCTTCATTGTCTGGGGGATGGGTTAAGTTGAATGTGTTTTATGTGTTAGGAATCTCTGTAGACAATGGATCAGCCGAGAAGCTGAGTGGCAATACCACCAAACACTCTCAGGGGATCAAACCTAGCCTAGTTTAGTTACCAAGCACATATTTTTAACTCCCTCTCTACAAATTGAGGATATAGAGTGAGTGGAGCTAAAATAGGTCTGGTATCAAACCAGGCTAGATCGAACCTGAAACCCCTTCGTTCTGAGCGAAATGCTTTGAATGTTAGTTATATTATGCTACTAGTATGCACAAAACATCTCCCGTGGACAATGTACATGTACATGTATGTTCAGTCACCTGCAGTGCACGACTATGGGGCGGCCCCGTGGTGGCACTGACGCCATCACCGTCTGGTGGAACTTCAGGAGGTCAGTCGGGTCGTCCGGAACGCCGAAGTCGGGCCAGGCCAGGAAGTGGAACTGGGTAACCTTGCGTCGTGCAGCATTGTCCTTACGGAAAAATGGGAAAATAAGAAGAAGAAGAACTTTATTGCACAACAGGTTTAACAGATACGACATATGGCAAAATATACATACATAGTCGGTGATGCTTACAATATCTAACAGTTCTAAGAGGTGACAGTTCTAACTGTTCTAAGAAGCTGATCTACTTTCATACACATAAGAATAAGTGATATTTGAGAATCATCACAGAAAACTTGAAAACAAACACGGGTACCTTTAAGGACCACAGGAAGTATAGAGTCTTTTGTCAAGCTAAATTGAGTGAAATTGTGGATCCAAATAAACAAATTCAGCGGAATGTAGATATCTTGCAAGTGTACTTTTGTATATTTTAAATCTCTCCCTTGTAAACAAATGGTTTATTGGTCAAACATTACCCGTGCAATTGCAGCCTTTTATAGCGCTGAATTGATGCAGGGTTTACAATCTCATAATACACATGATACATATAATAATATATTTGCTCCACCCAAACTTTTGTGGAATTGTTGCAATATACTAGTACTACCGGTAGTACTAATCAACCCATTGGCAATATGGATATTTGTTTACTTCTGTGAACCTTAATTAATCTCTGACCTTGCCCACAATTCGATTTGGCACTGGAATTATGATTTCATATAGTTTTGCGACCCATGAAAGAGAGATGTGTTGTATGTATTGATCAGTTTTCATCAAATATTAAAGGAATGGGTACCTTTGTGAGCTGGAAAGTACGAGCGATGTAGTAGTCCATCTTGTTGGTGCCAACCAGGGTCACACGGAAGTTTCCGTAAATCATGGTGTCCGTCTCAGACCAGTACTTGCAAACCTTGTTCTAGAGAGCAGCAGAATGAAAAGATTAGTCAGGGGAAGGTGTAGGTGATCAGAATTGGCGAAAACACATACACGCACACACGCACGCGCGCGTTTGCACACACACACACACACACGCATACCCACACAATTGAACACACATGCACACACACACTCGCATACAAACATGTCTCCTTCATTACAAACGCTTACTTTGTACTGAAGACTAGTATTAGAATGACTGATACTCAATGTTTATGTTATAGGATACAGTAGTGTTTGAAATACAGATACTTGTATATCACGTTTGATATACAGATACTTGTACATGTATATCACATCTGGTGTGTTACACCAAAGATCGGTTATACCGGCTACAGTTCAACTTTACCTGGCAGTTCTCCACCAGGTTGGACAGCATGAGGATAGTCGAGGACCCGGTCTCCCAGATCATGCGCCAGAAGTCCTGAACAGTGTTCTGCATTGGTCCTAGGAAATCCATGTGTTATACACTTGGTTAGCTTGTTATTATGAAGCAGATGCAGATGAACTTTCAAGACATGTTATTTTCATGCCCACAAACCGTGAAACGTCTGAAATATGTACATCATTAGTGCTTTCACCCCAATGTTCTGACATGGCACCCAGGTCATACAGGATCAACTGAAACACTCTCACTTCCAATCCTTGCTGCTACATACAAACTCTGAATAAACTAGGGCCACCGAAAACAGTACTTCCTTGCCAGAAGTAACCTTACTCTAACCAGATTTGTCGGAAAGTAGGGATGTCGGCTGAAACATCATGATTTGTATAGTCCGAGGTGCCAATCAGCAGACTGATTTTTTGCTTAGAAAATGAAAATCCAGAAACTTAACAAATAAACAGAAAAGAGAATATCTGGACTGCTGTAGAGTAACACAGCAGACCTTACCTTGAGTTGCTATGTACTTCCTCTCCTCTCTGTAGCCCTACGATACAAGAATGAGTAACGTTACATACAAAAGAAGCATCCCAACAAACAGATCCATCTAAAATGATACAAATGTAGCCACTAAATAAATAATGTTGTTCATCCAGATTTTAGAAAGTTTTAATTTTTTCTACAAAAGTTATTGTGAAGCTGCTGAGAATTTAGAAGAGCTTGATGGGAGTACAACCTTTGAGTCTAAGTTTTTGACAGGTATGCCACAATGTGAATTGTAATAGTAAGCATAAAAGATTCTACCACTTGCCAAAATATAGTCAGACAAGTTTCGCACTTACGTCAATGTAAGAGGCATTGATGTAGTCAGACCTGGGATCATCATCAAGCAGTGACAGAATGACCCTGCTATGGTCATCTGTTGAAAGAAATACACATAGGTTTGCACAACTGTTACAATTTTGTAGTGAAAAAAAAAAGGATTTCTACCACTGCTTTGCTTCCAACAACATACATCCTTAGTTACGGCTAGTACATATCAAAAGTTTGACAATTAAGACTTCAATCAATCAATGTGCATGGGATATCATTGGCGTACTACACTTCACTCAACTGGAAATACAATGTGAACAGAAGAGTTGCCATGAACAAATAATGCTGACCTTGTGCAACTAGAACATTGAGGCAGACGCAGCAATCTGCATTTTCAGACACCTAGAGACCATCTGACACTCTCAACTAACACCTATTAAACCGTGTATAGCTCACAGATACATAAAATCTTGTCGATGAAATTAAAAACACTGTGGATGTTTGAGAAATGAAAAAAAGGAAAATTGAGGACACCAACATGGCAGTCAGCATCTACTAGCCTGGTATCCAGTCTTACGTGATTGGGGGTATTGGGTGTTCGAGCAGGTTGTGCCTTCAGGGGCTCTAATAGTCAATCCCCCGCCCAGTGCAACAGGCCGTCCAGGTAGGAGTGTTACGCTAATAAGAGACAGTATGCTTGGGGATTTGGTTTCCCCCAACACGATGTTCGTGGAGGGCTAATCAATCTCTCGTGAAATACACACGGGGAAACCTAAGTGAGGCGGGCGGGACAGAGCTCTTTCGGCCCCGACCACGAATCAGACTGGATACCAGGATAGCATCTACCAACTTCATTGAGATGAAAAATGTGTGAAAACGGTGTATAAATCTGACAGTACTCACAGCTGATGATGTTCCTGAAGCGGTTCTTGTCCCTGTTCTTCTGACAGGCCTGAGAATGTTCTTCTCCCAGCAGTTTGGGTAGAGCCTGGTTAGACAGAAGTACTCATGTCAAAATCAACTAGAAAGGTAACATTAGCAAAGCAAATGCATTGTTTACCTTCATATGGCCCAGCTTAACAAACTACTGCTTCATTTGTTCTTTATTCTTATTCCAAACACATTCATATGTATGGTGACAATGCATGGCCTTCTTGAAGTATGAAGTTATGCATCGCACTTACAACATTATGTAACCCAACACCAGTTACCATGGTGAGAGATGTCTGGTCTTGTTCATAGAACTTATAGTGTTTGGAATGGAAGAAGAAGAAACTGAGCAAAAACAATATGTTTCCCTTCAGTAAACATAATCATTCATAGCTTGCAAAAAGATGTGTGACATGAAAACCTGTACAATTTTTTTCTGCTGGAAAAAGAGACTGAAGTATATAAAAAACATATCTGACAGGAGGTACTTACCTCATATTCATCTGTGAACAGCTTTTCATCGTTGGCAAGCCTCATATTGAATTCTTTCTTCAGCCTGGTGACGGGAATGGGCTTGAGGAAGTCCAAGATTGCAACAGCTGTCTGTGGTCCTTTTGGCATCCCGGGCATACTCCATACTACATGTATTGTTTAAATGCACATACATTTAAACAGTGAATATCTGTGAATAGTTTTATCAGTTTGTTAAGAGTAATGTCTCTTTTTACACAACCAAGTCTTTTATTCGGCCGACATTTTGGTGACCATCTGTCACCTTCCTCAGGGCAATCATGCATATGTGTAGATACAATGTATGTAAATATTTTACGTTTGGGTATGCATCTAAAGCAGTGACACCCATACTGTAATGCAATGTGAACCAGTCAGATTTGCCCTGAGGAAGGTGACAGGCGGTCACCGAAACGTCAGCTGAATAGAAGACTTGGTTGTGTAAAAAGAGTCTCTTTACTAAATAAGTACAATATCAAGAAACATCCTCAGAACCCAAACATCAAACATACAAACTCCCCCTAAAACAGCACCACCCAAAACAAAACTTCCATCCCAGATTGTGCTAGCCTGGGTACCATCCCGGTCAGTTTACGTCAGCTCCCACAGTTGCTACCACCAGGGTTGGTGGTAGCAACTGTAGGACGGGACGTAAACTAACCGGGATGGTACCCAGGCTAAGATTATGCATTATGATGAACCGTACTTCCAGGTTTCGGTAGACTCGGCAGTGGTCGCAGGCCTAGGCGGCCTGGCATCGGGCTGGCTGACCCGGGTAGGTTTGTTGGGCTGTTGTGATGTTTCCTTGGTAACGGGGAAAGCACAACACATGCAACAGGTCAGTTAATCTTCTGTAATCGTCTTATGCTGGGCACTCATAGGAAATGAACATGTACATAAAAACTCTTAGTACTCTAAAAGTAGTGTAGCAATAAAAGGACCAGAAATTACAATAGATTTTGATGATTGATTGCATGCATGCATACTCACAATCACACGCACATACATACACACACAAACGCGCACACACACAAACACACAAACACGTGCGCACACAAACATATGCACACAAACACACACACATGCATACGCATACAAAAACACCCACGCACATACACGCACATACACACTGGCACACACAAACACACACACAAAGACTAGAGTAATGTGATTCACCTGAAGTAGAAGACAGTGAAAGCTGTGACTCCGATCCCGGCAACAGTGATGAATATTCCAGTCACCAAAACTACAGGACAAGACATGAATATAGCGGTCAGCATCTGCCTTTGTTGATATAGACAGTGAATGCTGAACAGGTGGTTGGGAACGGTAGCTGTATGTGTTGTAAATGGTATGGTTTGAGAGGCCAAACAAATTCTGTTTCTCCCTATATCTAAAGATTTTGATGACAATTAATATCTTCGTGTGCGGCAACTAAAGTGACACTCAAGTGGTTGGTTTTAAAAAAAAGGTTGCCACCATACCGTAAATCGTACAAAGCAGAAGCTCTGTGTTTCTTTAGGTAAGGTGGAGGTGGAAAGGAAAAGAAGAATGGATGCCAATATGGTCTTTTGTGTACACACATACCTGTGACCATGGACGAGGCTCCACTCGCCTTGTCTGCGCTGTTCCCTGCCCAGCAGACGTAACGCCGGTTGTCCAGATCGTCACCCTGTAAGTCCGCGATGGTGAGACTAGCCTCCACGTACGCCTCGCTGCCGCTTCGGCCCCTCTTCTGGATGACGGTGTGTTTCTCGTTGTCGTCGTTGGTGATGATGTTTGTGCCGTGACGCCAGATGATGCTGGGCGGGGGGTCGCCGGTCGAGCGGCAGTGAACGGTCATACTCGGTCCGGCGATGCTCTCTGCACGTCCGGATGTTGTCACCGCTTTAGTTGCAGCTACACGAAAAATATCGTTGTCTTAGGAGGAGCGTAAATTGAGGCCACTTTTCGCAAGCAAAAACAGCCTATCTCTGCAATGCAACCCACTTGACTTATTAATGTTATGTGAGCCCTGATATTTAAAACAGAAAGACCTAAAAGAGAAGGGACTGACTCTGGACACAGCCCTGGACGCGTCTGCAGATAGGGCCAGATGGAAATGTAGGCAGCTGCCACCATGCCGCATGCCTGCGAAGATGATGTGTTGAGCAGGATGGTGGTTATACCGGCTATACAGATACAGAAGCTGGTGTGTTGCACAGAAGGGCGGTTATACCGGCTATACAGATGGCTATACAGATACAGAACCTGGTTACGCAGAAGGGTGGTTACCCTGTATACCGGTTATACAGATACACAAGGTGGTGTGTAGTGTTGTGCAGAAGGGCGGTTATGCAGAAGCTGGACACACTGTGTTGCACAGAAGGCCGGTTATACCAGCTATACAGATACATATACAGAAAACAATCCTTCCATCCAGGAAGCTAATAATTGGGCCTCACGTTCGACACAGCGATAGTCGACCTCCAGGCGTTTCTTCACATGGCCGCACGGATCCCGTCCCTTCACCAGAAAGCTCGGAGTGGCGACGACGTCGCAGTGCCACCTTCCGTTGCACTTTCCTTGGATGCTGGTCGTAGCGTAGCGATCCAGACGGAGGTCGTTGCAGGGAAGGCACACCAGGGACTCGCATGTGTGAGTGGGATCCTGCCTGTACTGAGCAGTGACGACGTCTAGAACCCCGTGTAGGCAGACAAGCCGTGTGCGGGAATCGTGGTTTAGGTACACTGTAGCCTTGTCACTTGTCTCTGCAGAAAACAGAGAGGTTTGGTCAATGTGAGACAATTGGGATTATTTGGGCAGTCGATCAAATCAGTTTATTATTTATTTTTTTATTTATTTATTCAAAATTGCGACATGACAATACAAAGTGTGCACTAGGCAGCAAGTTTGCTGATAGCGTGCACACCCAACACATACCTGTACATATGACGTAAAAAAACAACAACAATAAATAGTTAAAGCAAGATTATACACAAGTATACAATTTTCATATAAATTACACCTATAATTAAAATGAATTATTATATAACTATACAGCAAAATGAATGTTAAGTTAGGCTCAGCTGGAAGAGGCACAGAATCTTTTTGATTGGGCAATGAATGTGTGGAGTTTATTAGCTGCCTCTGAACTCTGATCTGCGCATCATCATCACGTGACTTCATAACTTCTCATTGAAGCATTGTAGTGGTGTGCTTGTGTGGTGTGCTCCACAGAGTTTTCCCCAAGCAGTCTCCTCACCTTTTAATGTGTAAGAGTGCAGATAATAGTTTTATATCCTAAGTTAGGCAATGTTTGTTTGATTGATTGATGTGTGCTCAGTAACTGAACTGAAACTGAACCTGCAAAGATAATGCTAAACAACCAATGATTGGGTGTAACAGGTCATTTGGTCATGTATACTAGCTGCCATTGCGCCGTGTGGTGACATACTTTTGGTGCAGTTGAGTCCAGTCCATCCGCGATCACAGTAACAGCTGTAGCTGCCTGCAGTGTTGGCACACATCCCAAAGCGGCAGGGTTTGGTGTAGCATTCGTTGATATCTAACAACAGGCAGAAAGAATTGTTGTCTGTGTCATCACATTAGAAAGTATATTTTACATGTAATACTGGATTTACAAAAAGGCTGGTCCTTATTAACCATAAAAAAATGGTACGATAGGAGCCATAAAGTCAACACACCAGGCTGGTTCAAAATTTAAACAATAAATTTAGAACTTTCAATGATACCATTGCATTGAAAGATGGAATAACTGTAACAGCCAGGAAGAAAAGGACTGTTTTCAACTGTTCACTACAAAATATGAGCATTTTGCAGTCTGAATTTTTTTTTTTTGCAAATCAGAAAAAAGTGAAGCGGGTGAATCCATGAACCAATAAATTAAATTGGTATGGCCTAAAGGCTACTCTACTCAATACCATTGTCGCAACGTTTTCCACTCCAGCCGCTGAAACACTTGCATCCGAATCCGTTCGCCTCGTTTTCACAAGTCCCATGCAGACATGGCTTGACATGGCAGAAATCTCCTGCAGTGGACCAATGAATCAGATTATCAGTCTTGGCTCTGAATCCGAAGAAACAGGTATTTGTAATTGTGTTACTATGATGTAAGTATAATTGTTTGCTGAATGAAACTACTCTCCTCTTAACATCCGAAAACCCACAAATTACAGAAAAAGTGGGATCCTTTGTCTTCCTCTGTCTTAAAAAAAGAAGTCAAAGCCAGTAGTTTTTACTAGTAGTTTCTTAGTAGTTTCTCCTGTTCCTGCGATTAGCCCTCGGGCATGAATTTGCAATAAAACAACTATTAATCAAGTTGACTACTTACGTTGGTTGCAGTTCTTTCCAGTCCAGCCAGAATGACATTCGCACCTGTATCTGCCAGGGGGATTGCTCGATACCACCTTCCGACAATTGCCATGCTGTCGACATGGGTTTCCTCTACAGGGGTTGTCCTCTGTGTAGCAAACAATGTAATTTTGGAAGAACACATGGTACATATTTGTTTATTTATTTGTTCATTGGGATCTTCCACAAAGTGATTGAAAGGGAAGGCAAACATTAGTGCATACGCACCTTTACAAGTCGCCCTCCCCCATACAAAAAACACAAATGTACAACAACAAATTTACACATTCAAAGACAGCAATAGAACAAAAAATGCACAGAATACTAGTAGGCAATAAATGTAGTAAAGGGAAACTCCTGTTTTTCAAGTTCAAGTTGACGTAACTCACCCTGGTTGCAGTTCTCTCCTGTCCAGCCAAAGTTACAATCGCACATGTACCCGGACGAGCGACTGGCATCTTGCACACACCTGCCGTGCTTGCATGGGTCTTGCATACACGGGTTCATCTCTGTGAACAATGGAGCGTGTTTACATCACGGCAACATGGATGCAGACACTGTTACTTGCATTTTATTCCATCCTATGTTAGGCATTTTGGATGTCTCTGTGTCATTTGTTTAACCTTCATGACCACGTAGATTTCATGTTGAAGCAACTTTTTTTTTTTGTCCAAACTTTTTTTTTATTCACACGCTCGCATCAGTTTTGAGGTTCCCAGAGGATGTCATCCATATAATCAAATCAACATGGCCTAACTAGGGACACACAAGGTGACAGACACATATAAAACAAATCCTTCCCACACAAGGAGGTGAAAAAAAGGAACATAAACTCCTTGGCGAAGGCAAGTATAATGTCCTTGATGAAGGTAAAATGATTGCAGACCAAAGGAGGATGACTTACTACGGTCGCAGTCATCTCCAGTCCAACCGTCGTGACAACGACAAGTATAGCGGGGGTAAGGGTAGAACGCCCCAGAAGGTCGACAGACACCATTCTGACATGAGTTTGGCGAGCAGTCCTTTCCTGTGTACGAAAACACGTGAAAAAAAGTGGACTCCTTTCCCGCTATGGAAAACACGGCATGGTGTCTTATCTGCGTTGGGAGGACTCCATAAACTAAGTTGGAATGGTCTACAGTGAGTGCTTAACTACACATCATGTGAGATGTGAGTCTGTGTGGCAGTCGTTAGTGCTACCTTAGGTTCACATTGAACTGGGATGGCCCCGTGGGCGGAATACGCCCTTCTCTAGGTGGCTGGTTGTAGGATGGCTGGCTATTTAAAAGAACGCGTTAAAAACTCTACAAAACGCTGTATCAAAATATTCCCACCCGCCCGGAGCCTACACAGGAAGCTAGGATGTTAAGGCATTGCAACTGAGGTAGCGTACTGTGCCATGCTGGTGAGTCAAAGGTGTCTATATATTAGTTATATTGTTAGTAATTGACTTTGTCAGTAATTAGAATTATTGATAGATAAAAACAGGTGCAGTTACGTTCTGTCGACGAATGGTGTTCAGGAGCGGCAACATGCGCTCATCTAGCGGACCAACTGACTTGGTTATCTATTTGGCCAATACATTTCTTGCTATCTCTTTCCACCCGCTTCTGAGGCCCGGTAGAGTGTTCATATCTGTAATATCCCATCTAGCATTTGTCTAGACTTCCAAACAAAGCACTCACGGTGGTTGCAGTTCTTTCCGTCCCAGCCAGGGTAACACCTGCAGGTGTATTGGTCGCCGTTGGCACAGCAGGAACCGTGGTTACATGGGTCCGGATTGCACGGATGGCGTACTGTATTTGTGTAAGAATTGCATTATGTCTATGTAAGTTGCAGGGTAAGATTGCAGTATCATCAAGTAAAATATGCAAAAATGTATAGTTTATTAAAACCTCTACATAACCCATTTTGATTCACAATGAATTTCCAGTTGAATTCTCAAGAGCAAATTGTTTCTTTAGCGAATCCCCATGAATATCCAACGTTGACACGTCCGTCAATATTCCTCTCCTTCTGAGTTATATAAGTCAAACGTTCCAAAGATCCATTGTGAAATGCAGCTTACTGGCAAGTTAATAAAATTCTCCATCAGTTATGTAAATTGGGGACTGATTTGCATAATTAGCATTAGATTATGTCAGTCAACGCATGCCAAGAGAAAAGGGCTCTTTGTGGTTCATTTGTGGCTTTTCATGTGTATTTTTGCACCTCAAATTGTTTGATAGCTACAGATCATCACAATGTCTACACACAGGTAAGTTCCTGGAGTACCATCGATCTTGACATTGCAATACAATTACATAAAGCCATCACTACTATATAAAACAGCAATACTGGAAATGTACACATGAAAGAATCCTACACAGAAGACAACACATTCCGGCCTATATAAAACGCCAGCTTCCTAAACATTTCAAAGCGCTTGTTTTTACGTAAATTTATAACTTGTTATGTAGACATTTTTTTGCAGTAAAACATCGACCTACTATTCTTCACGGTGTCACCGTGGTAATAATGTTGTATACCGACCTTTGCAAGAATACTTGACCTTGTCTGATTTTCCATAACATTCGGAAGAAGAATGGCTGGGAATGACGGTGCATCGGGGTTTGTTATCACAGGCTTTGCGGATGTCACTTGCACTGAGTCGAAGACCGTATCCGGGAGCGAACGACCATCGGAACGGCATGCGATCCACTGACTTGATGAGTAAGACGCCACGTTTGCAAGAAAGAGTCAGGCGTTCCCCACAGTCAATAGTCACGGTCTTGGTTTCCACGACTGGAAGGAAAGCAGTACATTCGAATTCCAGATTCAGCATCAGATGGCAATCAAGCTGCATGTTACATTTACATGATATTACACGGAATCTGTTGATAGTTACATTAAAATCGTTGCTTACAAGATCACGTGCAATTACCAGCCTCCATAGCATGCCAAAAACTGGGGGTTTGGGGGGTCTTCAGGGTCTTTGGGAGATTTTATGTGCTATTTTCTGATTGCATATAGGCAACATAGCCAGCCTGGTTGAATTACCCCCGTTTTTAGACCTGGGCTAATCAGAAAACAGCCGAAGACCACCAGTTCTATAAGCCTGCTACGGAGGCTAGGCAATTACACATATTACGTGTGTAAAAACATGTTAAAAGCAGTTGAATAAAAACATCGGCATGTCATTCAAAAGCAAGCTAGGTAAATTTGAAACCTTCTACAGTTACATAATATGAGATTAGCTCATATTGTCTAGCTCCGGAGCTCTAGGACCGAGGGACATTTCGTGTGACGGCTTGCTCCCACGACTTGCTCCCGACAAGGAGGTTGAAGCTTAAGAGAGACTCTCCAATGCAACCAAGGTCGGCGCTAATCTCCAAGCAGATCCCTAGCTCTCGGTGGCAAAAAGACAGTATCAAATTGGCCAGGCAGTATCCATTAGCCAGAGAAGCTCCATTAGCCACCGACGGGGATCAGGACAAAAAAACACGGCCATATATAAAAAGGTAACGATCATTCCCCCACAACCTCTGCTTGGAGAGTAGGTCGGCGCTGGGTTGGGACAAGGACGTTAAACATTGTTGAAGCTCCTTGGTTGGGGGTAGCCTGGAACTCAGCCTTCTTCGGCTCCGGTTCGTTCCTCTGATCGATCGCACCCAAGCAGACATTCAGATTTGACACCCAGTTCAATATCTACGTCCCCTGCTCCTGGTCCACATCTTGTGGGTGTGCCTCATGCACTGCTTTAAGGCTGCTTAGTATCATAATTAGCTTTTTAACTCTGTACATAATGACATTTGATAATTTTTGTACATAATTAATTCTGTGTATAATTTTTACCGAATTGTATATTTCATGTCTACTGATTTTTGATGTCTAATGTTTATTGTTTTTCTTGGTGTCGTATTGTTTTGTATTATCATTTCAGGTTTGGGAGGACAACTTGTAAAGGCGTTGATACACCTGTTTTGTCCTCCCTTCCACTTGTTTTTGCTTGTGGTAAATTCAAATAAAGAAATAAAGAAATAAAGCAGAATATTGACTTTCCCGAATTTGATTAAATCATATATTCTGGTGGCGCAGACGACTTCTATGGACTACGGAAGGCAACCTCGCCGATCAACTGCCAACCACAGATAACCTTGATCGCGATTTGGTTTTTATTGTCCAAATAAATGGTTTTTATTGTCCAAACAGTACCCGTGCAGTCGCAGCCTGTATACGGCTGAATTGATGCAGGGTATCGCATAATCAATACAAATCACAACAATTACAACAATCAAATAATACACATGATACACATATTTGTCGCAAGGGTCTGTGCGGCTGCCATTCGGCGCCACAAGGTGACCTCAATACGACTTTCCCCAACCGAAGTTAGGTACCCATTCACACCTGGGTGGAGTGAGGAAAGTCGTGTAAAGTGCCTTTCCCAAGGGCACAACGTCGGGGCGCATGTTCAGACATGTACCGGGTACGACTCGGAATCGAACCCGGGTCTCCCGGTTCATAGTCGATTGCTCTAACCACTACACCACCAGACGCCATCGGATTTACTCCCAACCGTGGTCTGGAGAAGGCCATGGAGCCATGACCGGCTATGTGTGACATGGGCTTTAGTGTGTTGTAAAGTACTAGTTCTCACCATGACTATATTACAACCATTTTCTTTTAGTGCTTATGAATCCTTCGCACACAACGTTGAATTTTGATTTTAATTTCCGACACAGAAATTGAAAATTGCCAAGGTTAGACCAGCGTCCGCCGAATATAGTAGAGGGCATTCATTCCTCAAGCTACCGACATCTTGCACACGCAGTCGTCCCTCAGTAAGACATCTGGAGCCGCATAGTTCCCGTTTAGAACTTTTATTCAACCTGACCAGCGCCCGCCGAATTCGAAGAGCTACAGAAGCCTCTCCCAGCCCTCGGGAAGCGGTTGGAAAGAGCAGAAATTGGCCAAATATAGAAAGATAACATGCCAGGGAAGTTGGTCCGCTAAAGAGTACCGGTTGCCGCTCCCGAAGCCTCAGGCCTTGGCCACCTGGCAGCACGTCTAAATCTAGCCTCCGTAGCAGGCTTATAGAACTGGGGGTTTGGTGGTCTTCGGCTGTTTTCTGATTAGGGGGTAATTCAACCAGGCCGGCTATGTTGTCTACATGTATATGCAATCAGAAAACTAGCACACAAAAGCTCCCAAAGACCCTGAAGACCCCAAAACTCCCTGTTTTTGGCATGCTATGAAGGCTACTCTAAATCACCTGAATGGCGTTCGTACGAGCCCCGAATCCCCCCGTAGACGTGGTTCGGTCCCCTCTGTCGGTATGCTCGTCCCTCCAGCAGCCAAGGCTAACAATACTAGTACTAGTATCTCGGGGCGGAACTGGCTTGGGAGCTAGAAAGCATCACCGGTAATGCTAAGGCCACAGTTCCCAACCCGGGGCCGACAGTGGGGTAGTTTGTGGGATCTAAAAATATGATATAAAAGACAACTCTTCCGCTGCCTGGCTCTTCTTTTCTTTTTTGCCCAGCCAGGCCCCCGACTTTTCTACCTGGCCTTGGACCCTGGTCCTGGAGACCCGTACAGGGCAGCGCAAAGGAAAATTTTAATCATGACCACGACAGCCGGCGGCGTCCTCCCGACTGCGGAGCCCGGTCGGAGTTAACCTAGCCTGGAGTCCAGCCTTGTTAGCTTTGGTCCGATCGTGGGGAGCTAGGGCGGTTATACCGGCTATTATACCGATAGAGATACAGAACCAACCAACCAACCAACCAACCAACCAACCAACCAACCAACCAACCAACCAACCAACCAACCAACCAGTACAAAGTCAAACAAGAGAACAACAACAAAATGAAGAAACCAAACAACAAACAAAACGCTGTGGACACTATAATCTCCCATGTACCTTGTTGTTTCTGTATCAGAGTCTTGCACAATGATTAAGTCTGCAGTGGGCGGAGCGGTCGGTGTTTGAAACCCTGTGCCAAAGTTAATCTCCAAGCAGATCTTTAAGCGGAGCCACAGTGTGAAGCGGAGCTAAGACAGTATTAAAAGTGTCTTTTGATACTGTCTTACCCCCACCGAAAGATCTTCTTGGAGATTAAAGTGTCCTCTGTTGAGACACCGTCTATTTTATTTTGCCGTTGTTCAACGACGGAGCTCGAGGATAATCTCAAGGCACATTCGTGGCTGATCCTCTTAATCTTCAAGCAGCTGAAACGGGCTGGGCTCCGTGTGTCGTTTGCGACCTTGTCTGCGTGTCTACGTCTATCTCTAGTGATGCGCTCTTGCTTGAGGGCGCACTCTAAGATTTTTTTTAAATGTGTGTTTCATTGAGTCTGAAACTGGTCTGCAACGATCGGAACTTCTGTCCGCAATGACTGACAGACTTTTCTGGAGACAAAACTTCACTAGCTGCACCTCATACTAGAGGAAGAAGAAGAAGCAGTCCACTGGTAGTGGTGTATGTTTTAAGTGTTTAACTCCCATACTCGTTCTGAAATGCGAAATGCTAAGCAGAGAACGCAGTATGTACCATTTTTAATGTCTGGGATCGAACTCACGACCTACCTCACTCTACCCACTCGGCCATTGCACCGGTTGTGCCTCTAGAATGCTGCAAGCACACGCGTATAACACCAGGGCTGATGCTGATCCTTACATCTGCTTTGAGATTATAATCATCCCAACCAGGCCAGACAATTACAACAAACCCCGGCACGTGGGCGGCACCACATCCCCCGGGTAGTTATTGTACAGTCCCCGAGAAAATGCAGATAAGGCCAAGGACCAAGTGGTTGGCAGGCAGGTGTTTGTAAAAAAATCCGTAACTTGCGAAAAAAATCTTGTTTTCCCTCTTTACAATAATGAAATTATTTGTACAAAATCATTTTGTAGGTAGGAGGTGGTTAATCTCCAAGCAGATCCCTTTCGGTGGCAAGACAGTATCATTAGCCAGAGGAGTTTTGCCGGCCACCGAAGGCTAATCAAATGCATACCGTCTTACCACCGAAAGCGATCTGCTTGTAGATTAACCACCTCCTACATTCAATATGATTTTGTACAAATAATTTCATTATTTCACGAAGGGAAACAGGACGACTTGGACCATTACCAACTCGGACCATCGCAAATCTGCTCAACTAGGTCCAACACCTTGGTCAACTCTTGGTCAACCGCGAATCCAAAAACTCCCTCGGCAGCAAATCGTCCCACGCGGCGGCATGTTACTCGCGTCGCTCAGAAAAAAATAATGCCGACCCCCAACAAGACTGCGAAGGAGGCTACAAATTTACAGCAAATTTAGCAAAAACACCCACCTTCTAAAAAAACCATGTCATCTCTCATGACTCTAACATTTGCTGTGGGAGCAATGGCGTATTTTCTGTCACGTAGATTCTATCGCACCCTTAATTCATAACACATCATTACACATTTATATATACAAATGTACTAGACACTTCATATGATGACGATGTACTAGACACATTGTTATTTCAGGAGGCAGTAGCTGTGTGTACGTGTTGCCGTTTTTACCGTCTTTGGTGCGTGCGTACTCTCCAAGCAGAGGTTTGGGTTTTGGGGGTATTTTTAGTGTGTTTTTAGGCTTTTTTTTCGGTGTTTCTCTTTTGCACTGAATTTTTTTCAGTGCAAAAAAAATTCAGTGCAAAAGAGAAACCCCGATAAAAAAAGCCTAAAAACACACTAAAAATACCCCCAAAACCCAAACCTCTGCTTGGAGAGTAGTGCGTGCGTACCATTTCAGTTTAAGTTTACGTTTAAGTTCCGACCTCCTATTCTGGTGTGGATCCCTTTTTTTTTATTACAAAGAAAATTAGATATGATTTCTGGAAGTTGCACACTGGTGTTTTGTTCTTCTTTTTTTTTTTCAATTTCGCGATACAAAAAAATCATGTCTTTTCAAATCGGACATATTGATCATGACACTTTTTTTTTGCACGAAATGAATTGTTAAAAGAGATTTCCTTCGGTACGTCTAAGTTTCAACGTATCATAACGGGCATGTGGCTCACTCCTAGCCTCCATAGCATGCCAAAAACTGGGGGTTTTGGGGGTCTTCAGGGTGTCTGGGAGCTTTTGTGTGCTATTTTCTGATTGCATATAGACAACATAGCCGGCCTGGTTGAATTACCCCCGTTAGAACTGGGCTAATCAGAAAACAGCCGAAGACCACCAAACCCCCAGTTCTATAAGCCTGCTGTGGAGGCTAGCTCACTCCGACGTTTTCACTGAAATGTAGGAAAAATACGACAACATGAGGGAAGAGAACATGTCCACACCTTCCAGACCGTGAAGCGCCTTACCTTCGTCCATATAATCCGGCAGCGTTGCTGGGATGAACAGTAACAGGCTCAGCAGCACGGTAGACACGGTGGCGACGGCAGGACCCATCCTCCGGCCACTGTTGTCCGCTCGCTCCACTTCAGACCCGGAGCAAGACTGCGTACGTAGCTGTGAGAAGAAAAGGTGTGCGGCGACTGAAACACCACGCCCGGCGGCACAGGAGTATACCACACGCCGCACGGGGTGGGGCGTGCGTCACTTGCACTGCTGTCTTAAAGCCGATTGGCTACACGAACGACTTAATCAAAAACATTAATTTTTTTCTCTCAACGTTTGTTCGAGCGCGATGGCTGATGCAATCGCGCCTTCTGCGTCTGGGTTTTACAGAAAGAAAAAAAAAACAACTTGCTGTGACATTTTAATCAACCAGGCAAATGTTCTGAAGTAAGAATTCAAAGACTTCAGCCCAGACTAGTCAACCTTTGCATCGCGCCATTACGTCACTAGACCTTACCTAGGCCTAGCAAAAAAAATGTTTTCTGTTTCATTCCTGAAAAAATTACAGTCGGTAGGTAGGGATTATCTTTTTTCTTTTAGACTTCAGTGACATCTACATAAGGGGTCCAACTTATACAACACAGTTTGATAAAGTAAAACTTGCATGAGGACACTTTTATTTTCAATGTCAATGTTAGAAAACCAATTGTACATTTTATCACTAAGCCGTCAGATCATGGAGCTAGAAAAGGTTGATCAGCTCGAAAATTTATGTCCCTTGCAGGGGTCCACCCCCCAAAAAAGTCTAGGTTCGGCAGGTTTTTATAGGGTCGATCGGGAAACAGGAAACACAACATTTTTTCCTAGGCCCCACCTGCCGTTGAATATATATTTGTGAGAGTTTAAGATTGCGATGTGGAAGAATATCAGTCGTTGATTCTACAGATTAGGAATCACGAATGTCTCTGTCGTCAGAGACAGCCTGCAGGGTTCGGGAGACTCCGATCGGGATCTCTGCCGTAAATTGAAATCTCTATCATATATGTGTACTCTGGAATCGAAAGGGAGGAAATACAGTTTCAATATTCATGATGTACAGAAAGCAAACAAAATTTCTGCACTGCTTTTTTTCTGCAGAGCCATAAAGAAAACAGGAACAACAGTATTGCAAGTTCAATGCGAAGTTGCGTGTCGTTATATGCGTTGGTCGTTGAAATATCCAACATGTAGATTCGATACATCTCTTTTTTTCCCCTTTTGTACATTCTAAAAGCTTTCTTTATTTCAGTGTCTTGAAGGCGCTTTATAGAGTAAATGCCATGTGTGTAAGGCCCGATTGTAAGATCTGACCAGCTCACACCGGTACGGACCCCTATCGATGAGTGTGGTGGGTTTTTTTACGTGCTCGAGATGTGGCTCTCCTGAAACACGGGACCTCCGGCTTTACATCCTGAACTAGAGGTCGGAGATCTCATGTCTTCGTCAGAGGTACATCGTTCTAGAGAAATTAACATGCGTATTCTTCAATCTTTTTAATAATCAATTTGGTCTAAAGAACAAAAGAATCTCTGTACTATTTCTATGGTACAGAACACCCTGAAACGGTTTGCCGCAGATTATACAGATGCGTCGTCACCCGTGTTAGCCCCCCCCCCCTACGTTATTTGAGTTGGACTGTTACTGGAAAAAAAACGTTCAAGAAATTCTTACTGTGTTGAAAGTGTCACGACAGCGCCGCAAAATATAATAAGAAAAGATGTTATAAAGGAAAGAATCAGAACAGGGTGACTACTGCTGTTTTGTTAATTTGTCTTTATGACAAATAGAAGACTTGTTTCTTGTGTTCTTTGTGTCCTAACATTTGTACTTCTACAGTTAGTATATTCCAAATCTAGGCATCTCGTTTTTCGGCCCTTCGTGTTTTTATTGCGCGCTTGCCTTAGATTTAAGGTAATTAGATTTAAGGTCTCCAGTGGACGTCATCCATAGCAATTACTTGGTGTGGCCGTACGCGTAGAAAATAACCTGACATATGTCCAACCTATCCTCCCCCTGCTGAAGTTATAGTACAATCCCTCAATGTAACGTCATTTGATCCCATCCCATTATGGGGTTCCCCGCTATATCCAGCTGTCGGCTGTCTCCAAGCAGATGTAGGTGGGGGATTTCTAAACACAAAAGGTCCTATTACGGGGACATAACGACCTCCACGACTCTCATCTTTGAACTCAATCTTGGAGACCACGACAGTAATATGCCTATCAAATTTCATTAACTTCCATCCATACATACAAAAGTTATCCTGCTCACAAGAAAAATTAACAAAATGCCCCCTGTAGTCACAACAAAACCCCCCACGAAGCTCAGTAACGAACTTAACCTTGGTCCTGACAATAGTAAGCACCACGCCAAGAATTATAATCAACATTTTACAAATACTTGAGTTATCTTGCTAACAAGCCACAAACACAAAAGGTGCACTAACGTGACGCACGGACCCCCCACGAAGCCAAAACTTGTACTTGACTTCGGCCTTAACAGCGGTAATCTGCCTGCCAAAAATCATGGACGTCGAATCATGCCTTCCAGAGTTATATCGCAAAACCCGCAGTTCCCCACACTCCGGCGAGACAATTTCATAGTCCTTCTGACGAAGACAATGAAAGGACGTCTCTAACCGAATTCACTTGGGTCCATTGAGGAACTATGTGCACTATGTGTCATTCCCAAGGGCTTAACTTCGGGGTGTCCCAGGTTTGGAAGCCAGAACCGGCAGATTATAATTCAGCAACCCTAATAACAAGGTTATTGACAGTATCTTGACACATCGATATGTACGTAAGAATACTTGTGATGAATTGAGTCTGATGCCACAACGTATTTTTAACAAGAGTTTTATAAATATATACAGTTTTTAGCTCGTATTTAAGATGGTTTTATTGTTATATTGTATGACCAATTGCTTCTATGTTTTGTCACACCCAATTCAGCTAAAGCGACTTAGCTGCCTATGTGTGTCAGCTGTGAACTGTTTGAAGTGTATTATCTTAAAGGTTGCGAATAAATAACCATTCTAAAAGTTCGCACAGACGACAGAAAATTCCTGGAAATGGCATGACCCCCCAGACTAATGTTAACTATTTGCGTGGGAGGAATTATGAACTCTATTTAAGTCGAAGACCAGTGCAAACGAAACATGGCGGATGCCATTTAAAAAATTTGCTGTATCGGTTATGTCTTATATTCAACATTAGTACAGTTATCATGTCAAGCACGTTGGGCAACAAGGGCACAGCTTCTGGCTAAATATATAATATATGGTTGAAATTATCGTTGTCCTCATGATTTGTAATCACGTGGTGTCGAAAATTCATGCCACGTGAAAGTGAGCAGAATGGTCCCAGAGCAGACTAATATGAAGAGTTCATTTCGCTCGCAAATCCTCAGAACACGGAGATCAGAGCGCGCGGCTGGATTGTGCCGGGCTGTAAAGAATGAATTTAAACATGAAACTTAATTGTCTGCAAGTTGTTTACACAATCTTGAAACAATCCATGAAAAAGAGAAAAGAAGAGAGAGTGGGGGGAGGGGGAAGTGTAAGAAAGAGAGAGAGAGAGAGAGAGAGAGGTGGAGAGAGGATAAAATTATTTTTTTAAATTTCAACGTGTAAACAATACATAGTGGTGACGCACTCACGCAATATGCTTATATTCACGTCATCACTAGACGTAAAATGAAAATTACAACACATGGGTAACGCCCAGGTAACAAGAAAACAGAGTTAAGCTATTCTAAATGAATACAGAACTACAAATCAGTTATTAAATCGCTTGGTTTCAGAAAGGTATAGCTGTGTAATAGTGAGTATTTGAGAGTTGACTTTAGATGAAAGTAAAGGTGATCCATTGAGTAACAGATACCCTGTAGCACTATCAGATAAGTTGTTAATATCTAAGATAACATATAATATCTAAGATAAATTATTGTAAAGTATATCCAGAGTTTTGTCTCTTGTTATTCTCCGCCTTCTCAAAATAGTAAAATGACCAACAATCTAAAGAGAGGCCGCTACGTCTGTCTGATGAAATCACATGAAGTATACATTTCAGGACCTCGCGAATCAATGCTTGGAGAAGGATTTCCTTGTTTTTTTTGTTTTAATCGTTAATTTTTATGTTAATTATCTAATCAGTTTATTCTGTAACAGCGACCTGAATTACATGTATAAGACTTTTGTTTTAATTTCTTTTCGTAGATGCAAACGAGTTTCTACACACTCCAGTTATTATTTCTGTGTCTTGATTTTGTTTAATCAATCAATTATTTCATTGTTTAATTTTGATGTTTGATTCATATGTTTTGTCATCAGTTACCTTTGTTTGGGGTAGGCCCTTTGAAAAACCACCTAGGTTTCTGGCCTACCCCGCATATTCTTTGAATGTTATTATTTGATTATGAATTTTTGTTTATATATGTGCAAATAAACAATAAACAATAAGGATTATTTTTCATAACTCAGTTGATTGTAGGGAGGACGATTGATTATTAGTGTATGTTAGTCTAAAACATAGCCACCTAGACTAGTATAATAGTTGGATACGTAATTCTTATCTAATCTATATATGTCATTTATTTCGTTTCATGGGCTAGTCTTCTAAGGCTCAAACATTAAAATTACATAATCACATACATGGAAAATACAGTGAAAATACAGTGATATGTATGAAAATGATAAGTATATATGAGGAAAGACATTTTTGAGGAGACGGGCACGGGAGGCATGAAACAATAGAAAGAGTGGATTCTTTCAAGTACCACACAGTCTGCTGTAGCTTGACGACGCTTAATTCATTTTTATAAACAGTTGTTTCCGGAATATTTCGTAGGTAATGAATGAGTTTCCAAAGCAATGTACTTGTACAATATAAAATTGACAAGTTTATTTCAAATTCGTGCCCGGATGCTAATTGCAAATTACAAAACATAAAAGAACAATGAAATAGAGTATAAAATAACTTAAGTCTATTTCTGAAGGGTTTGACTTCATATATATATACATATATATGCGAGAATATGCGACAATGCATTGGAACTGCATTCTTATATTAGCAGCGACACCTAGCGGCAGTGCGAACCAGTCAGTGTGACCCCAATGAAGGTCCCTGAAACGTCAGCGTACGCGCGTGTACGCCTCCTCAGGTTGTGAATAAAGATCATGTTACACAACCGGTTTTCATTTAAATATTAATACTTGGCGGTTTGGTATATGTCCCTGGGAAAAATAAGTCTCCATGATAAATTATAAAGTGGCAGAAGCACAAACACATGCGTTGATCTACTCTCCAAGCAGAGGTTGTGGGGGAATGATCGTTACCTTTTCATATATGGCCGGCTTTTTTTGTCCTGACCCCCCTGGTGGCTGCGGACCCTCTCTGGCCAATGGATACTGCCTGGCCAAATTGATACTGTCTTTTTGCCACCGATAGGGATCTGCTTGGAGATTAGCGTTGATCTAAAAGTTTTAGCTCTGCACTGGGTGAACTCTGCCTTGCCTTAGACTTATGCGGCGGCGGCGTGAATTTTTTTCGGAGAGAGACGCGAGTTATGCCGGGCAGGGACTTTGGCAAAAAAAATCCATGGCAATGCTCATACCCCGACCAATTAACCTTTCCTGGCGCTGAGGAGTGCCGAATAAAATAAAGGGTGTGAAGTTGTTGTAATGCAGTATGTTATGCACTATGTTTTTAAAAATTCTTTTCGTAGAATAAACGGATAAATCATTGAATAAATGTCCAGAACGAAAGATAAAAAAAAAACAGACTTTCTGCAGCAGTACGAAGGAAGGCCGCTAGGAGGCCGAAAATCCTACCGAGGTGGTTACTGGACAGAACATAACTGAAGTGGTCTGGTTGTAGCAATGCCATTGATCTAACTTATATACTAGCATACACTTATACAATATTACTATTTTACGTAATCAAAGTTACATAAAACTTTTTGATGTTGTGTAATCTTAAACGGATGGGAACAAACAGCAAATGCATATTTACATTGTTTCAGCAGACACAGGATATCCAACAGTACCGATGGTCCAACGCACGCGTAGGTACACGTGAGACTTATATGGGTTACTTAACTCTCGGACGACTCGGAACCAAGAGGTCCTGGGTTCGAGTCCTGACATGCCACCGATCTTGTGCCCTTGGGAAAGGCACTTAATACGACTTTCCTCACTTGTCTCAGGTGAAAATGAGTATTGTCTTGTTCCGTATTTGTCCTTTATCTGCGTTGGTGACGGCATGAAATAAGTTGATATAACTTGAGTTTGCCGTCACCATGTCTAGTCATGAAATGTTGGAATTAAAAAAAAACTCTCAGACACATGTGCTGTGTTCTGAAAGACCACATTGTCATGAATACAAAATATACCAAATTTATTG
This sequence comes from Branchiostoma belcheri, assembly GCF_001625305.1. NCBI lineage: Eukaryota > Metazoa > Chordata > Leptocardii > Amphioxiformes > Branchiostomatidae > Branchiostoma > Branchiostoma belcheri. The sequence continues at coordinate 1,651,950 of NW_017802380.1, read as the reverse complement.
AAATTCCATCACCGATTAACAAGGCATTTATTATAACACTGTATCCGAATACCCCTTGTACTTTCTCTGATAAAAGGACTCAAGACTCAAGAATTATTTATTGATCAATGGCAGTAAACGTAATACAAATTACTGAATTGCGAATCAATGTACATTTCATTATTTTAAAATCCAAAAGTTTATAGTATTGCACATAATGAAGTTAAAATTCAGAGTCATTAGGAGGTTAAAATACAGAGTCATTAGGAAGTTAAAATACAGTATCATTAGAAAGACTACATAGACCACAATAATTACACATAATAAAACCACAGACACCACAACACAAAAGAAAATGGTCCCAAAAACTCAAATATGATGAACTCGTGATAAGCTGAATCAACATGACAGGGAAGATGTCCTCGGAACTCGAGATATTATGCAAGAAACAGCTGTCGTATTCCCAGACATAAGAAGTAAGTATGTCATAACTCATTGTTTACTTTACGCATCCTTGTCGCTGATTGGTCATTAGATGCTTCTTCCGTTCACCTTATCAAACTTTGATTATCTTATGAAACCTGAGTTATGTAAATGTGAAAAGTTGCATAATTCTAAGCTATATAAATTGGATTAATATCGTTGTCTGAAGCAGAATACTCGACTTCAGCGCCGGTGTGAACATCTTAATCAGGCAATCCAACCCAAAGGTACGTTAACTCCATGGTACATGTTACTCTTTGTTTGCCATAGTGATATCTGTCAAGATTTGTGGTATTTCTTTGTGCCTTTTTACTACAAAAATTACCAAGAAATGGCCAGGCATTGCAAACCCGATTTAAATCCACGTAGTAGTACTTGTTACGAAGACCAGAGATATCTTAGCCTCCTGTGCAGGCCCCGCGGCGGTGGGGAAGAGTTTTTAACGCGTTATTTTAATATAGCTGGCCATCCTACATAGCCGCCGAGAGAAGGCATGGAGCCCTCTGTCGGCGGCTATGTAGGATGTAGGATGGCCAGCTATATCAAAATAACGCGTTAAAAACTCTTCCCCACCGCCGCGGGGCCTGCACAGGAGGCTAAGATATCCCAAGATCCGCACAATAAACAATTGTTCATATTTTACAGACCGACACCATGAGAGTCTCCGCCGTGGCAATCCTGGCTTTCCTGGCCGTCGCTGACGCACAGTTCATCACCTGGTTCGGAGACTCCTGTCCCAGAGTCCCGACCAAGGAGAACTTCGACATCGTCCCGGTAATTATCTGACTAATCCTGACTGTCCATTACATTCAGCGTACATCTATTTTCCAAGAACTATCATAGACTGGAACTCGTTGCTACCAAGCAAGTACAGTTGGGGCATCATCACTAGAAAGCTTTAAACAACTCCTGCAATTGAATGTGCAAAGATTAAGTGTAACAGGTTTATCGGTGTGATATAGCGTGCCTGCGAAGCTGGTGTGTTACGCCGAAGGGCAGTTATACCGGCTATACTGATACGAATACAAACCAATGATAGCATGGAAATTAGCGTTTCGACCGTGTTGTTTCAAATATACACGATAAATGATGTGACTTTGTGCAACAGCAGCGCTAGTTACATGCATTTAGGAATGATATTTACATGCATTTAGGAATGATATTTACATGCATTTAGGATTTGAAAGATGAAGAAAATAGCAATGAAATCCACTCTACTTTATACATCTAATCATTAATTTGAAAACATCATATGCCAGTTCTTTTTTCTTTGACAACAGATAAATTTGCAGAGTATTACCTTTCAGATTGTTGCTGTTGCAATATTTTAAATGTTCTCTCCATTTTCTTCCAGTACATGGGCCGCTGGTATGAACTCTCCAAATACCCCAACAGTTTCCAGAACGGAGAGTGCGGTACCGCCTTCTACCGCCTGGAGGCAGACGGCACTGTAACAGTCAACAACACACAAATAAAGTAAGCCCGGACCGATACCTCTTTTTGAACGCAAGTAATATGCGCTGGAAACCATTTTTTCTACATATTTCAATTTTCCCCTCCTTTAACGAGATTAAATGCATTTACATTATAGAAATAGATACTTTCCTAGTCACATGTACATAATTTTGTGTTGGTTTGTTCTCTAACATTTGTTATATACATGTATTCTCAGTAAACAACGCAAAAGAGACCGACTCCAAGACGTTAATTCTAATACTGGCATGGCTTGTGTGGCGGAGTGATACATGCCAGTGGCCTGTGTCACAATATGCCGGATGAGAAAGTAGTGCGAACGCTGTTATCTTCCACCTTTAATATATAACATAACACATAACTGAGATGATGTCATTAAATACTTTCCAGGGCAGATGGCAGTAGTGATTCGGCCATTGGTCAGGCCCGAGACGACCCAGACTCTGACGTCCCGGGGCGTCTGCAAGTCAGGTTCTCCTCATGTAAGTCTCTATAGTTTGTAAACGGCACGTGTTATACGTTTATCTCATAAACAGAACAACTTGTTAACTCCATGAAAGCTTGTGGTATCTCTGTCTGTCTGTCTGTCTGTCTCTCTCTGTCTGTCTCTCTCTCTCACTCTCTCCTCTCTCTCACTATCCCCCCTCTCTCTCCTCTCTCTCTCTCTCCCCCCCCTCTCTCCCTGAATGGATTGATATGATATTTGGTATGTGGGTAGGTCTTGGGAAGACGAAGATCAATTCAGGTCAAATTTGGGCTTCTTGGTTCATCATTGTTTGAATTTACCTTACTGAACTAATGAGTTTAACTTCCCGTAACTTATGCGATAAATTGTTCAGAACATCATTTTCACTCAGTTGTTGATGCAAACAATTTCATTTTTTTTATCAGTCCAACCTTGGGGTAGTTACTGGGTGGTGGATACAGACTACACCAACTACAGCATCGTGTACTCCTGTGACTACTTCCTCATCAACCGGGTGGAGTTTCTGTGGATCCTGGCTCGGGACCGCGCGCTTCCCGCCGGCACCATGAGCAACATCATGCAGAAGTTAGAGAGTTACAACATCGACACAACCAAGCTGGTCGATACCGTGCAGGATATAGGAATATGCGAGAAGTAGTGAGATCATCGGTTACGTGTTATTTAGTGGTATTGTGATACAGCAGAATGATTGTATGACTTAATAAAAACGTATATATTTTATGATTGTTGAACTGTTTTCGTTTTTCAAATAAAGCACACATATAAAAATTATTTGCCTGTTTGTTTTTTATTGTAAAAAGTTATACGGCTAAATGATAAGATAAACATAATAAGCTTCCTAACCAGGTACAAAAGTTAACTACAGAAGGAAAACAAAGAGAGTAAGTGTTGAGTAATTGTTTGGACCCTCAAAGATTTTAAAGGGTCTCAATGCTCAGTAACCCTGTTCACTGAATTAATTTTGTTGGGCATTTTTATTCTCAAAATGTGTATTTTTAGCTTCAGTGTCCATATATTACAAAAATTAATCTTCAAAGGAGAAGAGATGGGGATGATATATATTGCATTTGCTTACAAACGTTGCATTTCTAGTTCATAGACCTTTGTTATTTTAACCCACCCTATTCATTAGTACTGGTGTCGGCCGAGGACACACGACTTACTAGTACTGTGTCCTCGGGGCGGGTCTACTGGTCTGGTACAAACACTTCTGTTTTTATATACCTTCCCTCGGGCATTTGTGTCTCTACAACGAACACATGACTGCACGACAGTGGCGTCTGACTCACAAGAAAGCGTACATGGCGGTTAAAATAAAGGTAAGTCCTGTTTACATACATTGTACTACACGCCTTTGAGTATCATTTGTCTCTGCGACGACAGATTTCAGCATGGGTATGAACAGATAAAGACGTGGCAGAATACGTCAAAACGATAGAACACAAGATAAGGTTAGATCATGAGAGCAGAGTACCTTGTCCTTGGTCAATCGCAGATAAAATCAGCCACAACAGAGCGTCGTGTGACTGTAAACACAACTAAAATTCTCTATAGCAGCATGTTGTACATGTGTGATTTTACCTGCGATTTACGTGGTTTGCTATCGTAGGTATGTCCTACATGTATGTGACCTGGGCTTTACCAAAGATCTGTAACTTTATTGGTGACCCCATAACACTATACAATAGGTTACAACGGCACTGCTTCTAGTTTTAACTCACAAACCACGACATTTCAGTCTGAAATTAACCATTACTTTCTGACCTTCATAAAAAGGCGTTGACCCATTCGATATGAGGGTTCGTACTGGGATAAAACCTTGCAGCTGAGTTCTTTAGGCATGAAGGGGGAAGAATAGAGTCACAGCTTGGCAATTCTATGGCCTTTTACAGAAAAAAGACTTTAAAAAATGGGTATCACAATAAAATACACGAAAAGTACTCAAAGAAAAGAGAAGTTGCCAAACAAAAGAGAAGTTATCCATGTAAGAATACTCCGTTCCCCCGTCCGACCAGTACTGACTCATATAATAGAACATGCCACTATAGCCGGAGGGGGAGCAGGGGGAAGTGGCCTTGTAGATGAGTGAAGGTCCTAAATTAATGTGGAGCACCCAGACACAGTTGATATACATACTTTGGAGACCTACTTATACATAACTCAGCAACGAAACGCAATAAGTTGTCGCTTTTAACTGTTAACATTAGAATAACAGGCATGTATTTCACTATATATGATGTTTTTTGTTGAAGAGGTTTATCGGTCACGTAAGATTAAAATAAAAGTACCTGTTTTGAAAGCTAAAGGTAGAAACACTTGCCTCCAAATTTTCGATGTCTACTGTACATCTTGATCACGGAGGTACGTATTTTCTACCTTTCAAGACAGTCACTGATTGATGAATATTCTACTAACTGGTATTCTTTTGACATTTGTTTCATCAGTTTAGATAGACATGCTGGACACATTCATCGCAAGCAAAGCAAAGAAAAGCCAGATTGCTTTCCTGTTGGGGTTAGCTGTCGGCATTGTTCTGACTCAGCTGGTTGGATTTCATTTGAATACTGCGAACTGCCGGCCGTTAAGGTGTTTATGTGAGGGACAGGATTCGGGGATCAGTGTAGGAGATATAAGCAAAGACGTCGCATCACTATCCTCCAACTCTGCATTGCCTGTAGGACGGTTAGGGTAAGTAAGAATATCTTTATGAAACTTGACAAACCATGTATCATTAGCTTCATATGTTCGTACATCTACAACTGCCTCAAGAAGCGAGAAGAAGTTGAACCTGTAAGTAGTAGATCGCAGTATATATAGTTTGATGTATAGATTGCTGTATTCTTTTACATGTTTATTCATGATCTGTACTTAGCTTTTAAAAACGTACAATCTTTCATTCAATAACCCTAGACCCTATCCCACAGGCCGAAAAATCGCCCTTAAGACATGGCATAGCATAAAGTAGAGACATTTTTAGAATGTTGAAAAGTCCGTTTACCAGTAACAGTGGGCTATTAAGAAACTTCTTGCGACCTTACAGAACAAATACCCGAGACCCTTCCCGACCGCGTAAGATTCTGTTGGACTGCGGCGGGAATGTTGCCTCCACCGTGCAGCTGTTCCGGGAGACCTACCCTGGCGGGAAGGACTTCATCATCCACTCCTTCGAGCTGGACCACCGGCTAGCCCCGTACTTCGCGCCTTACTCTAACCATCAGCTGCACTGTCCCATCGCAGTGACCAACAAAAACGGTGAGTTGAAGAACTACGGTATGTATTTTAATGAAAGGAGTTATATCCAGAAACTTCCTAGCCGTGGTGACTCTTGAATCTGGTGTAAGAAACAGGAGGAGTGAGTAGAAACAGATAAAAACCCCTGGTCGGGGTTCAAACCCACGACCAAACCCGGGCACCAGTCCACACGCCAACGCTCTAACCACTCGGCTAAAAGGTCTAGACCCATCGGTCGAGGCAGTTGGTAGCGCCTATGAACCCCCCACTGTTACACTGGCGTATAATGTTAAATGCATCATAGGCATACTTGAAAGACGAGACGTCTGAAATTCCTAGCTGTTTCAGGCAACATGGTATAATTCCCTCCACAGTTCCGATACATTCACGACCCACCAAAACACTTCTTAGTCCTTTAACTTGAAGGTCATTAAACCTCAAAACACTTCCTGGAAGTAAAAAGAATTAAGTGACGTCTGAAATTCCTGTTTCAGGCAACATGACGGCGTACGCAGAGTCTGTATGGTACCCGGAGAGAGGGTTGAAAAATGGACAAGACATGCAGTGGGGAGGGGGAAGCCTGTTCGTGTCGGGGAGAGAGAGGATGAGGAAACTGAAAGGCGGCCACCGGCTCCTGTCCTACCGACACACCGTCCCCACCATCGACCTGTCGACGTGGATCCAGGAAAATACCAACCAGGAGGATTACGTCATCTTCAAGTTAGACGTGGAAGGCGCAGAGTACGACATTCTCAAAAAAATGTTGATGGACGGAACGTTCAAATGGGTGGACAAGTGAGTAGTTAGGATAGAGGATGTATGCCTATAGAAGTTTCATTGATACGTTAATTTGTAGAACACTTCTCTTACTGAGAAATAGATTTATCTTGATATTTTAGACAGAGTTTATCTCAATGCATGAACTGGAGCATGTGCTATTGTTATTCTCCTTTAGAGGTATCCGTCTAAGAGAACTTTAAAAAGATCAAAAGGTAGCTTCCCTAGGCCTTTATCTAATTAAGAAACTGGAATATTATTTTTATAATTTTACAAGGAAAATAAAATAGCATCACTATCTCAAGATGTATGAGTAGTGAAGAAAAAAAGATAACCAATATTCACCTACTGTCTTACGTATGGAGAACCACAAGCATGTCTGTACCATGTACGTCATCGATTTGGTAGCATGCCTTAATTTTTTTGTTTGTCTGTTTCTGCCATGGAGGTATTACGGCGAGTTCCACCTGAATCAAGCCGTCAAGAAGTGGGGTAAAGAAAAGAAGAAGAGCTTAATGAACCGGTTTACGAGGAAGGGCATTTCTCCTTCGCAGTCCATACTGTCCTGGTCAGCGGAACTGAGACACTACGAAGATTTTGAAGCATTACATCCACCAAGCCGAGTATGTGGATGTGCCTTTTTATCTACATGTATTAACTTTTTTCTAAGATGCGAAGCTAAGGAGTGTTTTGTAAAAGTCTTGCTTTGTTTTCCTTTTAGGTCCTAAATCTAACTTTTGTTCTAAGGTCTAAAAATATTTACAGGTCCCAAAGGACACTCCCGGTGTCCCAGGCGGTGTGTACCCTAACTGCTCGGCCTCGGCGTCTCCGAACGGAACTCTCCCGCTGACGCTGGCTGTTCAGGTCGGTATGAACGCCAAAGCCGCCCGGAAACTTGTGGAGACGATGGCCGCACATCCGGCCAAGGTCCCTCTGTCGCTGTTTGTTTACGGGGACTTCGTGGAGCTGTTCCCGGGTCTCGTGCGGCGCTGGGCGAGGAACTTTACAATCGGGATGCGAGAGGTACGGTACCGACATTAATTCATAGGGGAACACAACTCCTGAAACAGGAAATCCGAGATCTCAATCTTCTGGAACTAGATGGAGTTTCCATTAAATTATTAACGTTACTCATACGCTTGTATGGTAAACAAAATGATGGAAAAGGCCCTGGTTTTGCGGGTTTATTGTAATGGAACACGCGTTCTGTTCGAATTACCCAGATCGAACACGATCGAACACAGTTCGGGTTCTAGAAGAACACGATCGAACACAGTTCGGGTTCTAGAAAAGGTGGCGGGAACTTTGCAACCCAGATTTGATTATGAATCGGCACTGTACGTAAAGCCTTTGATTACTGTGTTTTGACTGCAGAACCAGCCCTTTCCGCCAGGGCACTTCATGCTCCAGACGTACAAGTGGATCCGCTACAGCCTGGTGAGCGCCATGGAGCGTCACCGCGACGCCGGCCTGCAGCCCGCCTTCTACCTGCCCGACAATCTGACGGACCCCATCGTAACTGCGGCCAAGAACCGAGGTCTGCGACTGGTCCAACCGACCGCCCGTTTCCCGCCAACTGAAGGCAAGTGTCTCCACATTGGCATGACGAACTGCCATGATTTACGTCACTTTGTTCCTTTTCCCACTAGAATAGGATTGTCCGGATCGAGTCGTATAGATTGACTTTGATCCGATTTAGATCCGGAAAAATTCTATCCTAGTGGGAAAAGGGCTTTTTTGGTCAAAGTTGCATCAGAAGTTTGCCTGTTGTAAACGATTTCTTTCCCGACATAAGCTTTGGAAACTACAGATGGGATGTTAAATACATGTACATATGAGACGTTCTGCCGAAGTGCTATGCACAATACATTGCTGCGCCTGCGAAATCCGGAATTATGGCGATTGCAAAATTCATATCTTTACAATAATATAATTCACACGTTCTTGTAACGTTTAGGCACCCTGCTGACACAAGAGAACTACTACAACTATCGTGACGTGGAGCGTGTGCCCAAAGCTGAGCGGGTGCTGAGAGAACAGCTGGGAGAGACAGGCGGGATCTTAAGTCTGGACTCCGACCATCCCGACAGCCACATGATCTCTGTGTTCCTCCTGGACTATCTGGTGCAGAGGTCTAACTTCGAGATCGTCAGCATACATAAATGTCTTTCTGACTGATGTAATGAATATATGTTTCTACTAGAAAGGTAACATTTGCAAAGCAAATGCGCAATGTTTACCTTCGCATATGGTCTGCTCTGTTAATTCTTACTCAAACACATTCATATACTAGTATATGGTCAGACAGGAGTCTAAATCCCTTCTGCTACAAAAATTGCAACATGATGTAACCCAACACTAGTTACCATGGTGACAGACGTTTGGTTCAGGTCATTGACCTTATTTGTTTGGGAAGAAGAAGAAACTTAGCCAAAACAATATGTTTTCCTTCGGTTAACATAAACATCCGTTTTCCAAGAAAATGTCATTTTACATTGCATCAATGTGATCGCATTTGCCCAATAGTTGGACCAGAAAAACGAAAAATGTGTCTAAATTAGGGTTATCTAACCCTAAATTATAAAGCGCCTGTTCATTGCCATGTAAATCATTACTTATATCAGGCTACGTCCTGCAATTTCAGTCGTCAAAAAAATCAGGATACTGACGCAATACACCTGGGCACACATCCAACCACAAGCGACACTTGTCAAGCAGAAAAGATAAAGCATATTTGCACAACTTGAGGTCGATACTTTACAAACCTGCGGGCTGTATTTGTGCACAAAGGTGCTACTGTGTGTCAGGGTTGACCTCTGACCGCACGGCTGAGTACGGGACTACAAATTGGTTGTAATGGCTTCAGCTGTCAAACCAGGCATAGTTTGAAGATGACGTTTTTTTCCACCTACATTGTACCTTTGAGACGGACACGTCGACTCTCCTAACTCAAGAATTCGAAGAACTCAGTCATAACACAAGAATTTCAGTTTGGGTGTTTATTCCTACCGCATATAACTTTGGTACTATTAAATATCAAACGTATTCGATGTCTTTTTTCTTAATTTTGCAAACAGGAACGTTTATTCATTGTAGCCAGTTGTATGTGTTTCAGGGTTTGTCTTTAGTTTTCCTATTCTTTCAATTTCTTTGTTGTTTTGTTTATTTATTCTTACGTGTGTTCAAACAAATAAGACTTTGTTACTTGTAAAATAAATTGAATAGCTTTAATTTAGCCTACACTGCCGACAAGCCACTTTTAGCAGCAACAGTTGTAACAAAATCTAAAGAGTCCAAAATCAACTAACAAAAACGACATGTCGAGCTACGTTTCTTTCTTTAGTCATCTTGATTTTTTTTCTTCTTTTTTTTCATGGACCTCGAGGTCATTGCAGAAACAATCCAGGATGTTCTATATTTATAATTTCTTACATAAGCTTTAGTAAACATGTTACTAACAAAGTCCATTACCTCAGAGCCTTCAAGGGGACAACACAAAACAACTCTATTCTAACCTTTTATCAAATTGAAACAACATTCGTAGTGTCTTCAAACAACGATTTGCAACTTTATCCACTAGTTTAAGAATAGCAACATTTTGGAAAGCATTGTATTCCTATTCTATTAGTAGGGAACTCTAACAACGTACATCGGGTATTACTGGTGTAAACCTCTTCAATTCACTTTTTGTGACGATCTTAGGATAACCGTTGGAATGGTGTGTTTTGATGTTAATCTGTGAAACCGCTATAAGATTATTATCAGCTAAAATTGTGTACGGCAAAGTTTTGTGAAAGAAAAGCGAATTTTAACCCGCATTACTTCAGCTACAGAAACGCCACTAGACCACAAAAACGCAGGTGTATCCGTCCTGTTACTAATTGCGTCTGTACCAGTGATGACAAATGAGCCTGAAGGTCAAAGTTGTGATAAGCGTGTTAACAACCCTCTTCACGACTCGACGTGGTTTGCCCCACATCCGTAACCATGACGTCATGGCCAGCCCAAATCTCTTCATTAGGAACAATCGTGCCGAGTCAATATCCTCATGGCGCGGAAAGGGTTTGCCTCTAGATGGCCAAGTTAACCACATTTCATGGATCGCGCCATGTATTTAAAAAAATGATGTGAGCTTACGACTTCAGATCAGGCATGATTGCCCAGATGCTAGAAAAATGAAGGAATAACGCCGTAACAACCCATAAGTTCTTTAGTGCCATTAAACAATGGCTCAAACAAACAAACATACATGAAACAAAATAAAAACGATCAAAAACTGTCTATAAACGGCCATCTAATGTGCGATTAAGATTATAAACAATCAGCCAAAAATGCATAAATGGTAAAAACCACTTACACTCTTTTATCAGAGTATGGAACCATTCTTGAGAAGACCTCGATGACACCGTTTTATTTTGTTTTATTGATGTCGCTGTCTCTTAGCTATAGGAAACGTGGCTGAATTCTGAGACTTTGCATTACTTTACAGGAACGCTCAGTATTGTACAAAGGCGATATCAGTTTTAGGAAAGGAGGCCGAATTTTGAATACCCGTAGATGTAATCCACAGAGTCAAGGTCTGGAGGCCAGGGCTGGTCCCGGTTACCGAGATTTCTTATCAACATGCCGCCGCGTCCAGCAAATATGGTCCACATGATCGAGCAGACGTGTTGTCACGTATTTAACTAATGGAAACGTTTAGAAGAGATTCCTTCAGAAAATTTTCAACGAAGCATCTTTGAAAATTAGAACATTGCATCTGAATAACCTAGAAAACTATTAAGAGGAGGAAAATCAAAGACCAAGCATTTAATACGAGGACCAGAGGGTAGAATTTAATAGATTAATGTTTGTTATTAAATTGTTTATGTTATTCTTGGTGTTCGTGGTTACGAGATTGTGCAAGCCGAAAATTCTAGGCGACAGCATTATGTAATGAATGCCGCCAAGCATGGAAAAGTTCTGATTTTTTAAAAGGATTTTATGTAACGTCTCAGCGCTCAGGGGTGAAGGCTGCAGGCTCGGACACACAAAAGGCTTTGTTGAACATTACGAGACCAAAGTTTGAGTAAACTTGTCCCCCTGCTGCGATGCTGAGTCAACAGAAAGCCGCACATACATGCAGATTAGCGAGGAAAGTTTGGCTCCCGAATGGTATTTGCAATAATTACAAAACAAACATACTTTGACTGCAGACGCGGCCAAACAAAGTCGCCGTACAGATCGCTATCTTTGAAAGTCCGGTCTGACATAGCCACAAACCAGACTCCTGAAGTTGCGCAATACCGTTGCATTTTATACTGTAATACTGCACTGTATATCAACATTCCCGGAGCAAAAATGCCCGAAATTCTGACGAAAACGGTTACTGAAAGGACCTGGGTTGATTATTAGGTTACCACCCATAAAATAAAGGACTAATCTTGGGGCATATTTTTTGAGTTTTAAATGACTAAAGTATAAAATACTGATGTATGTGTTAATATCATACAGCAATGCCTTATTCAAAATATTTCCAGTTTTGCCGCCCAGAAATTGCATTAGATGCCTTTAAAGTACAGGTTCGGTCTCTTCTCGCCGGTACACACGGTTGCGCAATAGCTCCTAAGAAGTCTGCATTAGAGGCTAGACGTGACGCAGGATCCTGGGTACGAGAGGACTGTGTGGTGCCACAGAAGTGCGCTGGGCTGACAAGAATCAGACGACAGACGACACAGATCCAACATGAAGGCCGTTCTGGGGTTGTTCCTTGTGTGCCTGGTGGCGCTCACACAGGTGAGAAACATGCACTTCCATTCCGTTAGATAATACCAAAAGTTTGGATAGAGTTACAAGATGTGATTAGCGCGAGGTCTGAGAGTAAGACAATAAAAAAGGTCAGTCACAGATACAGAGTTCGCATTTTACTTTAAACAGTTAACAGAGAACGCTATGATGCAGATATTAAAATGAAAAGTTGTAAAAAGAACGTGTGCAAGTACTAGTGACACAAGTTTGAACAAATACTTCCAGACGTCAATGTATAGTGATTTTAAACCTAATTATAATTAGTTTAAAGGTTGGAGATTTGCCGTGTGGTCGGTTTTTATGTCTTTTCGAAGTTTTCTATCAAAAAGTAAACGGTAAATTTTAACATCAAAATCATAACTTAATTGAGAGTATACGTGGTTGTTTCTACATGCATTATGCCATGCATAAAGATTTTGAAATAGAAATGAAATACAGATATCAATTGTGGACATTAAAACATAAATACTACTAGAATAACAGCATTTTTAGTTTTTCTAACTTGCGGGCAGGTATATATATCTCACCTTGTCCCTCGTCAAAAATATACATAGGGGTTTCTTCTTAACCTAGGAGAACACTGTAAAATCAAAATACGAGATAGTAGAGGGTAACCAATCGTTTTCTCATGCATGTAGACGCCGAAATTAGCTAATTATCACACCTTTTTACCTTAGTAGGCCGACGGGTTTAAGATTGGATCGGTAAGTATTCCATTGTCTCTACAAGACCTCATGGTGAACTGTTTTTTGCAGTTTTTCGATAGGCCTGATAGATTACACATAGCCATTTTACACATATTTGTTGAATCACAGAAATTGCCGAACTATGAATGCCAGCGAGGAGATTTAAGTGATGCCGGTAATAAATCTACGTTTGTAAAATGTGTCGCTAATTGTCGACTATTAGATCACAGTTATGTGGTCACTGCAGTATCGACATAAACCACCCCTCTCTCTTTATCTTCTACTTGAGATTAACGTAGTAACAGGCGTCGCATTTATAAAATTCACAAGTGCAGGTACCAAGATCACACAAATAACCCATTTGATAGGACGGTTTATTTGATTGTTTGAGTCGAATTGTTTCTGTAGAAACGTCACATGAAGTAAATCAGAGAGACGCTTATATGGATTTCTACGACCGGGTTCACATTGAAAATGACATTGAATCGGCCATAATATAACTGGGGACAATCAGAGCACTATGACTTGGGATCTATCGTACATTAAAGCAAAAAGGTCACTAGGTTCACCTTCACCTAATTCTGGGACACGGCGGTGATTTTTGGCCTCTGTACTTTATGGTCTGACCACATTCGAGCGTCGTGCGACTATAAACAAACAAGAGGGCTTTTTGGGAGGTCGTGTGTGCGTCTTAAGAACTACAGACGTCTTGTAAAAGTGTCGGAAAGGCTGTACTAGATCCGTGGTTGGTTCTGTCACAGCCTCAAGTTCAAAATCGTGCGACAGCGTAGGACCAATATGTGACCGCGCGGCTACTTGTAGCCTTTAGAGCGACATATTAGCCTTTAGAGCGACATATTTGCCCAAACGAATTCCTTTGTTACCCCAGTTCACATGTGCCATACAATACATCCACACCCTTCATTGTTGTAACTATTCAAAAGGTTGTGAGGTTCAAGTTCTCTTTTCTTCCTCAGCACACGAAACGGTCTTGCACGTGCGGTAGCTTCGGTGATTATGTCCTGTAGCTCAAACGTAAAACCCCTCCACGAATTGCCAATTTTCTTCAATACGTCACGTTGTCCAGGAATTTTTTGGCTGTACTACTATCCTTGTACTATTTGAAACATTGTTAAGTTCTTGACTTTTAGTTTTAATCTGCCACCCATCCACATATTACTCTTTGCGTAGTTGTGAAGATTGAATGTATGGTTTATTTTCAATTCGGACATTTTGTGCATATCTTATTTTATTTTGCAAATATTTGCAAACACTTCGAGCCGCAATTTATTATATCTAATGTACTTTTAATCATAATTGATATTGTATCCATTTCATTTCATACGGGACTGAAAAGTATGTTTGAAAATTATACTACTGTATACTAAGGAGAGACGCAATTAGATTCAATACATCGTATTTCTTGTACCCCAAACTTAATGCAGTTTAATTTTGTAAACCATAACATTTACATAAATAATGACCCTATATCGCAATGCCAGGTTTATTATTAATTCTTTCACGCGATAACTTGTGATATTGATTATACCATGACGTCATTAGCCCCCATCTTTATCCCCCGTGCCTTTGTAGTTAATTGGGTTAACGATAATGCACCAATCGCTGAACGCCAAAGTCAAATTTGTCCAAACAATCCATCTTGTGTTTCTTCGGCGAGGTATGCGGCGTTATCTCGACATTTCTTCTCGATTTGTTTTGAAAGCTTTTGTGAAGACTTTTCAAACATTTCACTGAACAGAAACGTGTCTAATCTACCAAATCGTTATTTAATGTGTGCCGATAAGAAACCCTCGTGTTTGGAGAGGATTGATTTGTGCAAACTGTAAAATATAGATAGAAGACAAATAGATGTATGCTACTGTAGCCGACAGGTACAAACTCTAATCCTCTATATTCGTATTTTGCACAGGGTCCTATTTTACCGTCCATGCACTCTACATATTGCTCATATACTAGTATGTATATGCTAGCTGAGACACACCTTAAGTTCATTCCAAACATCACCTTTCCTACTTGTAGTTTTCACACTCCACTGTTTCAGCTGCCGCCACGGGAAACCGTTTTTATATAGTTGCACACACACCGCGCGTCGTAGTACGATAGACCAAAGGGACAACTATTGTAACACACTGCATCACTGAGGATTCTCTTATATAACTGCCACAAAAGCCGTGAACAAACAAAGCAAGTTATACCTGACTGTAGGTACTCTCAATATATGTCTAGAATAATCCGGGCACACAAGTAGTTTTATTTGCTTACAAGTTACAACCTGTGAAAGGTGCAAGGTACGAATACCAAGGGTAATCTTAAGTAAATTTTGCAGGAGTCTGAGCTAACATTGCGAAGTTGTCTTGACTATCTGAGCTTCAAGGTGGCCAAAGCAAACATCAATTCACACGGCAAATAAGGATATCTCACTCAATTACATTCCGTATGCTAGACATGGTAGCCTTTGCCTAAAACTTTACTAAGAGCTCGATCTACTTCATGACAAAGTTATTGAACGATGTGTAAGTTTAAATATTCCGGATGTTAGAACGACTGTTTGTATAGTAATATTGAAATCGTATTTCATATGTATGTACAATATTTGTAAGGCTGTATTGATTTTAAATTGTAAAAAGTCGCCAATTCAGCCATTTTGGCTGCCACAGACTTTGTTTGTTTATGTGTTTTATGTGAATAAACCAGTCATCATCATCAAAACATTCGCGTGTCTTCACATACAGGCCATGGTTCCAACAAACCGCTACATGCGCTGCAGTGCCGATACGGACTGTAAGGCGTCGCAGTGTTGCCTGGACATCGGCATCAACGAGCAAGTGTACGCATGCAAGGAGATTGGGACCCACGGAGCGCCGTGTGCCCTGGATGGCAATAGCAGGTAAGAAGTAATCTCCAAGCAGATCCCTCTCGGTGGTAAAAAGACAGTATCAAATTGGCCAGGCAGTATCCATTAGCCAGAGAAGGTCGCCGGCCACCGACGGGTAGCGAAAAAAAAGGCCATATATAGTTATAAAAAGCTAACGATTATTCCCCCACAACCTCTGCTTGGAGAGTAGGTAAGAAGGGTGTTCGAACGTTTTTGAACTCACCTGAGTATAGTGCACTGTCGGCCACATGGGATGATTGCACCTGCAAGCATACATGTAAATCCGAGTGTGAATGCAACTAATGTGAAGTCATAATGACATTTGACATAGAGGAAAATGTGTGAATCAGAATCTGAATTTGTATTTGCAATTAAAATCAAGTCAAAATGACATCTAACACAGGCAAATAAGTTATACTTTTAGGTTTAACCAATCTAATTGTGGTTGTGACATCACGTGCATTAAGACACCTCCGTCTCCACCTTATTTCCAGCGGACAGATATAAGATGGCCGAACCATTGCCGATAATCATACATAGTTTGAAGGTCTATAAATATTAAGAGGAGAATGCAAAGTTTCATAAAGTAGGGTGGGTAGTTGTCCGGAGAACTTCTTACAATATGACTTTGCGTGCGTCTTCATACGAGCGATCACTGTTTTTGTTTACTAGTACATCATATACATGCAAATTATTGGGAGACATATGCAAATTATCAGTAGGCAAATCAACCAACCGTTACCCGCGCTTTTTGCCTACCGCTCGCTGGCCGTGACGTCATGGCGATCGCTCGTATAGAAATGCAAAATACAAATTCAAAATGTACACTGGCAGGCGTAGAGTGGGACATCCTTATACTACACTTTTGTCCATGTTTAATAAAGAGAGACACTGGTCTCGCAGGGACTGCATTAGTGTCTGCTATGAGGGATAGGACATACTGGAATAACTTTATCAAGTGTACCTCACCGGATTTATAATCCGGAGGAATGATGATGATGAAATGACGACAGATTTCACTAATCTCCAAGCAGATCTTTCGGTTGGGTGGCAAAAGACCGTATCTATTGGCCATCCTCAGATCCTGTATCTATTTCCCACCTTCTGTGGCTAATGGACACTCCTCTGGCCAATGGATACTGTCTTGCCACCGAAAGATCTGCTTGGAGATTAAGATTTCACACGACTTACATGAAAGACACACACATGGCGCACGTGACTGTCACGTGACTGTACACCCGTCATCTTTCAGGTACTTCTGCCCCTGTGAGCTCGGGTTGACATGCAGGCCACGTGACCCTGAGAAGTGGGAGTTCTTCATCGCCCGCTATTACATGAGCCAGGACGAGCTCAACAACCTCGGACTGTGCAAGGAGTGAACGTCACTTCCGCTGGACTAACGTCACTTCCGGCCAGACATGTCCTCGCGCTGACAGGCCTAGTGACGTCATGCTAACGGGGGAAGACATTGTGTTCAAACTTAAACACTGGTCACTATTGATTTGGATTGACGTTGCAAATTTTGGACATTTCCAGAAATTTGCTTGGTCACCAACAAATTCGTTTGGTCAAATTTTCAGTGATTCACATGATATATAGTGAAGTGTGTCCATGTGAACGACACCTAAACCTTTATTGTATGTGAATTATAAGGCATCCAAGATGGTAGCCTTGAGAGTCAGAAAATGACATTCCAGATTCATAGTGACCAGTGTTTAAAGCAAAGGCCTTATCCTGGTTGCGTCTGAACTTAACTGCATGCTTACTTTTCTTATTACCTTCAATCCTTGTACGTAGAGAAACTTTGAGAAAAGCGTTGAAATTTACTTCTTGAAATTCTTCTAACATTGTGAGATTTCAGTCTCTTGTCTTTTGCCTGTAACTGTGAGCAGTGTCAATGATAAACGATTAAGAGTTTTTCTTCTTTGTTAGACTTTACCTCTGGTACAAGATTGCTTCTGTATCAGAAGACAAGTCATTCCCTTTCTGTAGTTCTCAAAAAGAGTATTAAAGATTCCTGGACTGTATCGTAATTACACACGTGCCTGATCTGTTCTGTCACATGTCGCCACTAGCCTTGTTTTGCATAAATGTTTGTCATTTCTTACTCATAAGATCCATTCTAATTTTTGTTTTCGTTAATTCCAAAACTATGCTAAGAATTAGATCAAGAAATTGTTTAATCTCTCAGTTAGAAAAACACATAAAAGTTACTCCTCTGCATCAACCCACTGGCAGTAAAAATAAATACTTCGAAGAGAAAATAAAAATCAGCTCCTTCTAATGTTATCTTTTTGTTTCCCTTCTGACCAATCAGGACAAGGCTTTGGTTCATATCTTCCCCTGATTGGTCCTTTACTTCGTTGTCGTAGGATTGGACAGTTCAATAAAAGGTACTGTAGAAGTAGATAAAGCAGCAAAATGCGCTAGCACATTGTGTCATTTTTTTAGTTGATCACAATGACATACATTGTGATCACCCATATACATTGCCTGTTTCTAAGATTTAAAAAAAATTCTAGATGTCATTGGCAAAAGAAAATCAACAAATGAAAACGTTAACTAAGTAGATACCTGAACTTTCCACTTCCCAAGCACTAGACATCAACACTCATTGAATTTCCACTGACCTAAATAAGAATCCATCCACGACTTCTTGAGAAAATGAGACTTCGATACCTATACATAATTTCATGTGGCCTTTAAGTTCCATTTAAGCAGTCGAAAATGCCTCAACTAAGACAAGTTTTAATACTAGTAGCTTTACGAACGACATTAAGTCGCTACTTGAAGTACCTTCATTGCTGTCCCGGTGATGACTGGATCCGAAACATCGCCATGTTCACCACTTGTGAAAATACAGTATACTCGACTCACTAGCGCCAACTATTGACGGAGACCAGTACTGCATGGCGATAGCTATAAATGTTCCGGAGATACTTCAACAGCTTACCCCCCAAAGTTGTTGTTTAAAAAGTCACCATGCAGTACTGGTCTCCGTCAATCGTCGGCGCTCGTAAGTCGTGAATACTGCCTTTTCACAGGTGGTGAACACGGTTAGCTCATGCAGCCTTTGGTTCATTTGTTGGATCTCACACACAAACACACACACACACTAACACACGCACACACACACGCACACACACACACACACACACACACACACACACACGCACGCACGCACACACGCACACACGCACGCACGCACACACACGCACACACACACACACACACACACACACACTCACACATTATTATTATCATTCATTAAGCATAGCGGTACTGGTACACATCTCATTGATTGCCAACTTATCTATATATTGGCAACCTACGATCCATCCAACTGAACAACAACACAGGCCAACTAGCATCATGCACATATGTGCATTGAGAAGAAAATCCCATCCTTGGGTCGTGCCCTGTTCTTAATCTTCAAACCAGGTCAATTTTAAGTCAGTATTGCCAATTATAGTTGCGCATTTAGGTCGAGGTCTTTACATAAAAGCCAGTGAATAGTGGATAATTGGCGTTTGCTGATTTTTAACGAGAGGTCGTGTTTCTTCCAATGGGTCTGCCCTACTTTTTCCTCATCGGTCTAGAAAGTTTGATATTGTAGAAAATGTACAAAACATCTAACAGCCTTTCATTTGTTGCATCATTATGGCAAAGCAGTAGGTCTACACTTTTGATATCAAATATGAGTAGAAAAATCCACATTTGTATTCAAGTTACGTTGTAGCTGTATCTTCTTTTTGATCTTTACGACCCATAAATTGGAGCATCTATTTTTGCTATCATCCCTCGGGCATATTGACATTACAAGGGCTCTTTCGGTAAAAATTTACACTCTGCTCAACGCTCTGCGCATCAACACGCAAAAAGAGATCACAGCCCAATGATACGTGTCAAGAAGCTAGCGCCCTGACATGCTGAATACGTGAACCCAAACCACCAGTCCCTCAGTCCTGGAGGTATCGCGGCCACGCTGTCTGCATCAGATGAGCCATTACCTCCGAAATTGGCTGGACATGGCCGGCTATTCAGTCAAGGACAGGCGAGAATTATATAACTCGGCTCTGATATTGGATACAAAAGCCGCAAAAGCCGCCGAGGATTAGGATGTAATGAATGGTCGACTGGAGGGTCTTGTTACACCACGATATTGGACGGCTCCGTGCACGTGTCGGTGTCGGGGGAGAAATCCTTAGACCGAATTATTGATCTCACTTGTACGTTAACGAGAGAGGGACCCTGGCCAAGGACGCAGAACAATTTATAGCACGATTGAAAAACGAGAGTGCTAGAATCTTCTGGCCCTCTCAAATAACTTCTGCTAAGTGGGTACAGCTCACCGAAGAGGTTACTAAAAGGCATAAGAACTCGCCAATAGAATTTGTAAAGTAAAATAAAATCGCCGTGTGTACTGAATCTGCCTTCCATGAAAAAAATGCAAATCAAGGACACCAACATGGCGGTCAGCAGCTGCCCACTTTGCTGATACATCAGGATCCATTGAACCGGGACGGGGGACTCTACCGACTTCCAAACGCCTTTTAATCAGCTCACTTCGTACTTACTTCACGAAACACACACGTACTCCTCCCGATATCATTCAGTAGCACATGGTGCCTAACAAATAACCCTATCTCCCGGTGCTGAGCTGCTTCACTTTGCTTATATCGGAGAAAATAAATGAGTTCCATTCGCGTGGCGCTGTCCTGGGGACGATCCAAACATGAGCAATCGATCCAAAATGTTTGGTAACGATGAAGACCTTAGCTGAGGACGTCGGATAAAGTACTTCATGGAGAAATTAAAGGTAAACCAAGCATATATGGACTCGAGAAGAATTACCTTGAAAATGCGTTTTATTTCGACATCATAAGGGAACACAAAATTTTATCTCGGTATTTTGAGCGTCAAGTAAGCCAGTCATATCAGTGAATTTACGTCCCAAAATACGTCACCTATCGACAAGCTTTGGTAAGGAAACAGGCGTAGTTGAACCAATATTTCTACATCAGGGCCCATCTCCGTTCATTGAGCCGGGACCAGGAACACTACAGACTTCCAACTTCCCTCTGACCCGCTGCTGACGTCACACATCCGGAAGGTCACGTGAGGAACGGGTCAGAGATGGTTCGAAGTCCGTAGCGTCCCCCGTCCCCCTGATGTAGCAAAGACCAGAGGACTATGACCTGGAGCTGTCACCATGTTAACTGGTGCTGTAGCAAATACCCTATGGTGTTGGATTACATTATGTAGCAAGTAGCAGGACAGAGGACTGGTCAAAGCTTCGCGATTAAACTCTGTTTGCGTTCACCCTGGCTGTCCTAAATTCGCCATTTTACCGGCCGTGTGCCGACCTGCGATGCGCACAATGTATTCAGTTGATTTTCCGGCGATAGGGTTCAGCTTGGGGATCTACCGTATCGAAGGCAACCGCACGGTGTTCTCGCTGTGTAATGAAACATCCGATATTCCGATGCACGGACTTTCCTTATCACAGAGCACTGCTGCACTAGTCGGATAGGACCATATGGACGGAGATTGATTTTGTTCAAACGCGAAGTAGAAAGATTAAGTTCTCTGTGGCTTTGGTTGGTTTCTTACATAATGGCTTTCTGCTTCAGCCAGAAGAAATGAAGTGTTGATTGCCTCGAGCTCCCTGTGATATGTGTGCGCGTGTCTGTCTCTGCGTTTTTCTCCGTGTATGCATGTGTGTGTTTGTGTGCGTGTGTGTGTGTATGTGTGTGTGTGTGTGTGTGTGTGTGTGTGTGTGGTGTGTGTGTGTGTGGTGTGTGTGTGTTTTAACTTCCATACTCTAGATGCTGGTGGCGTGTGTTTGAGTTTGTGTGTTTGAGTTTTTTTCGCATTGGCTTCCCCTTCCTTGAAAATAAATTAACAGTAAACTGACCCAACTCATTCTTTTCTGGTGTGTGTATATTTTATAAGTAGTAGGTGTGTGTGTGTGTGTGCTGTCAGAAGAAAAAAAAAATAGTTTGCGGCCAAGTAGGTCAAGGGTACGTCCACCCGTTCAGCCTGTGAGCTGAATTCTGTAGGGCGGAGATAAATAGAGCGAGCAGAAATCCCGTTATCTCCACGTGAGGAGGTTACCGTAACAGGTAAGCAGCAGCAGCACAACGCGTATTGACAGCCTGGCTACATCATCAGGGGTGCCAAAGAATGGGTAGAGTCTCGTAATGAATAGATCACCAATTTGTCTTGTTTGTATTTATCTTGGTTTTATTCACCTTGTAATTATTGTCAATGTGTTTTATACTCTTTGTATGTTTTGAGTAGAAGGTGTTATATAAGCAACTTTTGTTTCTTGCCCAATAATCAATAAATATATTTCAATAAATAAATAAAAAAAGAATTCATAATAATTTTACGAAATACATACGATCCATTACTCGGTGACATACGATCCTTACTTTCTTGGTGACCTGCGCCTGGATTACCAAATAAGTAAGGATCGTATGTATTTCGTAAAATTCGTATGGATTCCGTAAAATTCGTATGAATTCCGTAAAATTCGTGTAAAATCCGTATGAATTCTTTGGCACCCCTGATCACGCTCCTCAGCAGCCAGTCTACTAGTCAGACGCTATCGTACCCAGAACCCCTCTAGTTCTATGCCTGAAAGGGTTGTAGGATCATTATCAGGCTCCGTTACAACATGATTTATATTGCTTTTTTATATCAGACGTTATTTAACGAATTAAGTTCTAATACGACATTGAAAGATTGCGGCTACTGACTGAAATATTTATACGTGTACTTGATATTGCGTGCTAAAAACTTACATACCTCTAAGTTCTTAGTAGCTACATGTTCCCTCAATCTGGAGGTTATAATTATTACAATGAGATAATTTAACATCTTACTATATAGATGGATACACGACTACTAAAGGAAATGAGTTCATGATTAAAAGTAACATATCGTTACACATATTACGTGGTTGAAATATCCAAATAATCACATTTATACTGAAGAAGACAAACCATTTTACAAATGGTACCATTGTTTGCAGTTAACTAGTTCACCAGCAACATACCTACATCAAAGGAAAATATGTATTAACTGAAGTATCAAAGACTACATTAGTACATGTAGTTGGGGGTCCCGTGAGCTACTATCGCTCCCAAACAGGCTTAACTCCCACGGAGAGCTTATAGAGGCAGACACAATCTCTTTATATAACAGTGCATGCCTATGGGTCCAGAGAGGAAAGACAGATGGGTAGAAAGTCAGTCATTTTAGGGGACCATTCGTTAGTCATGGCTGAGGGATATAGAAGCGGGCGATAGAATAACGCATACAGTTTCGTTGGCATTTACAGATCATCTGTTTGCTTCTAAAATTGACTGAAAATGTTGGGCCACCTATAGACTGTATGTAGTACTGCAGCAGCACTTCCGGATATGTTGTATCATGTTCTGAAGTTTTTGTGTTCATTACATTTTAAGTGACAGCTAGACAGACTTGGAATGAAGTGGTGTTGGTTTGGCCTTGTGACCGTTCTTGGAATCGCAAGTGTTTATTTTTCAGAAGCTTTAAGGGCAACAAATTAAAACCATCGGTGGATGTCTTAGCCGGATTACCGATTTCTTGTTGAGATGAACCGTTACTCTATATTGCACCCCACCTCCTCCGCGATGGTTACTGAAATGTCCCTTCCATCCTCGCTCCACGAAATGTCAATGTTGCAAACATCGCGCTTTCTCGTCACGAACCTGCAGGAGTTCTGTAACCGCGGGAACTGGGGATCTTTCAATTATTCTGATTGGGAGCCTCCACACGTACGTACTGTGGTCTAACAGTGTTCGTTTCCTCCAGAAAGTGTGTGTGTGTGTGTGTGTGTGTGAGGGTGTGTGTGTATGTGTGTGTTTGTGTATATGTGTGTGTGTGTGTATGTTTATGTGTATGTGTATGTGTATGTCTATGTGTATTTATATGTGTGTGTTTGCGTGTGTACGTGTGTAAAAAAAATAACGGAATAAAACTACCAATAACACAATTTGCTCCTTTAACACGTTTTCCCCCTAAAATAAAATGAAGTACTACATAAATGTACCAAATAATCAAGTCTATTCATCTTGTAGATATAGAAAACGTCAAGGAGCGCACACAGTAAACCCCGCCTGATGCACAGATAGATGGCTCCGTTCGATCGCGCTGTTAAACGTGATTCATTCTGTCTCATTAAAGAGACGGTTTTACTGTCGGTGTGATTAATCATCGAGGAATAAAGGCAACAGGTAGTTTATCTTTCGATTCATTAGAATTGGCATCTCCGATGTTTTTGTGTCGTGTTGAGTGACTGATTGACTGAATGATTATGAAGTGAATTTCGAAATGGTAAACAAAGTGCATTGTACGTTATACCCAGGAGGTTTAAACCTCCTTGGTTATACATGTAGATGTAGTGCATGTTAGAGAAGAGTAAGACATCCCCGCAAAATAGTTGAGCACACGCATTCAAAACAAAGAGACATTGAACTGTTATTTGAAATTAAAAAAAAGGCAGGTCAACGTCCGCTTGGCAAGAAACAAAGACAATAGTCTTGCGGGCATTTCATTGGACAACGAACTGACCAATCAGAAAGATTGATTTGTCAATTTGAATTTATTCTCGTGCTGACAGCGTGTTGGTTCAGTAAACATCAGAATTTTATCTTATTTTATTTAATGACGATTTACCACATTTGTGGAAGGATTGACATAACAGGTGACTATCACCTTTTCAAAGATGTCAAACCTGAGACCAGACTGTAAGGTTTGAACCACTCACACCGGGAAGGTCCCCTACTCTTTTCGATAAGTGCGGTGGGTTCTTTAACGTGCGTGGGGTGTGGCTCTCCCAAACACGGGACCTCCTATCCGAGGGATGTCCCTAACCGAAGCTAGGTACTCATAAAGAATAGGTAGGTACTCATAGATACTCGTAGAATAGCTAGGTACTCATAAAGAATAGGTACTCATAAAAAGCTAGGTACTCATAAAGAATGATTGATCTCTTAATTCATCCTCGTATTGACAACCGTTTGATTAACCATAATGACCAATCAAAATGACTAATCGCGTTGCTGAAATCAAACTGACCAATCAGGCTGATTTATCCGTCGATGCTGACAGCCCATTGGTTTACCACAACGTCCAATAAGGATGATTCATCTGCCAATGCTGACACCCCATTTGTTAACCATAATTACCAATCAGTGTGAGTCACTGTGTGACTAATCTGTCAATTTATCGCTTAACAAAGTCGTGCTCATGGTCGTTGATGGCTTTGGGGGGATTAATTGATCTACTGGAGCCATGCTAATCTCTTTCTTCATACCCTGTTGGGATAATCAACTATACAATCAACATTCAATTAGGTTTTACCTACGTTCCACAGCAAAATAATGAACTCGGCCGATCGGGCTTTTGGGAAAAAAACAACAACTGATCACTTCAGAATTTAGTAAGGAATTTTGACAATCTATTAATACAATAACTTTCAAAATCATAAAGGCTATAGCGAAAAAATACCAGTGCAAAAGATTAAGGTGTAAACCTGAAATAGATTCTCTAAACTTCCTGCTGTGATTTGATTTGGTGTTTGATTTGAAAATAATGAGTATTAAGTGAACTGTTTTGTCATTTTTGTTGACCCGCAGCGCCTCTAAATCACCAGAAAAGGCTTAGATCAAGTTCGAGGTCTCACCGTGAAAAATATAAAAAAGTGCCAGACTTTTCTCATGTTAAACACGTTCACGCTCTGATACCCCAGGCTTTATCACAAGCCGCCACCTGTTCCCCGCGTCTGTCTCTTTACCCTGCAGCTTACTGACTGGAATCATTTTCCCGCCTTTTTCAAGCCCGTGCGCACATCTCATCTGTCGTCTGCATCTCGGGTTGCCATAGAGATTATGTCTCGTTAGTTCAGTTTTATAAAAGAACCTTGCAAGTGGCACTTGTGTTAGCCTTTGTATATTGTACTAGTCGACCACCCCGTCGAGGTCGTATGTTTTCTTGGTTATATATGGTGATTTTTTCAAGCACTATTTAGGGTAAATATGGAGCGTTTAGCATAAATGAACTTCTTCAACATAAATGCCTTTTCCAGCACATTGTTTTATGTTGATTCTTATCTTGTTTTTCTGATGTGCAAATAAACAAACAAACAAACAAACAAACAATTAGCTCCACGTACCCCTCCCCACGGTGGCAACCCAATAGATCAAGAAATGAATGAATGAGTGAGTGTGTGAGTGAGTGAATGGATAACCATTATTTAAACTGGATAGCCTGGATAAACTGGAGTTCTCTTCATCTTTAATTCCACACTATCATATCCTTTCTCTGAAAGTCCTTACTGATGGAGCCGAACGAATATCTTCCTCCGACCTAGATCTACTTTATTCCCCCCAAACAGCCCTTAACGAGTAAGACATTCGCGTAACATCTGAATTGCAGCTATAACTGACGTGCTGTAACGGCCGACATTTGAATTTACGATCCCAGAATCCCCCAGGTGAATACGTCATCACCAATCATGATCAACCGGCATAATGGCTTCTTCTATCGTTTGGGCTGCTTGCCAAGTCGGAAACATGGTGGTGGAATTGTTACCTTCGGGAAAGGAGGTATTGCTTTGGGTGTGTCCGATTGTCCATCTGTTAAACAAGCAGTACCAGTGATAGCAAAACAGTACGCATTGTCATAGAACGTTGAGATTTGTACATACCCGACTGGCCTGTAGGTTTAAGAATCGCTTTCTTTTAATTGCGTTTAAGGTGTTTAAGTATGTACATTTAAGTGTTTTTTTTAATCCGTCATGTGTACTGACACACGCCCATGGCTGCTATGTGATTTGACGAATAAACCTTTTATTCATCCATTCCTCCATTCATTGTGTATTCGTGGGTATTCGAATGCAGGAACAGGAAGAAGAGGTTGGTTAGAGCAGAGCAGATTGGCCTTAAGGTCAAGTTGGGAGTAAGTGATGGCTGGTAGGCTGATGATGATTTGCTTGTGTGTTTTTATTAATCTCCAAGCAGATCATACGGCATGGCATGGCAGCATCCATTGGTCACAGTCATAGTACGTATCAAGTGGCTAATGGACACTCCTCTGGCCAATGGATGCTCCCGTATGATCGGAGATTATGTATTCATATATGTAGAAGTCTCTGTTGAAGTCCCTGTACTTTGTGGAATCAATAAAGTACTGCATATAATGGCAGATAATGGCTCCAAGAGGCGGCTTTTAGGCTAAACGTAGTTTTCTATTGCATTTCATCAAACCCAGGCAATACTAACCTGTAATCACCAGACATGCTTGAAATAAGAGAGATGACAATTCAAAATGAATAATGATATGACAAAGTGTGTTTTGGAAATACTTGTGAACTTTAATTTCGTGATAGGAATCTGTATAGAAGTGCCAAATTTTAGTACCTCAAATTTGCGGTGTGCTTTTTTATTTGTATGCCTTACTTGTATGCGCTCATTTTGTATGCCTATCATTGTCTAAACGGGTGCGTGGTGTCATAAAGTGTCTTCCTTGCACTTTTATCACCTATTATGATACAGACTCTTAATTGGGCCATTTTACTGACATTTGGAGAAGATTGGAAACGTGCTTTTACCTTTCAGAGGCAGATTACATTCACCATAACATCGCGCGGCTAGGTCGCATACAACGATATCAATCGTGATCGTTCCATGCCGACCTTACTGAGGTCTCATCAGGTTTACCTGCGCAACACCTGCTGTAAACTCCCAGCGGGACCCTATCAAAGACCTCGCCGCCCGCACGGGAGCATTGTGGGTCCCACAGCTGTCTAGGTATCGCCCGCCAAGCGTCCCGAAAGGCCATTTTAAAATTCAACCGTTTATTAACGGTCACATCGCAATCAGAGAGAAATTACGGGTCCCACGGCTATCAAATTACCACGGATGAAGTCCCATTGGACCGTATGAACAGGTCAGGATTAAAGGACAAATAAAATGATTTCATATGTATCAATCCACCAATTCTACTGCGCAACAATTGTAATGTATGGGAATCAGTACACAGTGCTATATAACGAGTATAATACATACATACATTATTCTATTTATAGTAATGGTGGCGTCGGTGGCGCAACGGTTAACTTAGAGCGTTGGACTCGGAACCGAGAGGTCCCGGGTTCGATACTCACCGTGGCCCGACGTTGTGCCCTTGGGAAAGGTACTGTACATGACTTCCCCACCTGTACGGTGGAGTGACGCCCACCGAGCCTCTTAGGCTAATCTGTCTGTCAGGGTGCCAAAAACACCTTACGGATTTGGTGCGCCGATGTGACAACATCTCATATTGGCCACTGAGAGCCGTAAAATTTATCTATTTATTTTTTTTATTTTTATCTATTTATAGTAAACAGGGGCTACATACTAAAGTATGCGAATCGGGTGTAGATAGCTGATAACGTCCTCCGTCATTATTCAGGCATGCACTGCTCACTGAGTCACGTGTCCTATCAAAGTATCCTACTTGTAGCACGTCGGTAGAACGTACTGCACCTGCGCGAAACCCGTAATGTATTGTACATAGCATTTCGGCAGAATGTCTCATATAAGGTTGTATTCGCTCATATAAGGTTAGCATTTCGAAAGTAGTTTCCAAATGTTGTGTCGGAAAGAATATCCTCTGCAACAGGCAAAATTCTGATGCAACGGTGACCAAAAACCCAACGAAAAACGCAAAAATACGGGGTTCTGCCGACGTGCTCCTACATGTATACATGATCGTTATATATAATTACTCATTTCACAATAAACATATCGCCATGCACGTGCCATAACTGTGTACCGTACCCCGAACTCATCCAACTTCATTTGGCTGCCACCGAGGGCCTATTTATTTTGGTTACGTTCCGCCGCGGTGCAGCCGTCTGACATTTGTGTGAGACAAGATACGGTTTGTCTTCATTGCCGTAATGCGACACTTACCAGCGCGGGTAACGATGTTATATAAGGCCAATTTAAAGTGCATTGCTCTCTCCCACCCTTTGGTAACGTGGACATGAAACAAAGCTAGGATTCTGTAAAATGTCGAAATGGTTTTCATTTCACTCGAAACATCAATCTAGCGGACTGGTGCAGGTCGCCATGTTGGAGTCTTTAATTTGCATTTCAGTGGAACGTACACAACATTTTTACGTTTCATCGGCAAGCTTTATTATTCTGGTATTCTCTTCTATGAGCAGAAGTAGACATGTATGACGGTCAGAAGATCATGGTTAAATGTCCTAAAGTCGTTCGAGTGATGATTCACCGGGATGCAAATACGGACACCAACATGGCTGCGGAAAAAGTGACGGCGTACGTCACGTGAAAACTAGATGTTTAGAGTTAGATGTACAAAGACTAGGTGTAACAAGTCGTTCGGTGTAATATAGATAGCTGCGCTGCATACGAACCTGGTGTGTTACGCCGAGGGGCGGTTGTACTGGCTAACAGATACAGAAGCTGGTGTGTTACGCCGAGGGGCGGTTGTACCGGCTATACGTACACACATACAGAAAACGCTGTACATTTAAAAGCAGAATGGCAGTACCCATCATGCTTATATAGCATCCAACCACACGGGTATCGTGCTCTGAAATCTTAAGGCAGAAAAAAATCGTTACGTATGGCTCCCATCAGGAAACGAAATGCCACCCCCAAACCTCTAACATCTGCCATGGGATTATTCAATGCCGTATGCGGCAATGTGAAAGTGATGAATGTCTTACATTGAAGATACGGTGTTCTGCATCATGAATCATGATATCGCGTTTCGGACAACAACTGATAAAGGAGACAGAAAAATCGCTGTCCTGATGGGGTCCGGGTCAAGGATACACAACTACTCTCACATCTACAAAACTGTAACATCTTCGATATCTTTTCATTCTTCTTCATTCTTCCTCTATGAGGTACAGCTACTGAAGTTTTGTCTCCAGTACAGTCTGTCATTCATTGCGATATAGATTAACCTTTATTTACTGTACAGGTACATTCTTGTGATTGATAGGTCTTCAAATTGTCTTGTTTACGCGCATCTTTATTTTAGCCACTTTGTAATTATGTATGTATTTTGTTATTGTGTTTTACTACTAAGTTGTCTTTATACAGAAGGCTTTATTTAAGCAATTATACTTTGCCTGATGCTCGATAAATATATGTTAATGAATAAATAAATGAATCAAACATCCGGAAAGTTGTTAGAGTTTTTGTAAATTAATTGGTACAACCAAAGAGATGATCCGGTGTACTTTCAATGGACCTAAGGCAGAAGCGTGTACTCTCCAAGCAGATGTTTGGGTTTTGGGTTATTTTGGCATGTTTTTAGACTTTCTATAAGGGTTTCCTTTTTGCACTGGAATTTGTCTTTCACCCAACCCAAAGGGTGAAAGAAAACTTCCAGTGGAAAAAGGAAACCCTGAAAGAAAGTCTAAAAACATGCCAAAATAACCCAAAACCCAAACATCTGCTTTGAAAGTAAGAAACGTGCAGGTTGAGCTATTGTGACAAGCCCCAAGTGGGATCAGAGCCCTCATAATTGTGTGGGTGGACTCACTTCCTCCCAGCCAGCGGGGAACCATTTAGGCTGGCAACTTGAGGAAAATTAAGGTCGTTGTTTGCAATCGTCGGTTACAACCACCCTCCTGCTTATCTCCAAGCAGATCCTAGGGTGGCAAACGACA
The DNA here is from genome assembly GCF_001625305.1 of Branchiostoma belcheri. NCBI lineage: Eukaryota > Metazoa > Chordata > Leptocardii > Amphioxiformes > Branchiostomatidae > Branchiostoma > Branchiostoma belcheri. Next base: position 1,621,423 of record NW_017802380.1, on the reverse strand, counting down.
ATATCAAATTGGCCAGACAGAATCCATTCACCATAAGACTATTAGAGGGTCCATACGCCGCGTGGATTCTGTCTGGCCAATTTGATACTGTCTTTTGCCACCCTAGGATCTGCTTGGAGATAAGCAGGAAGGTGGTTGTAACCGACGATTGCAAACAACGACCTTAATTTTCCTCAAGTTGTTAATGCTGTCTTTTGCCACCCTAGGATCTGCTTGGAGCGTAATACCTAAGGACACACATACAAGCCAACGCATACATACAGACACACACACACGAAACTTACTTCCTTTTACCACACATGCAGCCGTGGGCAGTGAGAGTTTCTGTTACACTGACCAGACAGCAGCGGTTGTGTCTAACATAGAGTAGAACATTTCTGCTCGGTTGCCTGTCCGATATAGCGGTTAAACGTACCGCGGTGGAACACGCGTTCTGATCAAATGATTCCTGCCCGTTTGCATTGATCGGTTGCTGCATGGTCCTGCATGCATCTCTTTCCATCGACCGTCGGTTAAGGCGGTCTGCTGTATCCAAAACCGTGCCTTATCCAGAGTCATGCTCTGCCACGGTTCTGGATGGCCCACGCATATATTCCAAAACCGTGCTTTATCCAGAGTCAGAACCGTGCTGTATCCAGAACCGTGCCTTATCCAGAGCCATGCTCTGGCATGGTTATGGAACCTTGCCTGAAGCAAAATCTACGGTTTAGGATACGAGGAGGGCCACAGACTATCCAGAACCGTGGATAGTCCACGCATATATATCTATGACCGTGTCTGGGGCAAATCTACATTTTTGGATACACGGAGGCTTTCCAGAACCGCTACACCAACTACCCCTGAACCATGTAGGCATAGAAATAGACAGGCATGGTCCTGGATATGATAGGGCTCAGTAGAAATGATTCGCCTCACTTTGAAGTGTGCAACGGTATGGTCACCTGGAATAATGTCAAGTCCGCCACAGAAGAATGTACAATCTTGATCTTACTTTAAACTCGCCAGCACAGCATGTGGAATAAAAGAAAGTACCCAAAGTTCTTATCATGCAACCAAAGCCTTGGCCGCACATGCGCTTTATTCAATATGGCTGACAGATATCGAGTTACCGGCCGTAATAAAAGGCGACTATAGAGATGCTGAGTTAATATCCCTTTGGAAATGGTCCAATCCGCTTATCTAATCAGACGTCTATTGCGCGCATCAATCAGCGTTGCCATGGAGACCAGGCCGTTGCCATGACGACCGGGCTGTGCATGCCTCCCCGGGCGGCTCATCATATCTTGGCGGAGGTGATTTCAAGGTGTTTGTGCATTCTGTGAGAGCGGTCGGTCCGCCGGCTTTGCGGCCGTGGAGGAGAATTTATCTCCATCTAAAGACGGCACAGAGAGGTAGATAGGGCTGATAAGGAGACGGCTTGAATAGAGAAGCCCGTGTCAGGCCCGTACAGTCTCGATAGCGAGCTTTCACTTGCATAAATTTGCATCAGCCATATGAGTTGATACGTAGGTGAAGGTTAGACATCCAGGTAATAAGATACGCAAGACGCTTCAGGTAGCATCCACTACCTTTCGTCAGTGAAATTAGAAACTGCAGGAGAAACTATTGATTGATACTCGTATTAGTTGATTATACTCTCCACCCAAATAACATTTGTCCAATGGCAGAAGACCACTCTAGCATTTCCTCATCAATTATGCAAATGCTGCCCCTAAAACATAACCGTCTGGAAGAATTGAAAGTGTGCAAAACTGTAAAACATAATATATAAATCACGTTCATGTTCATGTGAGCTGTGACAATCTAAATACTGCAGAAAGGTAGATAGTACTGATAGCTTGAATAGAGTGGTGCTTGAAGGTGGCTTGAATCAAGGACATTAGTGTATAATGTCCTTGCTTGAATAGAGAAGCCTATGTGATGTTTGATTTACCATGCAGATTTGCCATGTAGATACAATCCTTGATACATGTAATTTACATCGTATTAGCGTAAATCAGATGATCATATTCTCGCCCCAAATCGAACATGAGTTGTCCAATGACAGTAGGCCACACTAACGTCTCCTCATCAATTATGCAAATGCACCCCCTAAAACATAACCTCCATGGCGAAGGTAATAATACGCGTGAGTCAACCATGTGGCTACTGAGGACCAAGCAATGCCATAATAGGCTATTAGTCCTTGTACAGAAAATAAGTCTGGAGCAGCCTTGAAAGAGTGCCAGATTGTAGAAGGACATAATTTGAACTAGAATTCCGAGATCTCATACCTCCATGAAATATGATCTTGATATGTAAATGTAAATTTCTTCTTTAATTGTTCAAATGACCTCTGCATTAACATGATATATGCATCGTGATGTATGTTAACTTTTGATTAACTTACAGATGTCCCAAGTATGACATTCTCATCATTCACCATTACGAAATCATAGAATTTCCACATTAATTATGCAAATTAGGTCATCATTTGCATAATTAGTATCTGTTGAAGTTCCGCCTGCCATAGGTTACATAGTATAATGTAAAACACTGTAATTATAGAATTTCCTCATTAATTATGCAAATAAAGTCCTCATTTGCATAATTTGCATTTAATTATGTACATCTCTCTCTCAGCTACCTACACACCAAAAATAGTGAAAATATGTTGTTCCTGTCTGGACTTATTGGCTTTTAAACATTTCGCCAGAAAGTGCCCTGCAGTTCCAGAACAAGCCGCTAGGAGGCCCAAACTCATATGACTTCTTCCCAAGCGCGAGAGCTACCTTCCATCAAAATTTCATGACCCTAGCATGTCCCGATCGCGAGATATCAAAACCGGAAGTTGCGCTGCAGTACCAAGGGAAGCCACTAGGGGGACAAAAATCTCATCATTTTCAGTTTTCGTCACACCCTACCAACACACCAAGTATGAAACCAATCCATCCAGGCGTTCTTGAGTTATCTTGTTGACCAACAGACAGACGGACGGACGGACGGACGGACGGACGGACAGATAAACGCAACTGAAAATATAACCTCCATGACACATTTCATGGAGGTAATCACGTTTGGACCGGGGTGGGCATATATGTAGGTTGTGGCAATGGACTTGGGAAAGATTGTGTAAGTGTATGTGTACATGTGCGTGTATATGTGTGTGCACATGTGAATTCGTTTAGATGTGCAAACTTAGAATTTTGTCTGCTTTAAAAATTATTTATATGTCACCCACAAGGTTTTACTCAACACACTGGATCATTCATTGCATTTCACACATTTTAAGTCTTTATAATTCATTTTCGTGGGATCCACTTTGGCCCCATCCGAAATCTACAGATTCATCAGTCAGGGGGCATTGGCGTGTGGAGGTTAAATAACGAGTGATGATTTGTTGATGCATGTCGTTCAAATTCAAACCTGAAGGTCGTTTAAAGATTCGTCGTCAACATTCAAATCATTAAAATGCAACGCTCGACAGCGCTGTGAGGCTGTGTGTTTATTATGCTTTTGTACGATGCATTATAAATTTTACCGGGCTCCTGTGGCTTCAAAGATTGCGCTTGCGACGGTTCAAACAACAGTACAACACTAGAAACCACCTGCGTCGGAAAAGAACAAAGACATCGTTATGTGACAGGTGCCTACGGTAGCAGGCGCAGGGCATGAGACATCAAAATTCCAACCGTCGCTTTGGGACGTCTGCTCATCTTTTTTTGTCACGTATTGTGTGAAGGAAATGTCACAGAGTTCGCCTTTTCGGCGCTTATTTGTTTCTACGCGCTTATCAAACGGATGCACAGTCAATCACATGCGGGCACACACTGCCCCGGGGACGACGCTCCTCCCTGGGGACGACGCCTCTTGAGTGACAGGTGTGTCGGACGATAATCGGGTGACAGCTTTCGGGTCCACAATTCCCCGGGGACGACGACGCCTGGAATGCTCTGGAGACGATGCGCCATCCTGTATCCGTGAGTGACAGCTTAGTTGGTCGATAATCGGTGACATCTTTCGGGTCCACCTGCTGCAAACGATTTCCTCTCACATCGCCGTAAGAGAACGGCGCCATTACTTTTAAGGTTCGAACAAAGAAAGAGATATTCAGTCATCTCATGTCTACCAGTAATGACCACACAATAGAAACTACGTGAAATCATTTCCAGTTGCTTTAAAAAGAGAGAAAAGATCTTCAAGATCTCCTAGATTATATAGAATGTATTCTCTAGTAATTCCTACAACTTTTACGTTATTCTTTATCCTTCTATCCTTTGTATTATGTTACTCTTTTATCCTTCTATTCTTTGTATTATGATATACATGTAACATCACACTCCGAAGTATGCATTTAGCCCCATGGGCATGAACATGCAAAAAATGATTCAATAGTTATCTTGTGGAAACACAAATCATGAAAAATCACTTTCTATTCAAAACTCTGTGAAATAAACCTTGAAGCAAAATGCTTCCCGATCCCCGCTATAAGCATATTCTTCACGCTGATATATGATTATAGTCATGATATTGTGTGTACGCCAGGGGAGCATACAATGCTGGCGTCAGACTGATGGCTTTCTTGTATGTTACTGATAGACATACCATCTGTTAGCGTTTTTAGTGCTCGAAATAATACCTGTATATGCAGGTAATAAGTGCAGGTAATATTGTAGATTTGTACAGGCGTTTGTGATGTCTGTATGCCCCTAACCTGTACTGGGTATGAATGCACAAACTTACCTTACAGAGTTTATGTTGCAATTCTAAATACCAGTCCTTATTGTACGTTAATAACCCCCAAAATTTCGGTAACAGTGCCTGATAAAAATTTTGATACTCGCATATTGCCCTAATGTTAATACACGCTTTTTGTACTAGATGGTTTTAATGTTGATAACCTAAATTTAAGCCGCAACACAATTTAAGGCCCTTGCCGTAAACCCGACGACTTTACACATGTCAAATAAACCATGGTTATTTATGACAAAATGCAGAAGTGCGCAAAGGATAGTCTCCACCAGACTCTTTTGCAGGTTGAAGAAGAACTTTATTGCACGACAATTGTACAGGGTACATTGTATGGCAAATACTAGTAGGTAACAATAAGTAGCATAGTAAAATAGATAGGTATAGAATCAAACTTAACAACTTATATATAGAAAAGAAATAATCAAAAGTTAGCTTAGGCTTTACAATCAGGCGGAGTTATCTATGGGTACATATGACAGCAAATCAGTATTCTTTCTAATAACAAAACAGTCTTTTATGTATTTACCTATTTTTGCATTGTGTTCGCTGTTGCATTTAAATATATAATCAAATTTATCTGTAGCAACAAGTCTATTGAAATCTGTCGTATTTGAAGTGAGATATTTGAATAGATTATCACGTAGGACATCATATCTAGAGCATTCCATGATAAAATGAAATTCATCTTCGATTTTCTGTGGGCAAAATGGGCAAAATCTTTGGTCAGGGGCTACATTGTGTAATATCTTCCTGTTTCTATATTCAATTTGTGACTGCTGATTCTTAGCTGTGTTATAGCTTTACGGATTTCAAAATTTTCTATATCATAAAGGTATTTTTCTTGTTCATAACATTTTTTTGATTTGTCAAGATATGCTAGTTTTGAATTATTTCTAATGCAACTAAACCAGCCTTGTTTGTAAGAGTCATGTAGCCGCTGGCTAAGTTGGTGGACTATATAGTCAACTTGATAACGTTCCGGTTTCATCCATATGTGCCCAAGGACCTGATAATTAAGAATATCTCTTACATGATTGATCCAGTCGTGATCACCTTTAAATACAGTGTTGTATGCATCATGGAGTAAAGAGTCCTCAGGTAAGTTTACAATAAAAATAGTAGAAATCGGCCTAAAAAGAATGTAGGGGGTTGACCGGCCATGGACTGAGGATCCAGTTTGCCTGCGACTACGCAAAGGATACGTTATACACCTTTGATTCACCAAAACAAATAAAGAATCCCCCCACTCAGTCGCCAAGGCCTTTGATACACCAACCAGTCGGTGTCTGCGAAGCTGGTGTATTACGCCGAAGGACGCCGCCGTACCCACTGATTGATATAGATATTAGTTTGTCTCCCAAACTGGGCCGTTCTGCCCGACACTAACGCCCGAGAGATTTATCCGCCTCGTCTGTGTACACAGTACGACTGCTAATATCTGCGGGCAGATCTTCGGAGGAGAAATAGGGCCATTTATTATTTTCAAAGGTAAAGCGGCCTTCCGATCCAAATGAAAACGGTGAACCAGAATGGATGACAGGATTCAATTTCCATACACAACCATAGGGAAAATATCTTCCAGTCTCTGTTGCCTGTTTATTATGTTTACCGAAGGAAAACATATTGTTTTTGCGACATTTCCTCTTCCTCTTCCTTTCCAAACACCGACCTCTGACCTGGCCAATGACCTGATATGTTGACGTCTGTCACCATGGTGACTGGTGTTGGGTTACATGATGTTGCAATTTTATCAGTAGGAGGGATTTATACTCCTATTTGACTATATATTAACAGACCAGACCATATGCGAAGGTAAACATTATGCATTTGCTTTGCAAATGTTACCTTTCTAGTTACTCCCCTTCTGAAGATCAAGTTTGATTAGCCTTCTCTTTGGCGAAAACGAAAAGACGTGACTTCCAACCTAAAACCTCGCTATTCGGAAGCTGAATTGCCAAGTCACCAGACTCAAAGGATGCCGTAAGATTCCTTCATTGATAAGGCGTTTAAATTTCTTTTGTTGGTTGTTTCCTTTTCTGTGACTCAGCCAGTTTGCGCAACTTCCATCCGCCCAACAACAGTTCTGAGACTTAGATAATGACACACGGGACGCACGGTGTACACGACCTATTCTATTTATAAGCTGGTATCAGGATTAAAAACAAACCGTTAGGCATTCCGGAAGTGCGTGTTCGTGGTTAGATACCGTGCCGCATGTCTACGGACTTTACTGTAGTCTACACCTTATCTCCAAGCAGATGTTGGGAGGCAAAGTCGATCCGTTTTCCTACTAAAGAGGTCTGGTGGAGACAACCTAATACTTACTAGTAGTTCAATATTTACTATGGAGCGTTTTATCTGACGTCGTAGGGACACCAATATGGAGGCGGGCGTAGCTACTAGTAGTTTTGCATTTCAGTGAATCGTGGCTTAAGCGTTTTCGGACATCTAGAGATCTTCTTACCATTTTAGCATCTGGCTATATGTGTATACCTCACATGAGAGAAAAACGGAAAAATATGTACAAATGGATCCGGAAGAAAATACCATATACGTTGAGATGCGATGCAAATCAAGGACACCAACATGGCGGACACTACCTGCCCGCTTCACTGTGACATGAAATGTGAGTGAAAAACGCTATATGGTGGCCACAAAAAACATAACGGTCTGCCCCTGCCTTATGTTTCTTTGTGTCAATCACAATCGCCCACACATGCCCCGACTACAGACTGTTGCGGTTACGAGTATCCTGCATACGACAGACGCAAGTAGATGTACAGCAGCAATCTACATTCCTGGGGGCTGACGTATGTTTTGAAATAGGTAGCAAAACGGGAAGAATTATATCACGCAACAGGAACAGGAAAGTGTCAAGGTTGATAAAAAGAGAAGCAAAGGGGAAGTACGATATACATGCACGGTGGTTTGTTTTTACAATACTGTAAATTCATTTATTTTCGCGGTAGGAGGGGGAAGTGATTCAGGAGTACAGTAGTGATACAATGTAAAGGAGCAAAAGTAAGAATTATTGTTTGGTATACCGTGCTCTGTGTGTTATTGAACCTTCGGATTCCTAAAATAAACTTAGATCTTTTTTTATGTTCCAACTTGTAACCACAAGACGTGGTGGGGACACACTCAAGTTTTTTTCAACTAGTATTAATGCCGCCACCAACACAGGGGACAATACAATACTCATTTTCACCTGAGCGAACTTAGATTTCATAATGAAGGTAATACTTTTGCCCAACTTGTTTTTCTTTCCGCGCTTGCATCAGGTTTTGGGGTGCACAGAGGATGTCATCCATGTAATCAAATCATCAATGCCTAATGAACAGACGTGTAGGTCTAGATGAAGCATTAGAAGACAGCGGCACCAGATGCGAAACCTGGCCAATTTATATCTTTACGAGGCCAATGCCACGATCCCCCACTGCTACAACGAGTTCTGAGTGCACTTTTACAAATTGATCATTTTGACGCCGGGAGCTTTTAGCTCTAATTAACAGCGGGATTCCGGCTCTTTTCTCTTTATGTTAGATGAGTTAACCTTGAACTTGGAGTTGTAGGTGGTTTTTAAGGGCTATCGGCTCGGTGTGAGAAAAACCAACCGACGGATGTTGGGTAGTTCTCTGGGGGGTTGGTAATGCTTTTTGCATGAGTCATCACAGACAGTACTGTAAGTCTCGACATGTGTACCGTGACTATTTTAAATCACGACTCAGTGAGAATTTGTACTCTCCAAGCAGAGGTTTTGGGGGAATGATCGTTAGCTTTTTATATATGGCCGTTTTTTGCGCTACCCCCACCGGTGGCCGGCGACCTTCTCTGGCTAATGGATACTGTCTTGCCACCGAAAGGGATCTGCTTGGCCTTACGAATGCGTACTACTACAGCTGTACTACAGAATAGTATAAAACGTGAATATCCAATACAGCGTAAACTCCATTTAATTTATTTTCTCTCGAAAATAAGTGAATCTACAGTATACAATTATAGACAAAATCAGCAGGTTGTTGAGGGAACTGTAGCACAAATTTTCTTTCTTTTCCATCAATCTTTACTTTTTCTAAGAAAAGAGACAAATTACAAACCTCAGAGCGACCAAGAAGTCAGACTATACGCATACCAAATGTTGCAACAAACGTGTAAAATAAAACACTAAGACCGAGGCGGATCCTTACGTAACGTTGCTTGGAAATTACTATTCAACATGCGTTAGATGCCCGCCTGTGTCTCCAGACCAATTTGTTCGCTCCCAGTTCGGTACGTGTGTGAATGTTTTTCACCACTCGACATCTCCCATGCGTGTATCCGAATGTACATGTATACACTGCTGCATTATTTCGCCCATTTCATTACGAATGTATCATAAACTTGATCTCTTGTTTTACATTTTTGTGTGCGGAAGTTAGCCCCGACCGCATATAACCTCAGCCATGGGCCTGGTAGGGATTAGTCTGGACATCCAGACTTGGCGACAGACTTTACGATAATATACTAGTATTGTATACCTTTAGTCCCAGTAAATCAGCTTGGCACCTGTGATAGATAACCAGACTCGCGCTCTCGTCACCTCTACTACTATGATTCACTGACAACTACAACTACATGTAATACGAGTCAAAGTCAAAACCAAACCTGCAGTACCAAGGAAAGTTGCTAGGGGTACAAATCAACACTACTTTATATTCCACTGCACAATAGCTACAAGACACTCAAAAACTATGACTGTTTCATGTTCAGAACATGAGATACCGAAATCGGAAGCTTTGCTGCAGTACCAAGGTAAGACGCCAGGAGAACTATAATCGAACATGTCCTTTGTTTCAATCATGCGATCATGACTAGATATCATAATGCATATACATGCATTAAAGTCTGGTTAAGTACTATTATAATTTTATTTATACACATTAGCGTCTTTTATAACATACCATTTTAGTAGATTTTAGAGGAATAAGAAACAACACTACCCCCGGATGTCAACACGCCTCTCCACTTGCAAAAACCAAGGAGCTTTCATCAACAGGAAAGCTCCTTGCAAAAACAAACGACAGAAAACATTGAAACCCTACACAAACACTGCAGCCATCCCACGCCGCCTGTTTAGCCAGGCTACTTGGCACTTAGTCCAGCAGTTTATACAGCACATCCTTTTCATATAAACACAAGGGATCTGGTTCCATAGCAAGCTCCGAGTGGTATTTAATAAATGGCGTCCAGTGTTCAGCCATTTAGCATCTTACATCTGCTTGGAGACGAGTCCATTCTCACGCCGACAGGGGGGTGTCACACCTGCGAACTGTGAACTTATTAACACGTAGTCGTGACTGGGACCGGATGAAGACCTCCTTTTTATTCGGATCGCTTCGCACCCCTGACTTCGTAAAATAAACAGACCCGGGGCAGGAAATGGTGAAAAAACATCCATTCCATCCATTCGTCCGTGTACATGTGTATAAACTAGGCCATTTTATTTCGATTGTTTGGACAACATCAAATGGGCACCCCAAAACTGATGCGAGCGTGCGGAAAAAAGTTGGGCAAAAATCAAAAGTGCCTTCTTTATTAGTACTTGAAGCATATAACATATAGCTCCATGCTTGAGGGATGGCAGAGGTCGAAAAGAAAAGAAGATATCAGAGAAAGGGAAGCAGGACTCGAATTACCACTGCTAGTCTGTCAAGGTCAAATCAAACCCCCTTGCTGGTCAAAGTAGATGCGGAAGAACTAAAATAAAAACTTAATTGTTTGATATTGTTGAAGACCCAACATTAATTCCTAATTACATGTGATTCATCGTATTGTAAAAAAGGTTCTGAACATAGCTATATGATTCATGTTTTAAATCCTTGATTGATAGCTGTTTTTTAAATATTGTGATTGATTTAAGATGTCTGAATTATGTAATGCATATCAGATTAATTATGTAAATTAGCATGATAAAACTATGTAAGTCTGCTTTTTGCTAATAAAGTCATTATCATATGCCATGTTCTGTGTCCAGACCGGATTAGGGCCGGGGTATCAGCTCCACCTCCCGCCGGGGGCCTGACGGATCAGATTAACCCCCGACCCCGCTAATCTACTGAGAAATTGGACAAGTCGATTTCTACCCCTGGTGTCAGGATGATACACTCTCGTGAAAACCTGCGTCACGCAGCAGGAAAATACAACGTGTTCAATCCATTTTTCTGTAGCAACGCGGGCACGGCCGGTGTCATAGCTCTCGATTTATCTCCAACTTCAGGCCAAGCAGATCTTTTGGTAATCTCCAGGCAGATCCCTCTCGGTGGCAAAAAGACAGTATCAGTATCCATTAGCCAGAGAAGGTCGTCGGCCACAGACGGGGCAAAACAGTGGGCAGTTTAATACCATTGAAGAAAAGATACCAGACTTCTAGTAAAAAAAAACAAGTCTGATAACAAAAAAAAAAGCCTAAAATTAAAAACACGCCATAAATAAGCCGAAGCCTAATAAACCTTTACTTGAAGAGTAGCTCTTGATAAATGCGTAATTTTTATAATCTGCAAGCAGATCGCAAGCCACCGTATGATCTGCTTGGAGATCATAATTTCTAGGCGGCGTCGGTTGATGTTCGTAAGCTCAGTTCAGTCAATGTGATCATCATGTAGATTTTCAGGTCGACTCTCTGGCGACCTTCCGCCGATCAACAATATTATGCGGCTGAAATTCGCGTTCTTTTAAATAGGACTATTCTACTATGCTATTATATTAGAGACCACGCAGAATTAACCTCTTGGTTCTCTGAATCACCTTCATCTTCTTTTCTTCCTTCCTTCCTCTCTCAGGCACTCTCTTTTCTAGAAGTGTGACCAAGAAATCAAATCGGTATGGCCATAGCTTCTGATAGAAAAGAAATACTAGTACTGCTGTCCAAGGCCCCAATTCTGTCACTATATACATGTATCAAATGGCATATAATATTCTTCAAAATGGGCCAAGGCTGACAAAGCACTTTATCAATATGAATTATGTTCATTCCATATTTCGACACCTCTGTTTTGGACGATTGAACCAGCAAATTAGCCTGGGTGTCAGGAGCCCCGGAGGAAATCGGGTGGCATCCAGACTATAACAGCAGATAGATATACCAGTAAACAAAAATAGCCAAATGGGGCTTGTAATACACTTTTCTTGCATTGTACTGGAAGAAAATGTTACAAAATTTAAATGGCCACAAGAGTTAGCCGGCTGTAGAATTAATTTCCGTGCGTTTCTATGCCCTTTAGTCAATCATTTCTAATATTTGTCAATGAATCTTCTGAGTTCCAGCGCACCTAAAGAGACTGGCAGTTCGAGGTTATACATTCTCCGTGAGACTTGTAAACAAAATTAGCGTTTCTCGCATTCCAGGCGAATCTGTACATCGCTAAATGCCCGGCCTACAAGCGCCGAACACACAGATAAACGGTGTTGGGAACGCGCTGGCAGATTTAGGGCATGGTTGACAGACTTGCACGGTCCGTGGTTAGGTTAATAGGTCATGCAGTGGGACTTCTCTTAAATGTCAAACCGAATAAACCTGCAATTTTCTGGCATCCGTAGCAGCTATGTCCTGCTGTCCAAGCCATCGATTTTGCCGGGCTTTGTTACCTTCGACAAGAGGATTATGTTTTCGGAGGCGTTCGTGTTGTTTGTTTGTTTGTTTGTGTGTGTGTGTGTGTGTGTGTGTGAACAAGATAGCTCGAGAAGGCTTACATGGATTGTCTTGATATTTGGTATGTGGGTAGGTCTTGATGAGACCTCGAAACAATTAGATTTTGGACCCCCCAGCGGCCTGTTATGGTACTGCAGCAGAACTTTCGGATTTGATATCTCATGATCTGGACATGCTACTTTTTTTGCGTTTGGAACGCCAAGCACTAAAAGGAGAATCACCCTTCTGCTTAAAGATCACCCACCCATCGCTTATCCTTCACTCCCCTTCCTGCATGATCCAAACCAGTCGATCTAGAAGTAACGATTTGTCCCTGAAAACGGCGCCCATGGGCAGAGTATCGAAAACGGTTTGTCCCTAAAAACGGAGCCCGCCCATAAACCGATCCAGTAGGCATGATGCCCACTTCTTCAAAAGGAAGACATGCAAAATACTAGTAGTTAACATAAAAATGCAGTTATTTCCTGGACATGTAGAGCTTTCTCATTGGTTAGACAATGGATTAGACCCATAAAATAGCCATCCTCTCATTGGTTAAACTGCTAATTGTGATGGGCAGGCAGGATAAGGTCTATACTGTCCCGTTCAAATAATTTGCCGCGCGAATTGGAGATAATCCACCTTTTCACAGTAAAGCCGGCAGGGGTCAACTTAATTTTATTAATACTCTATCGATTTTTGGCACCGCAAAAAACTATACATGAGAGAACGCCTCCAGAATATATTAAGAAAATACGAAATATCATAGCAGCTAATGTATCATCTTTACCCCCAAAACCTACCCTATGATTATGAAAAAACAAAATGATTAGAAAAAGAAAATAGAAATAAATCCTATTTCCCTTGGAGAACTGGAAAGAAAAAATCAAGGACTAGTCCGTCGTAAATTTTCCTCGTCTCTCAATAAAAGAAAAATATTTTGACAAATGCATGCAGAAACAAAAATGATACTAGTATTTAAGAAAGTAAAAACAACTAAAGAAATTCTACATTTCTTGAACGAAAATAATTCAAGGAATTATTCGTCTCGGAATAAAAAAAGTGCTAGTAAGAAAAATGACAGACACCAAGGAAGAAACACTGTCAACTTTTTCCTTTGTTTTGAATTGTTCTCCGAAAGGAAGCCAAATCCCTTTGTCTTCGTTCACTTCCTCTTGTAATCACGAAGCGACCATTCGGACAACTCGGTAATTAGCATGGGCGGAGCACACTACACAGAGACAAAGCAGTGGAGAAATCCTATAAGACAAAGAAAACAAGCACGGCTGTAACGCGAGTCGAGTTCTCCCGTAAGCGGCCTCCGGACGTGCGTTCATCTTTTCCCAATGGGAGCTTGGAATTCTGCCGCTTTAGGCTGGAATGATTGCTTCTGCTCATTTGTGGAAAATACTGTAAATACATTTACTTTCGCGCGATAAGAGGTGTTAGAACTTCACGGTTGAAATAAAATCACACCGTACAAACGACTATGTTCCCTTACTGATTTCACATTACTGACTCAAGTTTAGCATTCAATTTTTTCTAACGCTGTATAGTACCGTACATTCGTGTATTTTCGTGGGGAAAAAGATTTTCGTGGTGTTTTGATCATTTTGTAGTACAGTAAGTAACATACTGTAGTACAGTATTTACGGGGCCGTGAAAATAAAACCAACCCTATATCGCAAACATTTCAATATCTACAGTATTGTTTCCTGGTACATATACACAACACGGAAACAGTCAGATCCTCATAAAATTGCATTGTGCAAGATGTTAGTAATTTGAAATTCTGTGGCATCCTTTTCTTGAGATACTAGTAGTTGGGCAAATTTGCACAACACTTCAGATTTTGTGCCATTTGGAGTGGCCCGTGTTTTCACGGGATGTCTGGTACTGTTTACATAAGGCAAATATAACACAGCTTTGTCAAACAATGTTAACATCCACATCACGCCAGAAGTCTACAGGATAAGATCGAAAGTAATTTTCAGTATGCTGGCTCCCAGTTTGTCATTGTAGTCCATGGAAATTGGTATTCCTATTTACTTTTAGTGAATCACTATAATAATATATAGACTTCAGTTTGGCATATCATCAATACAAACAACAGGTCGAGAACATGAAAAAATTATGCCTATGCAAGGGGAAAATGATAGTTGTTGTATCTGTTGTCATTGTTTGCTTGGGTTTGTTTTTGCACTAAATAAGTAAATAATTCATGAACCTTTGTCTATATTAGCGGCTCCCAAAACCAATTACGCTAAATTTTAATCCCTATATGCCGGAAGTGGCACACAATAGAGGGGGTGACAGATGTCAGTTCATGGAGGTTGCATCTCCCTTATAATATGTCCAATCATAATTATCATTTCAAGCTCAAAGTATACTAGTAGCGCAACATTTTACAGCAAAGTTTATAGTTCGTATTGTAAATAGTACTTTAAATACCCCCTTAAAAAACACACAAATCTCCAAGTGCCTATTCAAATCAGATACTAAGTAGTTTGTAATCTCCAAGCAGTTGTATGGATTCATATTGTTTTGTAAACGAGCTATAGTGTGGCCCAAACATCTGCTTTAAATTTATACAGTAACACATATATTCTGTATGCACTGTATCATTGTCATAAACATCGTAGGTCCGCATGGGGTGGGGGCGCGCTATGCAGTTACATAGATAGTTCATTTCTTTGTTAACCTAGTTCTGTGATGATGTTTTCACAAAAAAAATGTTCACTTTCATTATTCATGAGGATGTGGCCTTATACAATGAAGCATTTAGGAGTTGGGTCCCCCCTTTTATCTAAAGATTACCGAACGTCTCGCTAGCCTGGTTGCCAGACTGTTTCCGGGGCTAATACAGGTCAGCGTCTTGGCTCTAGAGCCAACATGCCCTCAAGGATTATTATACTACCCGCACCCTCAGACATAGAAACAGAGAAACAGGAAGGGGCTGTGGTACAATTTCCTTGTGAGCATTTTAGCCTTTTAACAGTATAGCCGAGGAGCTAGCCTGTGTAGGCCTTGGAAACAGTCTGGCATCCTGGCTACTCTGTCCATGACCCCCATTTCCCACGAAAACACGATTGACTCATGCCCAGAATAAACATTAAAGATATAGAATTACAAACTAGAATAAACACGACACGGAAGGCCTGTGAGAAATATCGCATGTGTATATAATTGCACTTGAAACGGAAATGTTCTCATCTTTCTGAAAATTCGTGACAACAAATTAAGTATTAGTGTCGTAAATGGTCGAAACCATCTTAATAATACTTTAAGCCACGTGATTTCAAGACCTCATAAGTACAACAACAAACGCTTAACGGAATGAATTCTTTCACTCTACGAATCCTGAATATATATGGTACCAAAAGACAAATAAAATCTATTTGCTTGATAAATTTACATCTACCATGATAAAGGAATCGTTTAGTTCGTGCTTTGAATCGCAGGCTTGGAATAATATCTCTTCTTTACGGTTCCCTTGTTCTGAATAAGGTTTTGTGTATTTAATAGTCTCTACATCGTGAGCGGGGCTCTTTGTAGAGCCGCCACGAAACGTGCCAGTCTTTTGTTGCACAATAACAAGATATTCTTGGTACTAAAAAATCTCTTTGTTTGTTACAGCTTTCCCAGGCCTTAGTATACACAAATAGAATTCTAATACAAAACTCTTGCATTGATAGAAGCGGGAATAGTATAATAAATAATGGACTTTAAGGGGGGAATATTAATATTCATCATAATTTCTGTCTGGCTTTCGCCGGCGATTTGTCACCATTATAATAATATTATGTGCAGGTGTTACAAGTTTTTTTGAGCGGCCTTGCGGAATTCTCGGCTAAACAGGACGCACAAAAAAGGGTTCACACAGACCTGTACATATGTCATCCATGCCGAAATGGTCATGAACGCGCTGGGAATTGTCCGTTCTTTTGCCAGCATGTGCCAGTACGACTGCACCAGGTAAGGTGTCCACAGAACCAAGAACATGAAAATTATGACGTAGTGCAGTCGGCTGGTCTTCTTCTCGCTCTGAAGCGTCCTCCAGGGCAGCTTGTTGTTTCGCATGCTGGACGAGCTGGTGTTGTTGTTGTTGCGGGGTTGCTGGGGCTGTCTCCCGGCTCCGAGCACGGGGGGAGCCGGCCCTCGCCCGAACCCTTGCATCCAGTTCGCCGCGGCCTGCCCCGTGGCCCCCGGCCCGAAAAAAGTCCAGTTGTGTGACAGCGCCGGCACGAAAACAACGGGATTCATCTTGCGATGCATTCGCATGAAGATGAAGAGTCTCAAGTAGATGAGATGCGTGGCGAAGAGCACGATAGAAAGGATGAGAAGGAATCCTAAAGTATCGTTCGTCAGGTAGTGTTTGTGTCGGAAATTGCACTGCTCTTCCTCGCGAATGAACTCGTAGGTGCCCAGGCCGAATACTGGGGGAAAAGCCATGATAATGGCGACTGTCCAGATGACACATATGAGCACAGCGCACACGGAGCCAGTCAGCTTCTTCCTGTGGAACTTGCTGTGTGTCACCACGATGTATCGCGTAATACTGACGGTAAAATGCGTGAAAATCACTCCGAACAGGAGCATGGTGTTGAAAAACGCCACCACTTGGCACAACGGTCGCCCATAATCCCAGCCCGAATCGTTCACCACAGCGATGATGACAAAGGGCAGACAGAAGACTGTTTTGACTAAGTCGGCCACCGATACATTCGCCAGCAGGAAAAATGGCGGCTTGCGAAGGCTCTGCTCTTTGTACAGCACGTATAAAACCAGCGAGTTGCCCAGCAAGCTGGCCACAATGACGACGCCGAGAGTCACGGTTTTAACCAGGATCATACACAGGTCTTGCTGTGGGGTGACGTCCTGGTCCGCCGCCATTTTGTCAGAGAAAAAAAAAATCCCGTCGTCTGACAATTTCCCTCAGCCCAGCTGATTATCGTCTGCGGGAGAGAGACGACGGCGCGGTGTTGTTGTTTTCTCACGAAAATTTGCAGCCATCAATCGTACCCCATTCCATGCCGGCGTTCCTCCTCCGCCACGCAAGCCCCACACAATCCTGCAGACGGTAAAGTACAAGCCGATTGTTAGTCAGAGAAGACAGGAAGCAGCGCTAGCTACAACGCTAGCCCTGCATGCCAGCCTCCATTTTTGTTGCGCCTGCTTAGAATATGCACGGTCCCCGTGGCTGTATGGAGTGATCGCTAGGTCATGTTGTTCGGGGCTGCCCAATGGCCAAGCCGTTTCAGTTCACTGCAGACTGCATGCAAGCAGTGTTTTCCTCTCAAACCCGACTCTAACACACAATAGGGGCCGCACAGCGCATCATATGGAACAAAACAATAGCACAGAAAGGGAAGGGGTGAAAGTCAGGAGGTTCTACACAAAGATAAATTCACCTCTAGCTCGTGCCGGACGCCATGTTTAATCAGGTCGCCGTGTATTGAAAACGCCACCCGTAACAAAGGCCTATGGCTCGCGGAATGGCCAGCAGGGGCCCTCAGCGCTGCTCTGTCCCCCCTTTTTTCTCGGGATTTTAAATCCAAACCCATCCAAAACCGCTATCCCCCTACCGAGCCTTCCCTCTCAACTGCGCATCACGTCATGGCTGGCCCATTCACTTTTAGGGGTGTTCCGGTAAATATGGAATGAGATATTATGTAATTCTTAACCCCAGAAAGATGTGATTTGACCTAATGGTTTAAAAAAATAAATAGGTCACTACAACAGTAGTATTTTTTTGTGAGTAAGATTTATCAGTGATTTTTAAAATGGTTTTTCAATAATAAAAATTCCAATTCCTCCCCATTTGTGAAGACGAGTGGTCTGTCCCATTCTGTCACCTCTTTATAATGCACGGCGCGTCTGCGTATCTAATAATAATAACTGGTCTGGCACCCACGTTTTTCTCACCTACGCGACAAGGCGACACTTTTCCCACGACTTCTGTCATAAACAGACTGAAATCGAGAAATGATAGAGCGACAACAGCACGGTGCAGTTAATTTAGAAGGCCGTAGTCAAACCTAGGAAAATTTAACGTGTTATGTTAGTATTGTTACTCGTTTAGGGATGTTGACATATATCTACAAGTTAGTATATCAATTACAAACAATATAAACATTATATAAGCGGAGGTAACAAGAGAGGGGGCTATAAGAAATCTGTAGATAGCATATGTTCCGTTTTCTTGCAAGGAGAATCGTGTTTCCAGTACAAAAATCACTTTCTTTGCAAAAAGTATATATGATAAAGACTTTTCACTGGATCCTTATATCTGCTTGGATTTCATGCAATTTTATTCGCAAACTCATCAATCAATCAATCAATCAATCAACCAATCAATCTTCCGCAGGCGTCATGAGTTGACACATGGTGGCTGTAGACAGCTCTCTTCACTCTGTTCTCAGCACAAGAGTCGGTTATGAATTATAATAATAAGACATCCATGGGGGCCTCAGGCTCACTCAGTGTGTTGAAGACTTGGGGGTGTCCCCCTAGACGTTAATCCAATTTTATTTACAAACTTATGCCCGAAGGATACCTGCAATGCAATACATAGAATGTAAAGAGGGGAAATGTCTAGTCAATAGATCTCTACATATTATAAGACAATTAAGTGTCTGCAAAAATACAGGGAACGTGTGAAAATATAAACGTCCAGACAATATTTATTGCTTCTCTTCCAATAATATCCGACGGGTCCAGCCGCGGGGCCATTATGTAATTAACAGCATTAACGTTATTTATCGTCACAGTCACTTCAGTTATAGGTTTCCGTTATAACTCATTTATCTCAAAGTACATGTGTGACGAGGCTTGTTTTTATTGCTGGATACGGAAGCATTGTTTTAGCCTCCGTAACAGGCTAGCGCTTATAGAACTGGGGGTTTGGTGGTCTTCGGCTGTTTTCTGATCAGCCACTGCAAAAAACGGGGGTAATTCAACCAGGCCAGCTATGTTGTCTATATGCAATCAGAAAATAGCACATAAAAGCTCCCAAAGACCCAGAAGACCCCCCCAAACCCCCAGTTTTAGCATGCTATGGAGGCTACATTATTTTGGGTGCATGAGTTTGTCTGTACATGTGGGTCTGTAAGTATGCTTGTCCGGACACATAGTAGGTTGACTGCACGTGGGTGGAGAAAAGACTAACAGGCATAAATACAGGAGGCTAGAAGATCAGACACAGGAAATGGGGTGAACTTGAAAGTCTCAGCATCTGGCTGGGATCTCGAGCCAGCATGAGATCCTACTTAGACTTAGGGGCTCCCGCTGGAGACCGACATGGGGAATTCAGGAAGTAAAAGGTTGCATGAATTCGACCCTCCATAGTTTTTGCCCTAGTGACAATTAAAGAACGCCATACTCTCCTTGGTTGTTACAAATAAATGTACGAAAACACAAAAATACTTGAATGCCTCAGGTCTAAAATTTGAAATTCCTTGTTTCAAGTTTTTTTCTTCAATAATTTTCGAAAGGTTGAAAGGCTTAAAAAACTGTAGAAAGGCGTAAAAATCAGGGCCTACACCGCCGCTTCAAAACATAAATACAAACATCTTTGTATGTAAACATGAAAACAGTGGCTGTTTATTCATTCTCTTAGATGTTTCTAGTACTGATGAATAACATAACGCATGCGCAGAAGCGGATAAACTACCATTCACCAGCGCAGAGTTCAGCGAACTTGATTTTATCGATCGCGATTCTAAAAAAAGAAAAACGAAAAATCGTTGTAAGCCTGTCCAAAGCCAGCCATATGAAAAATTGAAGGTTTTGAGTTATGAATCTAATACCGAGGATGCCGATATCAGCTACCGGTTAATGCAGGCAAACAAGATGTACTCAAAGATAAGTTTCACATGCAATATGTTCTCAAGTGTGTATTCATGAAGTTTTATTACAGTAGGCGTGAGCTCATGCACGTAGCCAGGATTTTCCCACTGTCCGATGGATCAGCGAGCGCCATAGCTTCCTAGGGGGTTCCGGGGGCATGCTCCCTCGGAAATTTTTTAAAATTGAACTTTCTGAGATGACATTTCCTGCGTTTTTGAGAGGATTTCAAGGAAAAAAAACAGAGACAAATAAGATTCCTGTCGTGGTGATACAAATCAGTCCACATTTTAATTTAAAGAAAAATCTTGGACCTTTACATAAAAAGTGGACCTTTGAGCGTGTGTGTTCTTCCTTCTTCTTCTTATAAATTGCAAATCGGATTCAGGGCCAAGACCACCTAAGCAGTTAAAAAGACTAGTTTACACGAAAATCCGTCTGTCTATGTTAATCACTCAGTAAGCTTATTAGTAACTGTATTTTTACATCTATGTCGTCAACATGTACGTCACGCAGCATGAAAATAGCTCGTCCCAGGAGCCTACGAGCTCTACGCTAATTAAACCCAACCCATGTCACACATTCAGGACCTTCCCACGACCACTCCCCAACAACTGAGGTCGGCGCTGGGTTGGGAGTAACCGTTTCGTTTGGGAGTAGCCTGGAATCTATTCTCAATCTAATCTCCAAGCAGATGCTGGGGTGGCATAAGGCCAGGCAGGGTCCATTGGCGTATTGGAGCCTCTCTGGCCAATAGATGCTGCCTGGCCAATTTGATACTGTCTTATGCCACCCTAGGATCTGCTTGGAGATTAGAATCTATCCTATTCTATCCGGGCAGTTCACTCCTTTGATCGCGTTCAAGAAGACTCTGAGTCTTCAGACTTCGATTTGTCAAAATTTTTAGTTGGCTGTCGCAGAGGACTTTTAAAAATTAGAAAGCAGCCTTGCCGACCAACTGCCTACCATGTATGGCTGGCTTCATGCCCACGCGACTTACACCCACCTATGGTCTGGATCCGGAGAAGGTCGGGAGGACATGGCCGGCTGTGTGTGACAGGAGCTTCAGTAAAAGGACATTTTCGCCCGCAATACGGTCGGAGAAATCTCAATCATTGCTCAATTTTTAGGAATCGGCCAATGTTCGCTTGTTCCTAAGCTCTGTATAACGTGTCAGGGCAAGATCTCCAGGCAAAAAATACGCTAGACTCTCTAACGATTTTGAAATTCGGCCATCTTCTGGCGATCAGAACAGTCGGCCGAAGGTCGTCGACAGAGAGACAGCGCCTTTACCAGACTAATCAGGCACCCACACAGTCGCGGAGGCGTTTGTGTTCGAAAATATGACATTTTTTATGTATTATACATGTATTTTCTGCGAACGCTCAATATGGTTCGACGAAGTTCAGTGAATACTGCGCGCTTGCGTTTCTGTGTTTTACTTTCGGTTTACTGTCTGTGTTTTATACCAGACTCGACTCGAGAACGGGAACACCAGGACTCCACTTTAGCAATCACTTTCGGTTACAGAAGTGTGTGAACTTGAAGATCACGAAAACGGAAAATACTACGCTAAAGTCTCTGATTTCTTATATTTTTTTCTGATCTTGTACACATACAGTACATAATTATTGCCGTTGTGTCCCTACTTAACAATACGACTGTACGACATCTCCCAAGGGTAACGAAATTTCTCGTGTGGTGATTTTTTTTCGAATCGAGGAGAAAACTAATGCGCGCGTGGATGTCATCCATAGAATATCCTTGCCTCAGCCTTACTAAGCTTCTCAAGTTCAAGGATGAATAAAACATGGCAACAACCTCCAACCGTTACATCCAGACTTTTGGAAATAATCCAACCTGGCAGCGTGTGTCCAAGAAAGATTTAACTAGGAAGAGCAGAGCGGATTAATAGAGCTTATAGTTGATCCCCTGTCACAATCAAGATTATATTATTGGCATGTACGGGGTGGGAGGGGGGCATATGCTCTGGATGACCTTGGGGATGATAAAAGCCCCAAGTGTAAGGTTAGAATTAACGTTAGGCAGCTTTGACAAGATTCATACGGTTTCATACATTGTACTGAGCTTATACTTAATCCACCGTAGCAATTATTGTGACTTGTTCAGGGTGGGAAGGGGGCATATGTTTGACGCTCTAGATCTGAATACTAGTAAGCTTGACATTGATAAAAGACTTTAGCGTTAGGCTGGTTCAGTAGAACAAAACGGAGCCCTACACAAACCTTAATAACCTTGATCCACAACTGACTTCTACGTACATACGGGAAGTCGGAAAGGCATTCATTGGGCCACGCGCCTCCTGCTGACTGTGCCTATTCATGCGTCTGGTTCACACCTCCTTGCAGAACGACTGAAATGTAGTAACTGAAATGTGTTGAAGTGATTAGGTTTATAGCCCATTGAAGTTTTCGACTGCCTGCAGAGGTTGGGTTTGGTGGGAAAAAAAATTCAGTGCAAAAGAGAAACCCCGATAAAAAAGCCTAAAAACACGCTAAAATACCCCCAAAACCCAAACCTCTGCTTGGAGAGTAGCCTTTGACGAGAAAGTCAGATCAGCCTGTTGTTGGTTGCTTTGTAAATGGTAGTGACGCTGGATTCGCCCTCCAAAAAAAAAAAAGACAGAAGTTCTTTTACACAATAAGCACGTCAACAGACCGACAAATCACCCCGCTAAAAGCAAACCTGCGCCTTGCCCGCGGTAAAACTACTTAAAACGCGGTCCATTTATCAACCTGGAGCCACTCTCCGGCACGGGCTTTTATTCTAATCTATCCCAAAAGCCCCGCTAAGTGACACAAGACTGGTGCATCTTTTACCGGTAGGGAAATAGAGACGTCATACGCTGTAGCTTACGTACTAGTATTGTTAGACTGATCAAACCTAACCAAAGCGCAAAAAGTAAAACATGCTGTTACCTAACACAGACACACAGTTACACAGACACAGACAGGCAGACAGACAGACAGGCAGACAGGCAGACAGACAGACAGACAGACAGACAGACAGACAGACAGACAGACAGACACACACAGACACAGACACAGACACAGACACACACACACACACACACACACACACACGCACGCACACACACACACACACACACACACACACACACGCGCGCACGCACACACACACACACACACAGTAACACAG
>NW_017802380.1:1569932-1597931 GCF_001625305.1 Branchiostoma belcheri | reverse complement strand
AGAGAGAGAGAGAGAGAGAGACAAACACACACACAGAAACACACACACAGAAACACACAGTTCCACAATCTTTCTCAAGCACACGGACTATAGACAGAAAGAGGGAGAGACCTTACGGCTATTACAAGTTATCTCCTAATGCCACATCAGTGTAATGTAACAGCAATTCATATTGGTCAACCTCCAGCACAAACATTATCGATCATTCCAAGCCGTCCTATGAAACACCGTTTTCCATTGCCCCCGCAGAACGCTGTTTTAGTGAGTGATATATGACCTGTATTAGCGGGGTTAATCTGGGTCCCAATTTAACCTGTCTGTAACCATAGCCCTTCAAACTCACCGCAGGCAATCTCACGGATGGGCTAGAACTGGTTTATTTCGGTTCGTAACTTGATTGAAGACAACATGAAATTGATTTATTGTACGGATTACACATGCGGATTGCTTACTGCGTGTTTTGTGTTTTTATTTCCGGGTATACAGAAGCCTTGTTTGGGTGACTGAGCTCTGTGTTTGTGTGTCTGGCCTTGGCATTACAAATGTGGTGAGAGGAGTTGAAATATCAAACTGGCGTGCAGCGCATCCAAACAACCCAGCTCAGTGTCAGTTATTTGCTGCCATGTCCACCTGTAGCTATAGACCAGAACGTTGCGTTTCCACTGCCGCCCTCCCAATGCTACAAAGCTTTATAAAAACGCTCAGCGCAGTGATGGAGAGGCGGACACCGGCCGCATTGCTGCAGAAAATGTTCTTTAGAGCGCCTAGACACATGGGGCGAGCGAGCTGTCTCCTGCTTACTCTCCAAGCAGAGGTTTGGGTTTTCTTATTTTTGGCGTGTTTGTAGGCTTTTTTTGGGGTTTCTTTTAGCACTGGAATTTTTTGGGGGTTGGGGAAAATAATTTCCAGTGCAAAAAAAAAAAACGATAAAAAGCCTCAAAACACGCCAAAAACAAGCCAAAACACAAACCTCTGCTTGGAGAGTAGCAGAAAATGTCATTTTAATTTAAAGCTCCTAGACTCGTGGGGCGAGTCCTGCTTTTGACGTTGCTTATGTCGCAACTAACAAACAACGACCATTTCAAATACTAGTGATCTGTTAACATGGCATAAACCTTATCCAAATTAAATGTAGATATAACTATTATCAGTCAAGTCTCATTTCTATTCGGATTTACTAAAAAAAAGCCCCTATGTTTCCGTAAATATGCTCAGTGCGGGTTGGTGTTCTTTAAACGCCATCCTTCATAATTAAACAACGCTTTATCAATCATGTCATGTCTTCACTCGCAATCATAAGATTACAAAATGATGTTACCAACCTTTCAGTTCTCTTGGAAACCTTTCAAAATGGAAAGAAACGTCTTCTTTGTCGTTCTTGCCTGTCTTGGCAAAGGTTGACAACTCCAGCCCTGTCCGCCCGCGTATCTCGCTGCAACTGAAGTGTTTTTGACGCCTACCAGCTTGCGGGGTTGTGATAGGGTTTGTCGCGATATCACAAATTTGGACGCAGAAAACTATGTCGGGATAGAAAAAAATCCAATGTTTGCTTTAAAAATCGTTATGCAATATCAATGAAATAGAAAGCTGATCTTATATGCAGTCAACGGGAACTACAAGCTACAATATGACTTCATATACATTGTACATGTGGATATTGAATATTATTGGGGAAAATTAGGGGAATTTATTTCATACCTACCGGTATAACATGTTTTATATTACATTCTTTTATTTTCAATTTGATCGATAGTACGTTCCTTTTATCTAATTTTCATACACTAACAGGAACTCGTATGTTTTGTGGGGAAAATAAGGATCTGGAGGTCGCATAGACCCCATGTTGAGCCTCGCACGTGCGTAGGTAGACTGATTGCATTCATCATTCAAGCCCGGGGAGTAATTAGTCTTGCAGGGTTCCCCCAGCCCCGAAAATATCTGCCGCTCTTTCCACAAAGATAATGCAATCGTGAAGCTACCTTCAGGAGTTTGGCAGAAAAATACTAATTAGTTTTCGCAGACCTGGGGGCAAAAAACAACGTTTTGGCGTCACGTGTGACGTCACAGGGGCGCGTGGACTTTCTCCTGGGTGGACGTGGGAGGTTCAAAGTGACTTTCCGATGGAGCGGTCATTTCTTTCAAAATCTAGGATCATTCTCTAGTATATTTTTCTTTAGAAATGTCTGAGTACTATCCCATGTATTTCTCCAAATGAAAACGTTCTTGAATGATTCCCAAACTACAAAATACAAAAGTATAGCTGTAGATCTACGAAAAGCAAAAACTGCGAAAACTATCTAATAAAACCCAAACAGCGACATTGTGTGCTTCTAATGTATAACACCGTTCCCTTTTTTATTATTTTTACAGTCACGTCCGTTATTATTTTGGCATCGGCTCCTACTGTGGCTCAGTTGCAAAACAAGCTGCAGTCGGACTTGGAGCGAATTTGGGAGTGGGTGACAATAAATCAACTTGTACTTAACATTGGGAAAACAAAAGCAATACTGATGGGAACACAACAAAAACTAAAGCAGAGTCCAAAATTGCAACTAAGCATTGAAGGGATCAACATTTCACAGGTGGAACACACAGAACTGCTAGGTTTTACTATTGACCAACATCTCTCTTGGGCTTTGCACGCTGACAAAACAAAACTGAAAATGGCAGGTATTATTGCAACAATAAGAAGACACAAGACCTACTTTACCAAAAATGTTTTAAGAACAGTAATACAAACCCTCGTCTTATCACATCTTGACTACTGCTCCACACTATTGTCGTCAGCACCACAGACGCACATAGATAGACTACAAGTAATCCAAAATCGTGCAGCTCGTGTAGCCACAAACGCCACTTTTGAAGACAGACTTGACAACCTATACACTCAGTTGAACTGGCAAACAGTGAAAGAAAGACTTTTCTGTAATACATTGTGTACATTTCACAAAATAGTCACTACAAAGCAACCAAAATGTATTTTCAAAGAACTGCAGCGAATTGAATCTACACATGATCACAACACAAGACTGTCTCAGAGAGGGGCGTTTGTTCAAGGCAAACCTAAGACCAAAGCTAAAACAAGAACATTTGTCTACAGAAGTATAAAAACGTGCAACACGCTGCCTCCTCACATGCTCACCGAAAACGCACGCACATTTAAAGTAAACATCAGTCAACTATGTAAAAAATACGAGCACATGCGTCTTGACACATGGTGGTAAGACACATGGAGCACAGGTGTACCTCTGACCTCTCCACAACTTGTATATTTGCTGTTGTTAGAAGTATAAGTAAATTTAATAAGTAGTTACTGTTACTTAGTAATTTTTATTGTTCTTGTTAAGCAATTGTTATGTATAATCCCCGTAAATAATTTCATCAGGTTGGAAGATACTTAGGGTATAGGATTTTCTTCTAACACAACCAGTAAGGTTCTCACCTGCTTACGTTTCGATGTCTATCAGACACCTTCCTCAGAGCTTCTGACTGGAGTTCTGCAACTCGCCGCTATTTAACGCCAAAGTAGGTGGCGCTTTTGCGGCGAGAATGCAATCCCAAACGTGGCTGAGCTTGTGTCCCCAGTGTTGGCCAACCTGTTTATGGAATGGCTGGAACAGGAAGCCATAGCGACAGCGCCCATTTTCTGCAGACCCAAGCTCTGGAAGAGATATGTGGACGACGTGATGGAGATAGTGAAGAAGGGTGTCCATCAAGATCTCACAGACCATCTTAACAACATAGATCCCACAGGAAGTATTCAGTTCACACATGAGGAGGAGAAAGACAACACATTACCGTTCCTGGATACTCTCCTGGTACGAAAGGGGGATGGCACAGTAAAGCTTCTAGTGTACAGAAAAAGTACACATACAGACCAGTATCTCAACTTCAAGTCCCACCATCCACTGCACCAGAAACTGGGAGTCATCCGCACCCTCATGGACAGATGTAACTCGGTGGTGACAGAGGAGGAGGACAAGGAAAGAGAAACACAGCACATCAGAAGAGCCCTTGTCCGGTGTGGGTACCCGGAATGGACCTTTCGGAAGGTGGAACGGAAAGAGAAGAGGTCAAAGCAGACAGAGAAGAACAGGAAAGAGGGGGAGAAAACTAGGGCCATGGTGATTATCCCATATGTGAAAGGAGTAACCGAACCACTGGAAAGGGTATTCAGGAAACACCAGGTATCCACAGCAGTGAAACCAAAAACAACATTGAGGAACCTGCTTGTCCACCCCAAGGACAAGATGGGGGACCACGTGAAAACAGACTGTATATATAAAATAACATGCAAAAGCTGTGATCAAGTGTATATTGGAGAAACTGGCAGGACCTTTGGCAAAAGACTGGAAGAACACAGAAAAGAGGCAGACAACAGCGAAACCGTAAGATATACACGCTCCCAGAAACAACAAGCACAAAAAGAAGAGAAGAAATCGGCAGTCACAGACCATGTTGCCAGAAACAATTGTGTGATAGACTGGGAGGGTGCCAGGGTCATAGATAGGGAGGACAACAGAAGAATCCGTTGGATTAAAGAAGCAGTCTGGATAAGGAAGTCTACCCCAGTGATGAACCGGGACGAGGGGGGATACAAGCTCAGCCACGTTTGGGATTGCATTCTCGCCGCAAAAGCGCCACCTACTTTGGCGTTAAATAGCGGCGAGTTGCAGAACTCCAGTCAGAAGCTCTGAGGAAGGTGTCTGATAGACATCGAAACGTAAGCAGGTGAGAACCTTACTGGTTGTGTTAGAAGAAAATCCTATACCCTGTTATGTATAATGTTGTTGAATCCTTTGTAACTATTAAGTTGATAATTGTATGTATTCTATTATGTGAAAGGACTCCAGGAAGATTAGTATACACAGCTTGTATAACTAATGGAGATTCCCAATAAACAAACAAACAAACAAATCGCGCTTTCTAAAATAACAAGCAACATCATGCAGGCACAGGAGGGACTGTAGTATAAGGTAAGGTCTTGTGTCATTCTAACTTCCCCTTCACGGTGCTTCCGTGTTGTACGTGTAGTGAGCCACCAGGTCTAATCCATTTTATCATGGTAATAACTACACATTACCTTGATTCTTGATGATGACAATATGACATCTAGCGTTTGGTCCAGCGGCTCCAAATATTTGCATCAACATCATTAGCATTTAAAGTACTGTTTTCGGTGTATGTTTGTGTTTGTTTGTTTGTTTGTTTGTTTGTTTGTGTGTGTCTGTGTGTGTGTGTGTGTGTGTGCGTGTGTGTGTGTATGTGTGTGTGTGTGTGTGTGTGTTTTATCGTGGGCCCTTTGTACTACGTCAGACAGTCTCTTTGCTCGTGCCATGCCAATGAGCTCACACAAACTGCGGGTTTGAAATCGCCGAATTTTTGTTTCTAACAAAAATCAAGATGTGTGCACGTTTGAAAACTGCGGTTTTAACCTTTCATGGTGAATCCACCGGTTGTGATTGAAGAACATGTCACAGATGTTACCGCTTCAATATCAGCACTTGCAACATTGTAATCTTTTCGATGTATCTTTCTCTGTATAGCCAGTATTACCGACCTGCCTTCGGCGTAACACACCAGCTTTGATTTGTATGATCATTCGTAATGACATCTCAAATATTGTAAACTTTGAAGTCCTCTTCATTTGAAGACCGTAAATTTAATCTGTACTAAACAGACGTCTAATGATTTGGTTTGATCAACAATCTCTTTCGTCTTTTAATGTGATGTTAGCGATGCTTTGGTGTTATAGAGGCACCGATACTGAGGGAAAACGATATTTTCTTGCGTTGGAAGACTACAGGCTTTAATTTCCGTTAACCGGAAGTTATATAGGAATCCAGGTTTCAGATCTTTCCGATCAAACCTGACAAGGTTTTTTTTTCTTGAGAGCTCCACCCCCGCCTAGTTAGAGTGGACCAGCTGTCGCCACCCCTGCTGTGATGACTTTTCAGCACCAAGGAAAGGGATATTCGCGTGTCTCAACTACAGTACCCAGAACCGTGCCTATCTAGTTCTATGCCTGAATTGGTTAGGTTTGGGATCAGGCACGGTTCTCTGCAGTCTCCGTGAAACTAAGAACGTATGGCGTAGATTTGCTCCAGGCACGATACGCGTGTCATGAGCAAGAGTCTGGATAACGCGCGATTCTGCACACAACATAAACCCATTTTAGGAAGCTGTTCTCAGAAAACTGTAGCATGTACCTGCAAAGTTTTTTTACACAAACAAAAATGTAGCTTAAAATGTTCCACCCGAAGAAAATTTCTCTGACATGTGTGCACTTCAAGTCGTCGCGATAATTAAATTAAATGTATAACGATGCATATCTCTGCCCTTTATTAGATTATGTGGCTATTTTTACTTCTGAACTCCAAGCAGCTTCAGTTTTACTGATGCCTGAACATTTGAAGTGTGCAAACCTCGGGGATTAGTGACGCTGCATTAGTTGATCCCTGAAAATTTACCTCAATGGACGTGGTGGTTTGAAAGTACCCGATGGAATATATTGCAGTTGACGTTATCTATAGATACACTCCTTATTGACGTAGCCTCCTTTTCAGGCGTTCCGGGATCGGTCGTTTTTTTGAGGGGGGGGGTATTTTCTGATCAAACGTACTTAGGAGATCGCACGCAATAGAACCTCTGGCTGGCAACCCTGCATAGCTCTCCCTGGAACCCGGAACGCCTGACAAGGAGGCTAGTATTGACGCATGTATCGCATCCATTCAACCTTATCGTTTTCCCTATATCGTGCAACTTGTCATTGCGGAATGTTGTCCCCTTCAAGGCCGGTGTGTGTGTTTCTGTGCGTGCCTGCCAGACCTAGACATTGATTATGTCGGGGAGACGTATGGACTGCGCGATAGTCGATAGATGGCGGTAAGAACTGAGATCAGCTGGAAGCGCATACGGGGGATTTGTCATATTGTATTTCACTCCCCAGGTCCCAGCCTTGGGTTCAGGTGGGAAATGTGTTGTTTTGCTGACGTTTCTTCTTCTTCTTATGTAATTTGGATTCAACTCTATCATTTTGAGTGAGTAAATATCCTCATAGATTTTCTTTGCTTTTTTTTTACCTAAATTTGATAGGGGATAGCGTTTGCCAAATACACTGGCATGGGGACGGGGAGTTTGGAATAGTCCATTTTGCACAGGGGTAACTTGGAAGGAGCCCATTGTTGCATGGGGAAAAATTGCATTTCAACGCACCCTAGCGCTCAAATGTACACGGCGTTTTATTGGTGATTTTATCAGTAAATTTTCATTAATTGTTCTTGCATTATCCTCTGTGAACTCTACACAGATTATTTGACAGGGTCAGAAGAGCTCTAGATGTCCGAAAACGCTTGGACTGCGATTCACTGAAATGAACACGAACACATTGAACAGCAAGTTCAGCACCAAGGACAGAACCCTTGCCTCTAGAACCTGAAATATGCTGGTCCGAGCTTGTATGTCCATTTGTCGTTGCTGTTTACAGCTACCATTGTCCATAATTTTATTCCCAGTAGCCTTTTAGACACTACTAAAGGAATTCATTCTTTCGGAAGACCTACCATTTATTATGCTTTTACTTGTATGTCTGTAGAGTTTTTGTATTATTTTAATGATGTATTGTACATGTATTATATGGGTTTTTACCTGAAATTAAGAATGAATGAAATGAATGAGAAACAATATCCTTTGCATATGTGTTCCATTTTCAGCACTAAGGCATCCTCCCATGGCAGGGGCAGCGGCTCCGAATTCCTTCTCCACCCCTTACCCCTGCCGAATAACCCCGCATCTTCTACTCTGCGACCCCAGGAATATTAATATTCATGAGCTTTCCTTATTTGGCATGACCCCATTTCTGACTTGGCCGCCGGCGACTCCGCCGCCGCCCGGTGATGAGCCCATTGGGGAGGCCGTGCGGGGCAAAGTCACCGAGCCGCCCCCTCTTTTCTCCGCGCCGACACCTTCCCCGTGCTCGGCGGGATCCGCGCGCAGCCTCCAGCACACGCTAGCGCCCCGCCGACGCCCGCAGCGGCCTGCATCGCAAAATTCTCTTCCCAAGACGACGCCATGTTTGTTTTTATTTGTCACTGAACAGCCGATGTAAGAGCCGACATGATTGGTTCCGATAGCTAGCGTAGCTCATAAATATTTAATGTAAAGTGCGTTGAAGATTTTCTCTGTGATACGTGATTGGCTGAGAGTGTGTCCCTGGAATTGGGTCGTAGAGTAGAAGATGCGGGGTTATTCGGCAGGGGTAAGGGGTGGAGAAGGAATTCGGAGCCGCTGCCCCTGCCATGGGAGGATGCACTAAGGACGGCACCATTGAAATAGCTGCATGCGTCCGCCGCCATGTTGGTGTCCCTATGACGTCACGTCGCCTGTTACTTGATAGGCTTTGATAGGCTCATCATTTATGCCGCCTGGACTCGGACTGAAAGCCAGTGGACAAAAATATCTCTGAGCAGGTCAAACGAGTCATACATCATTCATAGCGCCATAGTTCAAATTTCAAACGATACATTAGCCGCTCTCTGATTGGTGGGACCGATAATTGCCATGCTTTTTATTGGTTGAACTGAGAATGGTGATGTACAGCGAGTTAGGATCAATGTATTGATTGTGGCACGATTAGACCTCAATGATGAACCAGTTACGGAAATAGCCTGCCACACGTGTTACATTAAAGCACGGAACACATTCATTTCCGCTGTAGATCTTCACGTTACCTTATTTGGCGCTGTGCAGGATGAAAACACCCACAGAGGCAAAACTGGAAATCTAATTATAGTTCTTTGAAATTTGAAACACCAACTTTCATCATTCTGCCGCCAAAAATGGTGAACTTTAAGACATCTACTGAAGCACCAGTAATGCCCAATGTTTTATAGATATCCTGGTGTTAGATTAATGGATTAAGAAGGCACTTATAACATTTTATCTTCTTTGTGTCTATTTTAGAAAGTCTAAGGATAGCTCGCAAAATTATGCAAGTATATCAAGAAGGTTCTCTCACACACGAAATGATATTTGATTTTATTTCAATATCCAAGTAGTATACAGTGAAGTGGAATTTGTCTCAAACCCATTTATCAAGAGTTTTGAGATAATGCAGCATGACTAAGATTTGGATGAAGTTTACCATAAAACATTGTCTAAGGACACACCAATCTAATTTCTTACAATCTCATCATGTTCCAATTGTGAAATCATGGGTCACAAATATACAATTTTGGTCACTCAATGACCGCTCAGCTATAGCGCTGTAGTGATTGGGGACCTGAATAAAGCTACATCCATCAAAATGTACAACGAGATGCAACAACTGGTAACACATTTACTAACACAAAATTCTTATTATTGCTAGATTTAGTGATATGTGAAACACTAAAAACCTTTCAATTGTTCCTTCTCAAATTGCCATTGTAATAACAGCCTTCAGTAAGTAGAATGAATTCCACTACTACCTGCCACATAAAAAAAAATCTAAAGGCTTTTACTAATGTAGCATCAAGGTATGCACACTTCAGACATCCAGTTGTTCAACACATTTTTGAGAAGGCTTTGATAACACTGTCTTTCTGATGTGGCAGTCTTACGATACCCCGTGAAATCATGAGAGTTCATGTTTCAGTAGTACACAAATAAGGCACTTTAATGAGGTAAAACATTTTTAAAATTATTTAATGCACCAAAATGTTCCATTAAGTCCTTTAAGTAGCTGAATTGCACACACCACAAAAAATTCCACCAGCTTTTTGCTTATAATTTTTTTGCAAGAGGCTTAAGTACTATTCACACCAGACTAGGTCTAAAAGCTCCTGGCTTGCAACAGAGATTGGCTTTACAGCCTGCAGTACCAATAGTAATCCCTAGATGTCCTCGATGAGCGGTTTCTTGCTTCCACTAGTTTCCTGGTTAGGGGAGGAAGGTGCTGTAGGCTTGTCCGATGTCACCGCAAGCCTAAAGGAAGAAAAAATCATGGAATTTTGATAAATATATTCCAAGGACAGTTTTTTTTTCCACCAGACAAACGTCATTCCATTTGAAAGACTACTTTCCCGCCAGACAGCCGTTAAGGCATTTTTCCACTCCTTATTTCCACTCCGTATTTGACTCATATTTCTATGGTATGGTTTGAATTCATCAAATATGTTGGATCAAGAGCTGACAACCTATCTTTCTAACTAACATAACAGCTAGAGAGACTCAATAAACTACTCTATGTTCATCCGTGAATAGTTTCATCAGGTTGGTAAGTCACTGAGTAAAGAAGCTCTTTTTTACACAACCAAGTGTTTTATTCACAGCTGACGTTTCGGTGACCGTCTGTCACCTACCTCAGGACAATTCTGACTAGTTCACATTGCACTGCAGCACAGGTGTCGCTGCTATACTCTATGTTCAGTTCCCCATTTTTGGCGATGCCTCAGGGGTGAAGTCATTTTGTACTTACGTGTAGACCCACTGCTGTGCCAGGCAGGCGACCATCAGGAACCCTGAACAGCATTTGAAGATCAGACTCATCCCAAGGTTCTGCCAGAAAAAAGAACATAGCATGTAACATTAATAACAAAGTTAGCTTCATTTTCAACACAAAAATACTGATGACTAATCTCCAAGCAGATCTTTCAGTGGGGGTAAGACAGTATCAAATTTGTCAGTCTGTATCCATTTCCCCACCAAAATGGACACAGACTGACAAATTTGATACTGTCTTACCCCCACTGAAAGATCTGCTTGGAGATTAACTGATGACTAGTCTTTTTTTCAGCCATCTTTTACCATTTTCCTTCAATGGATATCATGTGTCACAAAAGGTCACCTATATTGGATCAATTAAATAGCAGAAAGTTCTGGCATTACAAAACAAGAAGATTTAAAAGAGAAGCACTTAGGGTTGAAGGTTACCTGGAGTAATATTGAAATGACGATCATGTTGAGGGGGATCCGGAAACAGTTGTAGACTGTAGCTCGAGCTGGAAGATAACATGTCAATAGAAGATGAACATTTATGTACTCAAAATGCAGGGCTCGAAATTCTTTTTTGGGAACAAGTGCACTGGTGCACCCAACTTAAAAAATTGGGTGCACCATATGAGATGAAGTAAGTTAGAATGTCAGCAAAAACTAATTATGTTTCATTTCTAAACAAAAGTACTATGACAAATTCAATGATTTTATTATTTTTCTGACACTTGGATGTTTTTAACTTGTTAACCAATGAAAATATTTGGGTACACTGGTGCACTTGCAGAAAAAAATTTGGTGCACAGCTCCAAATTTCACTGCACCCAAAATGTTTACCTGCATGTATAAAATCAGAAAAAAAAAGGACAAGTGAATCTGAGGACCAGGAAGTTGAATTGATGTGGTCTGGAATAAATTTAAACAGGTAAAAAAAACCTACTTTCTTCTGGGACATATTTTCCCTTCAGTGTGCTGAGAGCAGGCCAGAACATCCCCACACAGACTTCAAACGTCAGGAAACCCAGGAAGATAGGCACTTGTTGCTACAGGGAACAGAAAACAAATGTATTTAACATTGGACAAATTAAGTGGCTTAAAAGATACAGAGACAAAAGGCCAGAACTTTGGCAGAAACCAAGGTTTCTGTAGGTTTTTTCTAAACCTTATAATATAAAGCAACCAATAAAGTAACTTGATGGACCAAAAGCAACTTTTCAATCTTTTTTTGTGTGTGTTTACATGACAAATGGATTTTCCTACCCCTGGCATGAAGATGGGCACAGATAATGATAAGGCAGCAATGAAGAACACTGGTCTGTAATAAAAGAAAAGGAAACACAATGATACACCTACATGAATCAAGCTAACAGAACATGTAGATGGTGTC
This sequence comes from Branchiostoma belcheri, assembly GCF_001625305.1. Classification (NCBI taxonomy): domain Eukaryota; kingdom Metazoa; phylum Chordata; class Leptocardii; order Amphioxiformes; family Branchiostomatidae; genus Branchiostoma; species Branchiostoma belcheri. The sequence goes on along the minus strand of NW_017802380.1, from coordinate 1,586,074 downwards.
ATAATTCTTGCATGAAATGCAACAACACCAAGGAAATCAGAGATGGCAGACTTCTCACCCTTACCCATTCACAATGGTTGTTAAGACGTACGTATTACCAAACGCATGGCCAAAAAAAAGTACTTATTGTATCTGTCACACCAACCTCATGAAAGACTCTGGTGTAGAAAACTTGCAGAGAATCTTGAACAGAGAGGATCCAATCATAACTGCAACCTGTGACAGAGAAATATATACAACAGGATGACTGTCAATTCATTTCAGTTTGCAGGGCTGGAATTTCACAGGCAGTCCTTTTTTCTAAAGGTTAGAAGAAATTTTTCTGTAAGTAGTAAAATCCTAATGTTTACCATGAAGTCAGCGAAGATCCAGCCGTGAGGAATAGTCTCCCTGGGTGTCTCCCCTGTTGTCTGTGAGGCCGGGGTGAGAGCAGGGGTCCACTCCAGGACAAACGTGTACATCGCTCCTTCAAACAGGGACTGGATCAGACCCAGGCACAGGATCTTCCTGTCTGTGGGGTAATGAAATAGAAGGGACTAGTGTAAGAGATGAAGTGCAGAGGGTGAGTTACAGTCGTGGAGTCGTGTGGTATAACGACAGATCGTTTGGACCAAGCGGTCCCGGGTTCGAATCCTGCCATGCCATCAATCTTGTATCCTTGGAAAAGGCACTTTACACGACTTTCCTGGATGGAGTCCTGGCAAACCCCATATCGTATTAGCCACAAAAAGGCAGCAGAATCTTCAGCTAGTGGAAGGCGGCTGCCTCAAAATGAAAGAAGAGAAGAGGTCAAACATGGCCAGCCAACCACCTGTTGCAGTTGACAAACCTCCATTCACAAGTGTTGTTAAAACAGTCCTGTGTGATTTTACATACTAGAGGCTAGACCCTTGGTTAAACCACCCGACTGGCATACTTAACATGCAAACACTCAACAACTGTCCACACTTCAGATATCCAGGTGTTCAAAACATTCTTGAAAAGGCCCCAGTAACGCCATTTTTAAAAAAATGTGGTGGTCTTAGGGTTGAATTATGAGAGCCAGAACAAATTTTAGCGTACCTTGTTTGATTGCTTTCAATGCGTTGACGAGCGACCGGCCCAGGTTGACGGAAGAGTCGCCGTAGTTTTCAGTCCAGGTGAAGACAGCGAGGATGCACATGATAACCAGCAGGACGGCAGAAACATCGAAAGGTGCACTGGACATAAAAAATCATTGTTGTCAAATACTGAAATGCTCTTACTAGTTTCTCACTGTAAAAAGACTGTAAAAAGGATGCACATCATATTACGTACGATCAAATATGTAAAAGTTGATTGTATAATTATTGTATACCACACATCCAACATTGACAAATTTAAGTAACAGAAAAAAGGAAAACCTTAACTTTGTTATCACAATGTTGAATTTCAGATTCAAGCTCTGAAGAGATGAAGTTTTACAAGTGGGTTTATAATTACATTTTGCTGACATTCTTCTTTTGATCATTTTATGCTGTGCACCCAATTTTTTTTTTCTGTGCAACTACATGTATTCCAAGAAATGAGTTTTGCCTTCAGGCTGTGTTTTCTGGCTTTGAAAGCATGTGGTTAAGTGTAGACTTCAGACGTCTGTACTTACAAGGTAGTTGTCTGTACTTACACAAATCCGAAGCGATCAGCGAACACCTGTGCCACGATACCGGCACTGATGGCCACCACGGAGTTCCCCAGCACGGCGAGAGAGAACATGCTCCCCAACAGGTCACGGTCAAATCCTCGCTGGGGGGAATCAACAGGGGCAAGGTGTCATTAGAATAGAATCAACTAGAAAGGTAACATTTGCAAAGCAAATTCATAACGCTTACCTTCAAGTATGTTCTGCTCTGTTAATTCTTATACATTCATATATATGGTCAGGCAGGAGTCTAAATCCCTCCTGCTATAAAATTGCAACATGTAACCCAACACTAGTTACCTTGGTGACAGATGTCTGGTTCAGGTCATTGAACTTATTGGTTTGGAGAAGACGAAGAAGAAGAAGTAGAAGAAGAAGAAAAAGAGGAAACAGCAAAAACAACATATTTTCCTTTGGTAAACATAATAACAAGAGTAGTAGTATAGAGTAGAATAGAACATGTTTTTACTACGCAAAACCTGTGAAATGGCTGCCGTTTGCAAGCATTTAAAATATCTTTCTCACATTAAAAAATGTTATCTGTGGGCAAAAATCTATGTCCTGATAGTAGTCAAAGGTCCATACATTGTATTTGCAGTGTGATTATTGTGGAGATGTCACCACAAAAACGTCAAATACATGTAAAACCACCATGAAGATTTGAAGATATACAGTAACTCACAGCTGTTTAAAGTTAAAACTTTTGATCCAACACAATAAAGTTCTCTCATCTAGAGCTTTTGACCAGTCACTCTGGTCTTCCTCAGTAGACTGACCCAGTGAGACTTGTCACGACTGGCTTTAGTTTAAAGGTATCTGGGAGACAAAGTCTACTGAGGAAAAACTGAGTGACTAGATGAGAGAATTCGAACTTTACTGTGTTGGATCAAAAGTTTTAACTCTAAACATGTATCTACCAACACAGATGAATTTCCATGATAGTAACTTACAGCATTGTGTTCACAGACCAGCCAGGAGTCAAAGGCACTGAACAGGATGGAGGTAGCCACGCCCCCCAGCAGCCGTCCAACCATCAGGATCCAGAAGTTGGCAAAGTGCTGGAAAAAAACATTAGGGAATCAGTTATGGCAGACTTCACCCCCTACTCATTCTTACCCTTTAGCGTGTTTCTTGTACATGTATCATAATCCACCAATACCAACCTGTTTCTGTTCATTTCATTGGTAGTAAAGTTACATGTGGTAGTGAAGATATACAGAACTTAGTAGTTCTCACCTTGGTAACACAGGCCAGGCTGTACAAGATACCATACAAGATGCAGTTGGTTCTACGTCCACTGTATAAATGAAAAAGAAATAATGTCAAATGAAGCAGGCAATTACTGAATATTGGATACCCATGTGTGCTGTCCTTGGTGCTGATCACCTTCATATGTGTTTTGTCTTTGATGCTGAACACCCTCCGTACAACAAATGTTGAGTACCTATGTGTACTATTCTTGGTGCTGAACACCTTCCCTACAACATAGAAAAAGGCGATATTAACATTTTGTAAAATAAAAGGTGCCCTAAAGTATTTGTGCCTCCAACATCCGATTACATTCAACCATAATGAAGACGTTTGCAGTTTGTACAAAATATACACAGCCTTCTGATGTTGGCAAACAATCGAACCTTACAAATCATGCTTCCTGTTCTTGATTCCTGCTTCCAGATAATTGAGTTAGGTTTTGTTGACCCTGGTGTCACAGTGAACACAGCAGCCAGTTCAGAACCTTTTGAAAAACTAAATCAAATTATCATGATTGAATAAAATTACTGTTCACTGAGGGGGAACAGTGGACAGCATCCCTCTCTTTTAGAACCCCTCTTTTAAGAAATTCAAGTAGTGTGCACATGCACTCGTGTTTTCAAGTTCAAGTAGTGTGAACTATGCACACTTAAAATCACCCAGGACTTTCTGCGCAGGACTCACATTTTGTCCGCAAAGGATCCGACGACAAGCTATCATATGATTGCTTTGTTTGCTTCTGAAAAGAACCTTTTGTAAGCTGCGACTGATTCCAAACTGGCTGCAATGTTCAGTGAGGGGGAACAGTGGACAGCGTTCCTCTCTTTTAGGACCCCTCTTTTAAGAAATTCAAGTAGTATGCAAGTCAGGTGAGCAAACAATAGCCGAGATTTGAACTCCCAACCATATGCATGGCAGGGGTGCTGATCACTGAACTATGCACACTTTAAAGAGGGCCTGCAAGGGGTGGTCCCGACAACACTCTACGCTGAATTCGGAAACCCTCGATTACGCTTTACAATAAATTCCAAGTGGCTACAACGCATTACGTAGAATTAAAACGGCAAATACGCTCTACGCAACATGCGAAGAGTGGTCCGTCTACGCTCTACGTAGAATTAAAACGGCCGATTACGCTCTACGGAAAAGGGCTTGCGGGCCCCCTTTAAACCACCCTGTTAAACCACCCTGGACTTTCTGCGCAGGACTCACATTTTATCCGCAAAGGATCCGACGACCGTCCCAAACACCATGCTGGAACCGAAGCCTGCGACAAACAGCTGTTCTATCTGGTGTGTGGTCATCCCATAACTCTGGTACAGCGCGTATACGTGTGGGCCCTGCATCCAGTCTCCAGCTATACACACAAAAACAAAATATAATGGTGTTTGTTAACAACTCATGATTTTAAACCATACACACAACAAAAAGCTTGCTACTCCGGGGAGCTTTCAAGACATCTCCTTTAGTTAGCAACCTGAAAGTCAGATGTCGTCTTGGAGTTCTCTTGTTACAATATTGACTTGATGTCCATGTTCAACGTACTGCATGATCGCCTCCCAAGCCCTTGCAAAATATGGTATATAGTTTCCCACTACATCAATACATTGTATAGTGCAACACTGCAACTACCATTATAATTTTCAATTTCTATACCAATTGCTCAAAAGTGAATGAAAGTATAATCAATGCGAATGAATCATTTATCAATAAAGCTGAACTCACCAGCCCCCAACAGGTAGACCACGAGGTAGGTTCTCTGGAATGACTGGAAGTTGCGATCCTCGACTGACGGAATCGCTGTGCGTGTGTACAGGAACAGCACCACGCAAATACCAACCAGCACGTAAAACGTTTCCACAAACACCATTTTGTCTTATATGATAATATAATTCACAACCAGAATAAAAATTAAGCCTCTTTTTTCAATAAAAAAATAAGTATCTTTTGCCAAAGTATCTTTAAATTTGATACACTGTCTCACGAAATTATATTTTGTAAAAAAAAAATAAACCCTTTAAATTTCCCCTGATGTGATTTGGTGACAGCAGTTGAAGTTTGTTAGGTAGCAGCTGGTTGGTGGCTGGTCATGTGACCTTCTTGTTGCTGATTGGTCAGAGCAAGATGGGTGATAGCATCAGCAGTTTCCGGGATGTTCCTGATAAAAAAAACAAGAATACTGTAAGTAGGACAAAATTCTCAATAAAGTGGTGTTTGCAGTGTGGCTAAGGTGATACCAAGCTTGTCAATCAACTGAGACCCAATATCCGCCCACCCACTACCAGACGCTTCATTACAACATCCTTCTAACTCTGGAACCAAAACATACACCTGCACTAAACCAATGCTGCCCCAAACAATACTCTGCCCAGGAAATATTGACAATAGTCATGTCATATAATATATTATTAAGTTTGCAGTTTGCAGTCACTTCTATACTACAAAAAAAATTTGGCAAAGTCCATGTACTGAATATTTTGAAAACATGCTTGTGGTGGTTTCCTTTTTGTAGTTTCCGTGGTGTCCTAACAACCATATGAATAATATTGTTTTCATTGTATTACAGTACACACACACTAAATGCACTACAGAATCAGTAACTCACAGTACTATAGCATGATTGTTTTATCAGTGAATTTGAAACAAAAACGACCTTTCCTCTTCTGCTATGAAATTTAAAGTCCCTGTGCAAATAACATGCATTTACAGTACATGTATTATCATACCACTCATCCTGTTGTTGGGTTATTAATTGTCAATTTTGTTTCACGTATAACTGATCTAGGATATGTAAATAGTGTGATCAAGGACATTATAATGTCCTTGTTGTTATCAAGCAAGCTATTCTGTGTCAAAATATAGCTTCAAAGTGCATTATTGAACGGTATAGGTGACAAATTGTTTGAAATTTTACTGAATATAAAAGATGAAAAATCTAAATATTATCATACATATGTATGAAAACAAATCTACTACTTGGCCAGGTGACGTGACCTTGCATTCTTTGTGGTTAAAGTTGTTGACTTGGAATCTAAGATAACAAGTAAACAGGTCTTCCCCAAGGTCACAACTTTGAGGCCTATTATATATTATTATAGGGATTTGAACCCAGAAGAACCTTTCTATTATATCAAGTCAACAATCCAAAACACAAGTCTTAGACCTTGCCACCTATATTTGTTCCCAGTGAGCTTTCAAAAATTGGTTTTTAATTTGTCCTCCAAGACTACACTTGTCTAATTGGTGACGACCTCTTTATCTTTTTGTTTGCTTGGAAAATTGTCTATAAGTAATAAGGCTAAGTCTAAATTATTCATGGGTCACTCAGCTGCATTTGTGGGCAAATCACAGGGCTCGAAATACCACCTGCATATGCAGGTTAGTGCAGGTAAAATTGGAACTGTGCAGGTATTTCTGATGTCTACCTGCACCTAACCTGCACTGGTCCATGTACTGGGTATATGCAGGTTAGTGCAGGTAAAATTGGAGCTGTGCAGGTATTTCTGATGTCTACCTGCACCTAACCTGCACTGGTCCATGTACTGGATATATGCAGGTTAGTGCAGGTAAAATTGGAGCTGTGCTGGTTTTTCTGATGTCTATCTGCACCTAACCTGCACTGGTCCAATTGTACTTGGAAATTCACTAAGGGAATAAATCTTCTTTACACGTTTACAACCAGAAAAATTTATACTACAGAAAAATAGCATTGCATAGTAATATAATAATAGTATCCTGTTGTGCTGCAGATTACAAAATAGTATCTGAAGGACATACAGTAGATTACTGTAAATTGTAAAATATTTGCAGCAGATTTTTTGCCACACAGCCTTTTACAGAGAAGTCCTCACACAGTGTACATATGTAATGTCAATATCATCGTTATATCATATGTAACGTTAACGTTAACTTACAGGGTATATATACTATTAGATTATTTAGGAAACAATATATTATTGTTGTTGTTGCAAGTCGCAAACCGATCTACCAACCTTGCCTGTCCCTGAAACTGGATGAAAATTCCGTAGACAGCTGGCGAAATTTGGAGACAATACAGCAATTCATAGGTTTGCTAGACAACTTATCAAGTAGGTCATAGAAAAATCAATAAAACAAATTCTAGAGAAATTTTAGTCGGGCGACGTTTCAGTAAACTATTTGGCTGGTGTTACAAGAACATATTTGGCAAGACAACTCACCTGTAGGTTGTATATAGGGACGTCAGATCGGCCGGGTTAGCTCACCTGGTCTGTGCGTTTGTGTTACCTGTCCTTCCGCAGGACAGACAGACACACCTGTTCTGTTCGTGTTTCCGGGTTCCGCCATGTTCTCATGACGTCACGGCTAACCTTTGCGCTGATTGGCTGACGGTCAGGTCGCGCGGGAAATACGACTAGACCGATTCTGTCTGCAGTTCACGATACTTCCGCAAGAGGGCCAGATGACATTCGGATGGTCAAAACTTAAATTTCAATACCCAATTGTCTCAACAATATACTAGTAGTAGGTCTATTAAAGGAGGTTAACCACTTTTTCAAATACCGCTTTACATAGATTTTTCCACGATCTCATATCTTCACCAGACTTTTAATTTATCTACGACTGATGAATTGTAAATTTTTGTTATTGATAATGGGTTACATTTTCAATAACACATTATCACAATATAACACATTATCACAACATAACATATTATCAATAATAAACATTTACTATTCATTGTAAATAACATAATTATTTGCACGATTTATATCAGTTGAACGTATTCTTCACCTAATGGCATAATTTTACAAGTATGATAGTATGACTATGATCTATGATGTGTAGTCTTTCTTGATACTCTTATCGGGATAAAAGATGTATCGCATGCACTTCAGCACCATACCGCAAGAGGGCCAGATACCGTTCGGACGGACTCCATTTTGCAGTACAAAATGTTCCCACAGATGGCAAAGATATATTAAGGAGCATTTTACGGGAGTGACAGGGCACATAACAGTGTACCAGTGCATGACTCGTCGAGTCTTTTATCAGGACGAAGATAAGAAGAAGTGTATTTTTGAGTGATTGCTGTGTTAGGAAGTGCGTTATCTATTTCCAATATTTGCGGACGTGTGTACGTGTACAACGCGTTTGGTCCTACTATCGTACAAACCGGAATCATCCTGTCTTTGTTTTCCGAATCTTGTCTGTTTTCATACGTTATCTGTGTGTAAGTTAAGTATATTGATAGAATAAGTTATGTGGCTGTCCACCGTTGCTGAAATAAATATATTTCATAGCATTGACTAGTTAATACCTTATTATATACATATAATACACACGATCATTCAGGTGTTCAAGACATTCCTTTAAGATCTTGAGAAACCCTCAGTAACACTGTCTAGTTTTCTTAATGTGGCGTTTTTGAGACTGGATACTTGGTGTAATTATGAGAGTTGACGTTATACCGTCCAAAATACGAGGAACTATAAAAATCACGGAAAATGGTACCGTATCTCTTAAATGTACTTTTCTGTCGGCCATTTTGTCCTCCGCTCATGGCCGGAGTCTCAGCGACCGTTGTTTTTCTATTCCTGACACAAATAAGCTTTATTCCGTCTGACCCTAAGACCAGGAGCTGATTTAACAACACAACATCCTCATGGAACAATGATACGGTAGATTAAAGTGTTCAGGTAACCACCATCTCCCGCGCTTTGTCATTAAAAAGTATCGATCCCAGTTCTTAGTGAACGAGAGCAAACTTGGCGGTTGATATCGGTGCTTACATTCCTCCCCACAGCCCGGGTTTCGGGGCGTCCCAAAACTTTTAATGTGCTATCAGGATGGACGATAGTTAATTTATGTTTGATTTCTATTTCATTGCAATACTCAGTTACTTCGTGGCAATTGTTTGCGGATTTCTGATAACCCCCCGGCTGGACAGAAATCTCGACAGCTCGGCGATAATTAATCACCGAGAGTTGATAAGAAATTTCTGCAATCAAGTAGCTAGAAAACAAGAAGTAGCTATAGGAGATATTTAGAGTTTTGGTGAATCTATCGTCACAATCGTCTAACGTACTACAACAGGCATAAGACAAAATACCCCCCTCCCTTCTTGCCACTGTACGTCATTCCAATATCTACGGAGTACGGACACACGACGATAACACACACAAGAAAATAATACCTCCATGGTACGTTCTGAAATAGATGCGTCCGGCCACAAGATAGCACTGTTACCAAATCCCACTCTCTTATTGGTTGAATCGTTAATTTTGATTGACAGCCAGGACAGTCTATAAGAATCATAACTCTGTAACTCTGAATTAAGGGACCAACATTATGTAGATCAACCAAATATTTATTGCTGACTATGTGTAAATGGAGACTATGAACATGTAATTAGATAGATCCGGCCAGTAGATATTAATTACAGTAATATTTACCAACGTTGCTACACACAGAAAGAATCTTCCATTTTTTATCTAAACGTTTAAGCATTTTCACAGACACTGAAAACGTAGAAAACGGAGACCGCTTACAAAATACAAGAAATTTGGTACAATCATAACAGATAAACAACTCGAAAAAGCTACTAATACTTAAGACACTAAAGCCCCGCCCTCAGAGCCTACAAAGAAGGATAAGGATGGGAAGCAATTAAATCCAGATCAGAGCTATTAAAACGACTAGACTTTACATAACCCTGCCATCTGTGTTCGGGTTATCATATGTTTATTTTATGAGTTTGATATTGTTCCTATCGCGCCTACAGAACAACAGGCGCACATAACAGCCCGGCGTGGTAACGCGTACATGTACATTAGTACGTACTGTGGGCGTGTGCTCGTTCTGCACTGACCAAGTTCAGAAGTCCAAGGTTTTTCCTAACACCACGGTCACGTCCGTCGTAAGACCGTCGTGCGATTTTGATGCCGCAGAGATTTTTAGAAACAACATCGACAAGGATATATTTAAGATAGTCTTTTTCGTCACAAGACAGTTGAGTTTTGTACTGCCCCTGCACGACTGTTCCAAGACTACCTTCAGTTTACGATCCTACGACAACCTTACGGCGAAAGTTGTTGAAACTGTTCTACCTGAGACACAAGGATGAGATCATAGCAATGACGATTTTGTTTTCTATGTTTGTCACTGATTGCAAACAGCCAAACGACCTGGTCTGTTGCTTTAAAAAAAAAAGAAATATCCACAATGTCAGTAGAGCTTGCAATGCTTCTTTATCCATGTATCGAGGAGAACCACACCTTGAGCATACATGGATAAAGAAGCATTGCAAGATTTCTACAGACACTCAGAATACAGAAAACCTATAACCAATCTATGTCAAACGGCTCTGCAAATGTGCAAAATACCACATGTATCGTATCACTGAGCTAACGATACTTTTTAAATGAAATATTGAACTAAACCTACTTTCAGAAACAAGAAGAACCATGTGATTTCTATCTCAGTCCCTTGAACTTTTACATCAGAAAAAAATTACCGTCCAAATCTTGCAACCACACTGTTAAGGTGAAGGCCACATTTGTCGCACGACACACAAATTGACGGCACGGAATTTAGGACATTCCTCGGGAATAGTCGTGGGTATGTCTTACAAAGTTCAGCTGTCTTGTGAGAGAAAAGATTGTCCTGGATTCTTGTCGCCGGTTGGTTCTGTCATACTCTGGACGACAAAAAAAGTTAAGTTGAATGTGGCTACGCCTTGATCGACCTGGTGTTTTATGACTCCAGGTCGTTCTTTACAACAAGTTATACGTTGAACATGCAGAAAAATGTAAGGAACTGTTTCACTGCGAATGGCCAGTTCATACTCTCTTTCACATATTGACACGCTGTAGGAATAGATGTATGGGAGAACTTGGAATTGCAGTTGAATCCAAAACATTGCTTGGCGAATTGGAGTTTTTTTATTGACTTCTTGTGGAGGCGAGAATACTTGCCGTGCCTGGTGACCCGGTGTAGCGGCACAATCGTATCTGATAAATCGGTCTAATTACCTGTTCATAGTGTCGCCGGCCACACCATTAACCAGCAGGATCGCTACATCCGTATTATAATGGTCACAGCAGGGATTTGCACGGTAATTTTTCAGATTTAAAGGTTTAAGGGAATGCGTTTGGAAACCACAGACTTCTACATGTTTCTGAGTGTAGATTTAGTTCAATATTTCATTTCAAAACCGTCGTTAGCTCTATAACATGGTACCTGTGATATCTTGCAGATTGGCACAGCCTTTTGGAATAAATCAATTAGGTTTTCTATATTCCAAGTGTCTGTAGAAATCTTGTAACGTTTGAATCAAAGACGGAAGATTCTTTCTGTACATAGAAACGTTGGTAATTATTTCAGTGCTATGAAGTGGCCGGATTTAGCTAATTACATGTTCATAGTCTCCCTGCACACATAATCAGCAATAAACATTTGGTAGATCCGCATAACATTGGTCTCTTAAGATTTAGGAGCTCATTATTCAATTTCTTGCAAGGCGAAGGGCAGAGTGCCGTGCTGGAAAAACCTTAACCGTACGATTCCTTTAGACCCTTCGGGTTGTCAATCAAAATCAACAATTCAGCCAATGAGAGAGTGAGATTTGGTCAGATGATCGTCAGGGGCGTGTCTATCAAACTTTCCTTGTTTTCTCTCCTTTATACGTCGGTGAAGGTTAGACATCCAGGTAATAAGATACGCAAAAAAAAACAGTTACTGAAGCAACTGGATATATGATTCTGTCTTCACTTATTTGCACATCAATCAATAGTTCGTGCTTATAAATTAAACCTGCCTTCCTCTTGCACGTCTCTAGCGTCACTGACGAAAGGTAACGATTAGTGGATACTAGCTGAAACGTCTGACCGTTTCCAAAATCATATCCAGTGGTTTGAGTAACTGATTTTTTTTTGCGTTTCTCTCTGACTTTGTGAAACAAGCTTAAGCGATTTGATTGGCCTGTCCTGGCGGTGGACAGACGGGTTGAATCACCAGCCTTGAAGAACCGGGAATTCCTTCCCTGCCTGGATACAGCAGGAATCCTGACTATTCTATCTGTTCGGATCTGTTTAATGACATGTTCATAGGGTACGTGGGCACACTATTACACCGGGTGATGATTGAATAAAAAAGATTGAAGGCGAACAACACTTTATTATGGATTGTCCACTGTATGATGATAAACGCACAAAGCTGTTTTACCTTCTCTCTGCTTGCTCAACGGAATTTATTACATTTCATGCTATACATAAATTCAATATCATTCTAGAAGGTAATAACCCTTACTGTGTATAAATAGGTAGATATATCAAAGAATGTTTAGACCTTAGAACAAGCAGTATAAGTTGATTCATCTATTGTTTTGTATGTAGGTTATTTTGTTGTACTCACATATTTGTCTGTATGTCTACATGTGGTTAAGGACCTTACGAAAGTCGCTGTACTTTTGATGTGTCAAATAAAGTTCTATTAAACTCAATCCATCTGACATTGAAGCCTCAATGATAATGAAGAAAATGTTAAGTTAAAGGAACTGGTCGCATACGTCGCACGAACGTCGTAAACTTTCGTTAGGTAGTCGTGTTGCGTCGTACAAAGGTCGTACAAAGGTTTTTGGGTTTTTCTTATCACCTGGATGTCTTACCAACCTCTCATTGGTCTAACAGGTAATCGCATTGCCAATGCTGGTTGAAATGCTAATGTATGATGTACAGTCAGGCTCTGTCTACATGATCACACGTGCACGATGCAATTTTTGGTCTCACGCGTGTAGCAGTTGGGAGATCTTTGTCCCAGGAACCCCGGCCGGCGCCATACTCCCACACAGACAGTGTGCTCTCGGATTAAGCCGGATTTACCAAACGTTTTCTACTTTTCCATCCACGTCAGTACATGATAACGGGGTCTGAAGGTTTGATAGTCCCCGCCTGGCGATCGTTTAAGCGATGGCGATAATATTTGAGGTAGGATTACACCGACACACACAGGTTTTGCACGAACTGGTCTGGAGTCACCCTCTATTTTCGATCTCGATGACTTTGTGTTCGTTTAAGCATTGTCTGGAGGCAATTAGCGGCGAATTATTGCACTGAGACGTAAACAGGGGCAATATCTGCTGGATTTAGGAGTTTTAGAAGTTTTCACGGTGTTTTTTGTCAACACTATATAGCGTCTTATCGTCTTATAATGAACACAGTAATTCAGTGTGATGATGACATTTGTAAACACGAAAATGTCAACTCACCCTCTCACTCAGAGCAAGGAGGTTATAACTCCATGGTCCAAGTGAGTTTGCATGTATGCAGTTTTCATGCATAACGTTTGAAGGTACAGCTATCTACTAGTATATGATACAGCAAAGAGGTCAAAAGTCTTGATTTTTGACCTTCTTGCATACAGGAAAGGCTCCATACATACGAATATCTCTGAATCGACGTCTCTGAAAAAAATCTTGTATTTCATTAACTATATCCTGTCTTTACTGTGGAATTCATAATTGCAAGTTCAACATCTTCGAAACATCCATGGCCTAGAAGCGTTATATGTGAAGATGTTGTCGACCTTAGCCTTTATCAGGCTTCGGGAGGCGGCTGGAAAGAGTAGAAATCGGTCAAATAGAGAGATAACATTTGCTCTCTCTCTATTTGGCCGATTTCTACTCTTTCCAGCCGCCTCCTGAAGTCTGGTAGAGGCTAGTCGACCAGTCACCTAGGCTTATAACTTGTAAATTATGTTGGCATCGATCGAAAAAATGAAGGCCAGATAGCAACAGAAGTATCCATAGATGCGTGATCAAATCTGTCGATAAACGTGTGACTGACGTGTTGACAGGACGATAGCACGCCGGGGAGGGTCTTTCCTCCCCAAAACCGCAGAGATAACATTGTCTGCGGCACCAATCCGGTACAATAATGGTCATTCCTGATTTCAAGCGCGCAGCTACAGTGGGAATTTTCTGAATTTGTAGTGAACCATATTGTCAAGGGGCCATCACATGACAAGAAATAGCTCGCCCGACGTCTGCGAGCCCCAAAATGATACATTTTCGGAAGCAACTAGCACAGGGTACACAGGGTAGATTTTCATCTCAGGCGAAAATCACGCTTGACCCTGTGGTACTTTTTTTAAAAGTCGTCGACCTCCTGGTCATCAATAAACTTGGTCAAACATCTTTGGTTTTCATTGACTGTACAATAGGGTTTATTACGTTAAAAACATGTCTCCCACTGAATTGTGGTTTGATGCAACGTAAAAAGATATATTCAAATCCACAACTAAATCCAAAACAGGATTTGTATGGCTTATGACTTGACAAATCCATGATGTAAAAGTCAGATTAGAAAGACAACACAACTCACTAAACTTACTACACTTCTGTATAAATGAAATTCGTTTGGTTGAACTAATAGTGATGTTTTAGTCGCCACTTCACTTCAGTAAGGGGATATAATATAACATACCGTCTTCAGAAGTATATAAAAGTATATTTTCTAATTTTATCGTTATTTCGAACGATCTGTCTCAGCTAAGACGCGTGTATATGCGACACAAATAATCGTTTCAAACTTTCCAATTAACTGTTGCAGCACACAGAGGCCATGACCCGTATTTTAGTTGTTCAAACAATATGATGTTAGTCATAACTTCGCTTCTATGGACGGAGCAACCCAATTAGTCAAATACCCCTTTTATTGAGATGATTGACCAGTCATTTGATATTAAACGGTGCTCTCAATCGATTAGCGATAGGGTCAAACAGTCAGCAAAGGAATGTGTGTGATTTAATTGCAAAGGTACATCAACGGGGAGGTCATGTTAATATTCGTCGTACAAATTTAGTGTGGGAGAATTTTCAAGCAGGCGATCAATCGTAGAGAAGGATTTAATCTGTATCTGTATAGCCGGTATAACCGCCTTTCGGCGTAACACACCAGCTTCGCAGGCACGCGGCGCGGCAGCAGCTGGCTATATTACATCGATCGACTTGTTACACCTAACCCTTGAACTTCTAGCTCTAGACTTTGTTTAAAGCTATCTAACATTTAAGACAGCATATTGAGATAAATGTTGTAAGACACATGTGCAACCCAAAATGCTTCTAAATTTAGATTTGAGATCGTACAAGGATCGTGCTACGAATCGCGTGTGTTGTATCATTGTAAATGGTTTACATTAAGTGTATATGTGTATAACTGTATATGTGTTTAACTGTAGCACTCTTACAAATACATTGTTGTTCTTGTTATATGTTAATGTTAATGTTTCAAAAAGAGAGAAGAAAGGGCAACTAACAGTAGATGATAGGTAGTTTATAGTATTATTGTAATGTATAGATTCCTAGCACTTTGCATTAGAATATAGCGTACCAGTATGAAATACTCATGTTTTACATACTGGATATCCTCTTGTGCATTTAGCCCATCTGGGCAAGAACATGCAATAAAGATTCATATCATATCATTATATGATTCAAATGCATCTGTCTGCGTGTAAGATTTTTCATCATCATCATCAGGTCGGGCGAATTGCCCGGACCAAGTCCACTCTTTCTCGCCATGCCGCTCTGTCCGCCATTAACTGCCCTAGGTGTTCGGCCCTCACCCCAGCATCTTCAGCAAGTTGGTGGATGAAGGTACGATGGGGTCGCCCTGCGCTGGAGTGTCCATGGGTTGGTGCCCAGAGTAACAGCTCACTGGCGAGCTCGTCTTTGTGTCTGTAGCAGTGTCCAGCAAATCTGGCCCTCCTCTCCCGCATGGTGGCTGACACAGATGGTAGAGTCCCATACAGTTCTGCCTTGGTCGGATGATTTTTCCAGCATTTGTTGAGCACTGCACGTAACATACGTGTGTACGTTCCGTCAAGTTTGTTCTCAAGTTTCCTTGTCAGTGTCCACGTTGATGAGCCATACAGAAGCACAGATTCCACCACCGCCCTGAAGAAATTCCTTTTAATTTTGTCTGACAATGTGGATTTCCATATTGTCCTTAGGTCGTTAAGTGCCCCCCAAGCTTTTGCTATGCGAATGCAGACGTCCTTCTCAGTGGAAGAAATGTCACCTCCCAAATAGGTGAAATGTTCCACCTCATTGAGATAGGTTCCATTCAGGGACTGAATCTTGCCATGTTGGTTAAAGCAGATATATTCAGTCTCTTTGGCATTGACATACAGTCCTATCCCGGATGCAGCCTCTTCCAGTGCATGTAGTAGGATTTCCACATCTGCGACTCTGTTT
>NW_017802380.1:1544989-1569912 GCF_001625305.1 Branchiostoma belcheri | reverse complement strand
GTGTCTGTAGCAGTGTCCAGCAAATCTGGCCCTCCTCTCCCGTATGGTGGCTGACACAGATGGTAGAGTCCCATACAGTTCTGCCTTGGTCGGATGATTTTTCCAGCATTTGTTGAGCACTGCACGTAACATACGTGTGTACGTTCCGTCAAGTTTGTTCTCAAGTTTCCTTGTCAGTGTCCACGTTGATGAGCCATACAGAAGCACAGATTCCAGTGTGTAAGATTTTTAAATTAAATTAAAGATACTTTTCCGGACTTTTGAAATGAATACATTTCTTTACATCAAACCTGACTGCTCAAGGGGCTTGAAGAAAATGACCGCCGTAGACAGGTGACCACTATAATGTAGAGGTGGTCACTTGTAAAGGTTTAACCATTTACGTACATAAATGGCCAGGTGGTCATTATGTAGAGATGACTACAAATACAGTTTCAACTGTAGATGAGAATAAGCATTCATTCATTCATTCATTCATTCATTCATTCATTCATTCATTCATTCATTCATTCATTCATTCATTCATTCATTCATTCATTCATTCATTCATTCATTCATTCATTCATTCACTCACTCACTCACTCACTCACTCACTCACTCACTCACTCATTCATTCATCCATCATTCACGCACGGACTCACTCATTCACTCATTCACGCACGGAGGTCGTCACTGTGGCACTATTTACATAATCTTTACTTTTACTTAGAAAAGCGTCCCCTGCCGAAACCCTGGTACAACTGCACCCCATATATGTTTATACAGTAAATTTCTTTATTCTGTGAACCCTACCAGATAAGTGTATGAGAGAGTTGGGATGGCATTTTTAGATATCTCAATTCAGACATTTCGATCTTTATTGAAGACCCAATGAATGTGCATTTCAGATGAATATCATTAGATCCTTGGCCATCCATTCACAGCAACAATTTATGTAACATCGACAACAAAATATTGAATACGTGTGACATTCTACTACTCCTGTCCGTTCTTTACAGCCAACAAGCTTGTAGCAATGTCATTCTTTCTTCTCCATGCCGTGGTACACTTTAGACCCTCACAGCCCGGGCAGTTGTAACGGCAGAGTCTAGTAGTTTCAAGTATGTATTTGCGAACAACAACCCAATACGTGTGACGCCGTCACTTCAGCGTGTCAACCGGGCAAACACAGATATGACAGCCGCGACGATTAACGACTCACGGTGGTCTCACGACACCAGCGTGGGGTTTGGGGGTGGATCTGTTCGGGTTATTATCAGGAAAATAAACCGAAGACAGTCGTGGGATGGTTGTGGATGTATCGTACGACCGTCTTGTTACGGGACGATTAAGAAGGACTCGCGGTGGGCTCACGACACCAGGGGGAGGTGGAGTGGATCTGTACCGGTTACTATCAGACAAATGAACCGAAGACAGTCGTGGGATGGTCGTGGATGTGTCGTACGACCGTCTTGTTACGGGACGATTAAGGACTCACGTTGGACTCACGACACCAGGGGGAGGTGGGGATGGATCTGTGCAGGTTATTATCAGCCAAATAAAAGGAAGACAGTTGTGGGATGGTTGTAGAAGGGTCGTACGACCGTCTTGTTACGGGAAAGGCTGTCTTACATCCTTGTCGGCGGATGGTTCTGCCACAGCCTGCTTGAAAATTTTACGACATCAAAATCGTAAGACGGCCTACGACGAGTATGCACTATGTAAGAATTTAAAACAAAGCCCAATCCTTAAAATACTTTTGTTAACAATTTAACCATATTCAATCACAATTATATGCATGTACAACAATTACCATGTACAGGAGAATTTCTCTGTGTCTTGAGAAATTGTGAACTTTCGGCACAACACACTAGTGTAAAATCACGTCACGCAACTGAGTATTACATGTTGTATTATTACATCGATCGAGTTTCGTAACGTGCTAAACTGGTTTACTGTTTGGTACAATCAAGTCAACACACGGACCCGGTTAGGTCAAGATCAACTTCTACATTCCCTGGTGACAAATACGACAAAACTACACTGCTTTGAGTTCGGGAGGTCATGGGTTCAAAGCCCGGCCCGGACGTATACGCAAGACTTTACAAAACTGCTTTCTCTCCTTAGCACTCAGCACCTGTGAGAAAGGATGTTGGTAGTTAGACACACACACAACTGTCAGTTGAAGAAGCCACCTGCTGTAGTGCTTGTTGAAATAAGTGGCATTGGGGCAAGTCGTGTTACACGTACAAACACTAAACAAGCTACACATTTATTTATATACATCATCATCATCTTCGCCACTTTCAGTCATCTATCGACGATGCGGGCCTCCACAGCTCTCCACTGTCTTCTGTGCTGTGCTGTCCTTCGGGCTCCCTCACAAGTGATTTATATACACATCCAGGCTAAACGTAACTAACTATAACAAAACTACCTGTTACCTGTTGACACGGTTAACCCGTTGTTCAACATTTAGTAATAAGATAAATAAAACGATGACTGATCTTTGGGCGACGCCTATCATGCTCATAACACACATCGAAGTTGTACCGTCGGTCCGATGTTTACAATGACTATGTTTAGATTTTGCGTAGTTTATTGTGTGCAGAGGTTTTAATTTCGGTGTGTCTGTGTGCTTGCTTGTGTTTCCGTAATTATTTCCATATGCTGGGCACGTCAGGGACAGAAAGTTAGGTCCCAGAAAAGGTTATCCAATTTTCTGTTATGGCTTATGTGCATGTCTGTTGCTACATGGGTGATGCATAGACCGAATCGGTGTGAAATTCACAATGATGAATAAAAGGTCAAGACAACAAGAGATTCACAAAAACTCGGTTATTCACGAGGGTTTAGACTTAGGCTTAGGAGCTCCCGCGTCTCGTGACGCATGAGGCAGTCTATGTAGTCCAGCTTCCTCTGTCAGCAGCCAGCATCGAGGCTTCTTCCCAGCTTCTTGTTCACTGCTTGGAGGTCCCTCTCGACTGTATCTCATGAGGGTTTGAGATACCCCAAATACATGTACATCCTGGAAGTCTTAAATCTCCGATTTCTGGTTTATTTCTGTTTTATTCAGCCAGGATGGCATGGCAATACGTCGGTGAAGGTGAAGGTTAGACATCCTGGTAATAAGATCTGCCAAAAAACAGTTATTCATAATTATTCAAGCAACTGGATATAACTGGATGCAAACGGTCAGACGTTTTAGGTAGCATCCACTACGTTTCGTCAGTGACACTGGAGAGTTGTCAGAAAAGCATGACAGTGCTTTGCAGTGCGGCCAAGGAAACATTCATTTCGCCCAGTATAGGCTAGACTAAGAGCAAATGTAGGGAGACCCTAAAAAAAGCCTAAAGTCAAGTAAACCTCTCCGAAAGGTTAAACCTTTCTAAACAACTTGATTCTTTTCTCTCACTGCTTTGTTCGAGGGAATACTTTGCACAGGTGTTTTCAAGTTGCCCGGGCAACTTTTCTCTCCTAGAGGCCCTTCTTTTGCTCTGCTTTAGTTTCACCGAATGTAATATGATATATTTAGTTGTAAAATGTTACCGTGTAGTTGTGAATGTATCCATGCATCGCCCAAACATTCAACATACCTTACCTAGGAGTTCTAGACAACGCATACAACCCTCTACTTTGCATCATTAAAATACCTGGCACTGGTCATTCAAATATATTAAACCATTTTATCTAATTCTTGTACATATTATGTTGTAGCCAGTACCAAAAGTGTTGATACTTTTCGTATAACATATACGTTTTCTTACATTTCTGATGTACTTACTTCTGTCACAACACAAAAAGTTGAAGGAATATTTACGTAAAGATTACATAAATGATAGAAATTTCTATATAGAGGTGGGTAGAAACGCCAGTCTTGTAGGTTGTTCTACCTTGTACATTATGTAACGGCTGCACACCGCCAACACTGTCTATTGTTTGTGTAATTGACTTGATTAATGACATTTGTCAGGTCTTTTTGTGACAGTATTTGACGATTACTGACGTTAAGTAGAAATTCTGAGATGGTGGGACTGGATAAGACGCTCCTGTGCACACACTTCGATCCACCCAGGTGCATACCCGGGGGCTGAGATAGGCAGAGTTTGGTGGGTTTGTTTGCAAATGGTATAAAATAACCCAGTCTTCATTCCGAAGCCGGGGAGATCCGCCGAGCAGTCGATGTCGACCTCGTAAAAATGTGACATTCTTCTTGGACCACTTTTAGCTACACGACTGCAAACAGATAATCTCTACCAGACTAACTACACTGGCTATATATAGGAGAATATGTGCCAGGGGAGTTGGGGTTTGACTGGCCGCTTCAGAGGGGAAATTAACCCTCTCGTGGAATGACTCTCCTGGCCAACTATTTCTCGGCGCATTTTACCGAATTCTAGGATCCGTACCCCCGTATGGAGACCTGGAGGAAGCTAGCAAATAGAGAGAATTCTAGGAACGTCCGTGTTATGTTGTTCAAAATTCGGCTGCCTTCTTACCGAAAAGAATTGGGTTCAATTTGGGTCCAGGCACACACGAGCGCAGTAAGATCGTGGCACGATTGTGAAATCGTAGAGTATTCTTCGGATAGTCGTGCGTGTTTCGTATACAAAATTCAGTTATTCAATATTGTTAGAAAAAACTTTTCTATCTTGTGTCCTTGTCGAGCGTTGGTTCTGTCACAGCTTTACTGAAGTCCTACAACATCAAAATCGCGCACGACTCTCTCCGACAATGTGGCATACTGCCACTCACGTTTTTTCTAC
The DNA here is from genome assembly GCF_001625305.1 of Branchiostoma belcheri. Classification (NCBI taxonomy): domain Eukaryota; kingdom Metazoa; phylum Chordata; class Leptocardii; order Amphioxiformes; family Branchiostomatidae; genus Branchiostoma; species Branchiostoma belcheri. Next base: position 1,565,167 of record NW_017802380.1, on the reverse strand, counting down.
GATTGCCGCGCGATCACGAACTGAAGATGTGCATGTGTCGCACAACGAGTGTGACAGAAATGTTCTGTATTTCCACTTGTTGCTTCTACAAAGACATACACAACACAATAGTATACAGTTAATTATCGTTTATACCCTTCATATATTTTTATTAATTTGTAACGTGAAAAATTGTCTTGCTTTCATTCAAACTACTGGTGCAAACCACAAACATTCATGAGTATAATCGTTTACTTGGTACATTTCATGGTATGCTTTATTCTTTATGCTTTCGCATCCAAAAGATGACAAGTCCATGATTTATCATATCATTTCTTGTTGAAGTTCACAGTCATAGTTAATCAAATGAGACCAAACACAACTGTTCTTATTTTACAACTGGCAATCAAATGGGTTAAAATGGTCCAAATTCCATTGTACAAGTATTGAGAAAAACACATAAAACATCAATTTTGCAATATTTCTACTGTTATTTACTGTATATTTTTTCGACAACTACATTGAAAGATTTAAAAGCTGTGTGAGCTCGAGGTCCCATTCAACTGACCATCAATTAGCCTCCATAGCTTGCCAAAAACTGGGGGGGGGGGGTCTTCAGGGTCTTAAGGAGCTTTTATGTGCTATTTTCTGTTTGCATATAGACAACATAGCCTGTTTTTTGGGAGCTTTTATGTGCTATTTTCTGATTGCATATAGACAACATAGCCGGCCTGTTTGAATTACGCCCGTTTTTGGACTGGGCTAATCAGAAAACAGCCGAAGACCACCAAAACCTCAGTTATATAAGCCTGCTACGGAGACTACTACCAGTACGCTAGCCAAAGTACAAAAGCATGCAATTCGAGCGCGCAACGTTAGGATGGGAATCTAACTCCTGACCTCTTAGTCCGAAGTCTTGGACACTGGAGGCAACTGGAACCACGTGCAGTCGGCTGTAGTGAAAATTCGCCGGACATAGCCACATATACTTCTGTGTTAGAATGGGTCCCAAAAAGTAGCACAATCGTAGAGTTGACTGGAAAGAAAGTATTGTATTTCCAGTGTGTCTGTCTACCTGTGTGTGTGTTTGTATTTCCGTATGCTTTGGACATCATTAACACTGAGATATTGATATACTAGTACTGTAGTGATATTAGAAATATGTGTTGGTCTTGGTATGGTTGATTTTGGGCCTCCTAGCGGCTTCCTTTGATACTTCAGCAGATTCTACACTCTTTGTATTATCCAATCTGTTATCCACCTTAAAAAATCCACACGAAGGCCACCGTGTCAACCCTCCTCACTCAGGTGTAGGGACTGACACGGTCATCATACTTGGAAAATAATTTGTATCTGTACCTGTACATAAATCTGTATCTGTACATGAATCTGTATCTGTATATGAATATGTATCTGATTGCAAATAAAATAAGTGATTTCCAGATATACATACATACGTGCCTCCCAAAATTTGGCTGATGCTCAACTCAATCAACCAACAAGTTTTCTCCAGAGTTGATTAGATTAACTGAATTGGATGAAAATGTAGGCCTCCTCTTTTCCATTAAATGTAGACCAAAATCGGATTTCTATGAATCATTCTGAAGCGAATATGATTTATTGTGTAGAAAATATAAATCTAAAGACAGCAAAAACACTAAAGACTTCCAAAAGTCGGCACGTTGCATATAATGGAGTGAAATGTATACAGTCTTTTTCTTAACGTCAAACAATGAGACAACCTCTACATAAGGAACACATGACCATTGATATACAGTCAAACTTGTACATACTATTGGCCGCCTCTGCATAAGGACCATCTGGTCATTGATATACAGTCAAACCTGTACCGGTCACAATGGACATGTTATACAACAACGTGTTTTCAAGACTTACCATGTAAAAATTACCATTTTAGAAAGCGGAAACCATAAACGTTTTTGCGTATACAGCTCTTAAAATTTGTCATAAGGTCGTGTGGATAAATCGCTTTTAGGATACCCGGTGGCATTTTATGTGTAATTCATGAGAGTTGACGTTATATTAAACAAAGCCCGCGTATTCTAAATACCTCCATGATACCAGTCTTCTAACCAGACTCAAATCATCACAGGCTAGATTACTGAATGGACTGTATATGGCTCAATATAATATATGTTTTGTTTTAAGAAACCCCAGAACCGCCTTCTAAGTGTATGACGAAGTGTCAAAATGCGTGCAGACGTCTATAGCAGGTTTCAAATATGTACAGTTTATAGCTTGAAGCTGGTGTGTTACGCCCAATGGCGGTTATATAACATACCGCCTATACAGATACAGATAACCACAAGTGTATATAATATGCGATTTGTATAAACTGTTACCTTTTGTTGATTGTCAAAAGTTTACAGGTTGGAGACCGGCCAACATTGAATTTGTATAACCTGTGACTTTATAAATTGAAAGCGATACGTGATGCTTAAGTACATATATGATTTGAAGTACAACATAACACGAGAAAAGTTGCAAAATACACTTCTTTTTCATTGAACTGCATTTGAACTACTACTGCATCAGTCGGTCTCAAATGTGTTGATATCAACTCTTTGTGTGTTAGAATAAGAACAGTATCCCCAAACATAGCAATTGGAAGTTATGCGAAATCACAAATCAAAATTGGCAACTTTATGACTTGTTTCCTTCTAACATCATTGCTGTGAATATGTGCATTGTATGTTCAGTGTAAAATTTGAAGCCGATTCTTCATGTACCAGACAATTCTCCCAACTCAAACATTGCCAGCGTTTTGGATTATGAAGGTCCGGTAGGTAGCGACTTTTGTCTATTTAATTGTATACATTTTAAATTCAGCACTGTTCTGTACTTAACAACATTTATACCATTGTTGGGCGAGCACATTATACCACCTCGAGTATTTTTTTCTAAACCGTAATTTGTCATGAATTTAAAGTGAATGCACAATCTGACTTTGCAGTTATATCAATTGTAGCACTGGAGCAACTGAGCTTCATTCATTTTGATAGCAATTCCACCAACCTACCGATATCTGTTGAGCCACTTGCATTGCAAAATCGTACGATAAATGACATTTTTGTCAGCAGTATCTTACAAACGTTGAAATAGCAAAGTTGCAAGTCAGTTGTAAGTCCATCATGGTTTGAGTGAAAATCTAAGCAAAAATTTCAGCATTTCCTTGTGTGGCTTTGAGTTCTCTTATTGTTGAAGAAATTTTGTCAAGAAACTTAACTAAATTGTATTCTCAAAAAAATACTGTTTGAAGATCGACTTGACTTTACGAGTGACTTAAATGATATCATTTTAATCACTTCCATTCAGTTTCTTACACGAATATCAAAGAAAGGCGATTTGTAGAAGTCAAGATATTTGCAATACCGCTTTTTATTTTGGACAACTGACAAAGACCTAAACCTAAACGCATCTATAAGTGAAAGACTTCCAAACATATCAGTTTATACAGAAACTGTACATGGAAATTCTGAAGTTTTACAAGCAATAAGATTATGATAACGTTCTACTTAAACATGCAGGTCGTCATTTTGTGGTCAAGAATTTACAATGGAAACTTTTTTTGTCCCCAAAAGGATACTTAAATATTGAATGCAAGCAGTCATTGCAATTCTTAATGTCATTGCAGGTACAAAGACGGAAAATGTAGATAAAAAGAATTTCCGTGTTTAACTTATTGCTCATGATGTGGGGACTGTTTGAGCGATCAATCGTTTTCTGACTAAGCTTAAAATTTGAAATAAAATGACCCACTGCGTAACAATTACATTTAAGACCACAATTGCTTTGACAACTTCCTCGATCAACCACCATTTACGACGAAAAGCAAAGTTACTGACAAACATATGATGATGATATGTTCATGTATACAAGCTCAGGATATTTTACGTCAATTTAGATTAAGGTCCTGTCCTCCTTCTAAAAATGCACAAACTAATAAATAAGAAGACGTGAATATACATAACAGGGAGTCTTTTTTGTCTTAAGTGCTGTTTTTCATTGCAATACAGTGTATATCTTACAAGACAAAAAGTGAATCATTGAAACAAGACATAATCTATCCTATAAAACGTATCCGGCACTGGCCACTTCTTACACTTGGACGGAAGAATTAGGTGACTTAAACATATTCTTTATAAGTCTTTCATTACATGTAAAAAGAAATAAAACAATATATGCTGAAACATCATGTTTCAAATGACATTTACAACAGTGCGTCCAAATTGCACGACTTCCCACAAAAGGTACATTTGAAATCTAGAAAATGAATATCTACATTTGAAGTGACCAATGCTTTTATATCTTAGACAAAAAAGAACAACTTTTGAACACTGACTTTTTGTAAAGAAAAACACAAGTGCTGTGTGATATGCTTGATTTTTTTTCTGATAGGACATTTTTACGTCAATTATTTTTTTACAGTGTGAAACTTACTTGAACCGCTGAAAGTTTGGTGAGATGGGGAACATGGATTGAGAGTTCTGTGTGTCGGAGTACTGCCACTGGGGGTTCGAGTTCGGGTACATGCCGACGGGAGAGGAGGGGTTTGGGGACGGCGTCGCCTGGGGGATGCGGCAGCTGCTGTTGTACCACTTGAAGAACGGGTTGTTGATGTGTTGGCGGTAGAGGACCTCGTCTAGTCGGTACGCCTTGCGCTCCGCGTCGGTGTAGGGCGAGTAGATGGAGCTGAGGGAGGGAGGGAAGGAGTAGCCAGGCGTGATCGGGCCGGTGCTGGGGTTCAGGTAGCTGTTAGTCATCCCGTACCCGTTGTTCAGGCTCTCCATGTCCTTCTTGGCTCCCCGGCGGCGTCTCGACCGCCGGCGCTGGCGGAAGTCTCCCCGGGCGAAGTCCTCGATGTTGGCCGGGTGGATGGCCCAGTAGTTCCCCTTGCCGTCCTCGCAGCGGCCGGCCTTGATGAAGCAGTCGTTGAGGGAGAGGTTGTGTCGGACGGAGTTGCGCCAGCCCTGCCCGCGGTTCTGGTAGTACGGGTAGTTGTCGGTGATGTACTGGTAGATAGAGCCGAGGCTCAGCCGTTTGGCGGGAGAGCCCAGGATGGCCTTCGCGATGAGGGCGATGTAAGACAGCGGAGGTTTGACGTCTGCCGAAGGAGGCTCCTTCGGGGTGTCTTCCTTCTTCTCCAGGGACGTGAGGATCTCTTCCATCCCGTTGTTGTCGCTGTTGTCGCCGTCGCCGCTTGCCGGGGTGTCCGTGCCGGGCTTTCCCGGCTCGGCTCCGTCCGTCGGCGGCTTGTCGTCCGTCGGTTGCCGATCCGGACTCACGGTCTCCTCCTGTTTCGGGACGACCACCGGCGGCTCCGCGGCCGATTTCTCGTGAAACGTCGCGTTGTCGTTCTCGTCCTGGTGGTTACAGTCGGCGTAGGTCTTGGGCGGGGGGCTGAGGTACTGGTTCACGGCAACAGGTGGTTGGCTGATGCGCTGGAACGCCGTCGATACCACGGGCGCATACGGGCTCACGCTCGGCGTGGTGATGCCCGTGTCGCCGTAGGCGTAGCTGGAGGGCTCCGGCTTCATGTCGTAGTTCTGCATGGTTGCGCCGAGGGAGCCGCTGGTGTAGGTCGGGCCGAGGTTGTAGCTGTGTCCGAAGGACTGCGTCTGCTGGTCGTGGTGGTAGCTGCAGGAGTCCCCGAAGAGCGCCGGACTGTACTGTCCGCTGTAGCAGGAAGTTTGCATGGTTGTGCGGTCGGCTTGCCGGCGGGTCGGGCGTTATGTATATGAGTGTGGCGGCGGCGGTGACTCGTAAGTTGCGACACGGGGAGATCAAAATCTGGACAGTTTGTGTTCCCGATATGAAGGATTTGTCTGGCAAAAACAAGAAGCTGTCGTCGCGGCTATCGGCTGTTTGGATGAGCACAGCTCAGCGGTTGTGACGGTTCGCAAAGCAAAACACTCAAACACCCGGGAAACTGTTTATGACTCTTTCCTCGACTGGCAGGGCCCTTTACTACGAACTCAATTATGTCCATTCAATATCCCACACGTCCGTCAAAACTTGCGCCGGGCCGTGATTGGTCGAGCCGTATCTATTGCAAATGCAAAAATCATTTGGTCTCTAACCCGTTATAAACCCGCTGGGCATACAGTTTGTCCGGAATTTCGGACCCGTCGAGAGATAGTCGTCAAGGCGTCTTGAACAACAGACCATCCCCACAAACCAACGCCTCCTTATTTTTTCGCTTCCCGCACAAACAAAGCAACACAGGATAATATCACCAATCATTGTTTGCGATCTGTTTACTCATGGCCGTGTAATGTAGTTCTCTCTAAGTTCATATTATCTGTTGTAAACGTGCAGGCGCACGGATGAAGTCTGGTGCCTCGCTGGCTGCCAGAACAAGACCGCTTGTTTGAGCTGGGCTTACGCTAAAAGATCGCCACGAGTCCGTTTCGGACTACCCGTGAAAAACATACTACCATCGCGTCGATGTAGGCCCATTACTTAAACAATGGGGGATTTGAAACTTTGACAAGTTGTTGAGTCGCGGCGTGCTTGGTTCGCCAGGGCTACGGTCGACTCATGGGGGCGGAGTTAACGGTTTGGGGGATAGGTCTTATCACTGACAGGCTATTTCGCTCGAACAATGTCCATTAAGATAAACAACTAGATTATGGGGTTCCCGTACACTCCGCACATATGTAGGTACCAGATTACACGAGGAGAAAACATCCCACTTGTACACAGTTTACACAGCGGACAAGAAGTGCCGTTGGAGACGACCATGATTTTTTTTCATGTGACGTTTGATTCCGTGTGTGAGCATCGCTTTGCAACTGCTAGAATCATCTCTAACCATAACATTTGACAAAATCTGACAGAAAGTTTGTGAGAAAACGGCCGCCATGTTGAGAAAATAGAATCGAACCCTCAGCTCACGACCCGTGTCGCCTGACAGGTGTAATAAATGACGTCATACCAGAATGCCCGGTAGCTCGCTATAGCGATGCCGAAATCCTTGTGTAACCATTCATTAATTTGTAGCCAACGGCATATTTGCGATTAAGATAACAAAGCAACAAATGGAATCGCCAGTTTTTAGCTGTCGTCCGGTGGTTTTTACAGGACACAATAATTGTTTCCTTTACTTTTCAAACATTTTCAACAGCGCAAACTTGATGAGTTTTCTTACTATCGTTTAGGAACACGCACAACGTCACTTCCCTCCAAATAATCGTTACAATGAGTCCTACATCCTCTAGAATTTTAGGAAAAAAATTTTACGGTTTCAAAGCTGTTTTGAAGAAATTCAAGTAATTCAATTTCGACACCAAACTAGCCTTTTCATGGAATGACAAAGATGAGAATATCATATCTAGTTTGTTGAGTTAAGACAACTTTTTCAGGAAAGTTTTCGTTACCGTACGTATAAAGATGTCACAAAGACTTAAGATGATTCCTTATGCACAAGTAAAACAATTGCAACTTTCAGCAAGTACTTCTCGCTAACAAACGTAACGACAACCTTTACGAGTTGCCGGATACCTTAAAACTGCAACATTAGAAAAATTGTTATTGAGGCCTTGTCACAATATCTTGAACACCTGGATATATGAAGTGTGCATAGCTTAGAGATTACTGTTGCTGCATCAGAAATTCTCTTTCGAATTCACCTTTTGTTAAATTCGGGTAAGTTAGGGCACCTGTTGTCATCATGAGACTTGCCGTTAAACTCCTTGAAGCTACTGCACACTCTGGACAACTTTTTATACATTTCCAAGGGCCTAGATTGTTCCAGAAATACATGGCACTGATCACTATCGAATAAAATCCTGTCTTGTTGTGAAATGTTTTTCATAAAGTTTACAATACTAGCGAACTTTTAGTTAACTATTCAGAACCAATCCTATGACTGTTTTGACGGAGCAACACTTTTTAGATGAAAAATCATTCTCTCTTCTTAAAATTGCGACGTATTCTTGAAGAAAGTTTTATCCCTCGCTACCGTTTCTCCCTGCCACACTCCAGTTTGAAGCATAACGAGTCCATGATGAGCGAGTTTTCTCCGCCTGCCGGAGTAGACCCGCCGCGCGGTCTTTGTGTCTTTAATTCCCCCTCTCCATGCGGCCGCCAGGTGTGGCGGCCCACCCCGGAAACTCAGGCTTAGTCTCAGCAACAGGCAGTCGTTGAGGCAGGCGGTCTGAAACTTTATGTATCTCTGTAATGACAAAAGTACTGAATGAACTGTAAATATCTTATGATGTGTTAATATATTTTAGGTGGTATTAGATTTTATCCACTTGACTGATCTTAATACCGTTTGTAAAGTCTGACGCTAATTCAGTCCGCTGACTGCTATGTCAGATTGTGTTGAGTTTCTTCAATAAACCAATCATCATCAATTGTCATTTTTTTCCTGATTTCTACCGCTTTTTTTTACAGTAACTGGAACCACCAGAATACAACAAAGCAATCAGACAGAAAAAGTACGTTTTACCTTAATGTATATTTAAGCGACTTAAAAGATCCTACTTTACGCTTTTCATGCTTAGGGTTGCCAAAACGTTTTAGCATTTAATTACGACTACTTGTTCAGATATGATCAAAAATTTAAGTCTCACTTACAACTATCTTTAATCATGGCTTGAATATCTAATTTCGTGTAGTGTACGTTATCGATCAGTAAAGTTTGGCCTGTAGTAGAGCCTGTTGAGGAGGCTATCCCGTAGATTCCATGTCCCCGGTACGTCCCCACAACTCAGGTGTCATGTGTCAGCCTCACTCCGCAATGATTGGAATTACTCACGGACTATTATTATCAGCAAACCGGATGTAAAGATCATGTTTTAATTACACTCGATCGATAGCCGCATACCTGCGGACGGTCACCCGAACCTTTGCCCCGACAGATTACCCGGTTCGAACCGGGTTCCAACACCGTGGGTCACCCAAAGTTCACGTCGAGCAATTTGGGGGATGAAAACTCTACCCCGGGGCTGTTCTTACTTCTGGGATGACTTAAACTTATCCGCACAGGAAACGCGCGCTAAGTCGGCTCCAGATCCCGAAACCGCTGCCGAGATCAGGGTACGTGACAAGGTTGCGCCCCCAGAACGCCCTGTTTGTGATAAATTCGTATATGATGGTCGCCAAACAATGTCCACGTCGCTGCAGGTTTGCTCACCTCCATGGCGCCCGTGCTATGCGGCCTGCCCGCACCCTCCCACCCGACTCTATCATTTCGTGCGCTCTGTTTACCTTGTCCTGCAATAAAGATCCCGCGATCCAATCGTTCTCAAATTTCAGGAATCTTTCAAAAAAACAAGTGTGACAAATGCGGGAAGGAATATAAGGAAGCAATCGCGTTAAGGGCCCACTCAGACAAAGCACCGGGTTTGTCTCTTTTAAAGGATTTGGGTAAACATTATAATCAGAGAGTCCGGTTTTGCCGGCCGTTTCCTACAAAAGTCAACCCTTCTCGCGGCTTATCAGTGATTTTGGTAGAAATGTGTCACCGATTTGTTTTCTCGCGAATGAAGAAGAAATTAGAGAAGAAAGAACTCTGATAAGTAATTAGAATTGATGACAGAATCCGGACCGCAGAATTAACTCTAACAGCGGAAATCATGAACTGAAGACTAGTCGATCATTTGATGAAGTTAACACTATTACTCGTACTGCTACAGACCAATCGGAGAAAAGGATAGAAGGAAAACACATATAGCGAGGTATCTCCGTACCTTTCAACTAAGGCGGTGATCATTCAGTGACCAAAGCTCTCATCGGTAGTACAATCACAAACGAATTTTATTGATAAAAAAATGTATTTCGTAAGATTTTCGTGTCTTGTTGCCTTTCAAATTGTACTTTTATACCATATACTATATTCAACTTTTAATTATGTCGCCCAGGTCATACAAAGTTAGGGGTCATAAAGGGGCCTCATTTTGTGCAAGCCGATATTGAATTATAGGAAACAATAGGAGCTCTTGTTAATTTTTTTGTGGAGTAAAATGAAGTAATTGTGTGGTTACAATTCTTTTTGTCCAAAGGACCAAAGTATATAGATAGGAATAGTATGACTATCTACCCATTTAGAAGTGTAGTTTTTTAGTGTATTTTTCATGTAGAACTCTTCAAGTACTGAACAATAGAACATTAATTTTATCGCTATTGTGGCATCGGCGTATTTCGCGAAACAATGTAATCTTGTATCAACCCAGCTGCGCTTCAGCTTGGTTAAAATTTTACCCATCATTGTTGGTGTAGATCGTCAAGACTGCTACATATCAAGTAAGTTCTTAATCCACCAGATAGCAAAATAGTTACGTAAAAAAGACGTAATATGTTGCTTGACAAACTTTAACCATACTACAGTACTATATGTATGTTGGAGGACACTATCTTGTATTATTATGAGTGATCGCGTACAGTACACTGTATATTTGCTGTTGTCAAAATTGGAGACAGTTGAACGGTACAACAGGTGGTTGTGGCTATGGGGTGGTCTTGTCGACATCGAAACAGTAGCATTCTGGTAGGAAAATATACATATACCGTGTGTTAGATTGTCGAGTGTCGTTAGATTCAGGGGTTCGCTGTCGGGTGCTCCCTCGGCGACCGATCGCTAAAGCCAAAGATTGCCAACCAAAGTGCCCGACCATATTCGTCGTGTGATCGCAAACTGGGGGCATTCGTGGGATAGTCGTGCATGTGTCGTACAAATCCAACCGTTACGTTGAGGAAAATGCGGTCTTAGATGGCTTGTCGGGGGCTGATTCTGACACCAATGATAGGACATCAAGATCGCACGACAGCATGATCTTGACCTTGGAGGTTACCGAAAGACAATTGAAAGATCACTGAAAGGTCACTAAGCGCTTACTGTCTTAATACTGAGATATTTGTTCCAATTTTTGAACGCCCAACCTGGCGCTCGAGCTCTCCAAACATCTATTTCTATACAACCCCATCATAACCATCCAAAGCCAAGCGGCGTGCCGCCTATACTCCATTCCACAACTTTCCCAATTAGCTTGGAGATGAAGGATATTTTCCCCTTCTCTCTTGAGTACGGCACTTGTGCATTATGATTTTGTTTGTGTCTTTATTTACTTATTTACTGTAGTGTGTACAGTACCAGGCATGGACCCATAGTGAACCGACCCGACACAATAGACTGCTATCTTTGTTTATTTCTAGAAAGAAAATGTAAATGTGTACATAACTTCTTTTCGACAGCATTGAGATTTCCCACCAAGGATAGCGAGGTTAGTAGAAACAATACAACATTAGAAAATTGTTATCTTCTTCCTGAATAACCAGATATAACACACATAGATACCAGATGAAAAACCTTATATCTGCGTCTACATAAGTTTAAACCCTTGCCGTCATTTTGTTGCACAGGAGGCCATTTTGAAAACCAGAATGTGGGAGGGGCGTTTTTTTTTAATATGTTTACCATTCTGAACAAAACATAGAACATGAAGTACTTGCCTATAGGTGTTGCCATTATTGTAATAAGAAGATGAGTGTCGTTTAAACCTGGACTGAGAATCCATGAAAGATAAACTCCATCTGACCTGTTGTTACACACGAGAAGAAGTTGAACCTGTACGTACTGGTGTATATATAAGCCCGCGTATATATCAGACTCTTATGTCACTGCAATAGTACCTGTATCTGTATCTGTATAGCTGGTATAACCGCCCTTTGGCGTAACACACTAGCTTCGCAGGCACGCGGCTGGTAACTATATTACACCGAACGACCTGTTACACCCAATCTTTGTACGTCTAACTGTAGGAGTTGTTTAAGGCTTTCTAGTGATGATGCCCCAACTGTGATTACGTAGTTTGTATGCATGCCAAACGGATATGCGTTGAAAATAGGGTGATGTAGTCATCCTCAACTGAGGTGATATGCGTTAATCCACTAATTATTCTAGTTTGGTACTGGATATTCCTGAACACTTCATTGCTGTAACGAATCCACAGTTCCAATTTACTCACCATGTAGTGAGTAGATGGTCAGGAGTGTATGTCAAACAAGACACCCCGCCCTTGTCATGTTTTGAGTAGAATTTCCGAGAATAGACCGGGAGAGATTGCCTGTGGTTAGCGTGTGGAACGGAGTTGACGCAATGTGTCGGTCACCAGGCAAAAACAGTCCTTGTAGTAAGCTAGTGGATCTGGGTGGTTTCCTCAAGTATCAGCAAACCTTTCTGATAAAGACGGCATCATAGGAAATATGGAATTTCTGCTTATATTCTGAATTTTGGACGCCACGTGTATGACTATCCGAAGAATAAACTGTCAAGTTTATGATCGTAAGATGGTCGTGCGACGAACATGACTTGCGTCAAAACAAACACAGGATTTTTTGCTTCTCTAGTTCAAGTTCAATAGTCTGCAAATTCCCTGGTCGGGACATCACGCAGATGGGGAGAGGCGCAGCGTCTGGACTACGGTCTGGATGACAGCCTGCTCTTGAAGGAGTCCAGTGAGGGGCTGTCCACTATGTATGCCGAAAGGTTGTTCCACTCAGGGATGGTTCTGGCGTAACATGCATATTTGGCAGTGTCACCGGTCGGTCGATGTGTCTTGTATTTGTGGGAGTGGTTGACACGGGTACGAGTACAAGCTGGGATGAGACGAATGGGTGGAATGGCTACGATACCGTTGGTAATTTTGTACAATTTTGTTCAAGTGGAAGGTCTACAACCATGAGTCCCAATGACAATGTTCATGAAAAGTTCACCCGTCAATGTTGAGAGACTGTTGTGAGTAATAAATGATGGTCCATTAATACCGTAGAGTGGCGTGTTAAGTGCCCGTCACTCACCTCTTATCTAGGTTCACACAGGTTTGCACGTACTGCATCTATTACTACAAAATAAAAGAATAAAAACTTGATTAATGCATCAAGAATAAAAGTAAGAAATTCTAAATATAGCAATATGTACATCAGCTTTTGTCCTTCTAGTCTTGCCATGATTAATTATTGTTCCATTAGTTCTATTTGTTTGTTCTGCATATACTTTCCTTTTGTTATTTATGCATAAGAGAAAAGGTAGAACTTTCTGAAAATAAAAGAACATATACATTAGCTTTTGATAATGAATACATTAGCTTTTGATAATAAATTGTTGTTCCGTTAGTTTTACTTGTATAGTCTATCTACATTTTGTTCTTAATACATTTAAAAACCATTGTAGAAATTTCTAAAGAGTATATACATGTAACAATATATATATTCGCTTGTGTTCATTTAATTGTATGGTAATTTATCACTAGTACTGTCCCATTAGTTGTATTTGTAAAGCTTGCCTACATGAGTTATTGGTCTTTTAGTTCTACCTGTACTTAATTACTTCTATCTTGTAATTACTTCTATTAATAAACTGGATAGATTTAATCAATTAGCCAGGCAGAAAAACAAGAATCTTAATTAGAAAATCAAGTACAATACGAACATATTCATTCGCTATTTCAACGTATTATAGGGGCGTGTATCAAATATGACTTGATGATTTTAGGACCAAATTACACTAGGGATACCAACAGCAATAACACTCATGAAGAACTGTTAAGTCATCTAAACAATTTTGTAACGTACGTTTTATCTACATTTGAATCTGAAACCTACAAAGTTACAAGGGTCCAGGCCATGTTTGTTGACATCAATATCGTACTGATATACAAATATGATTAAGCTCAAAACAACTACAGGCCGTAACAGCTATACAAACTAACGGGATAGCGGCCACCTGTCCAGGCGATGGCCAATTGTTCTCTTCTTGAAAATTCTATGGCATCAAAATCGTTCGACTAGCCACGACGGCCGTAAAAGAAAACAATGCCAGAATTTGGTGTTTACAAGTAAAAAGGAAAGATCTTTTTTTTTGTAATATTGAAAATATTACAAAATGTAGTGCGTGCGCCCTAGATACGTATATGTGTTAACAGGTGTATATAATACATAGATGACCCGATAACACAATATATGCGAGTAATCAATTCTAATACCATCACTACCTTCCAGTTTTATATTAAGTATTACTTCTACAATGACTAAGAATGGTAAACAACAACCAATAATAAAGCTTGGAATCTTATTCTACAGTTGTCACCTTGTTATAGAAGCTGAAATATTTCTGTAAACATCTGAATATTAAGAATTAACCGGCTTTATTTAATAAGACTGCTGTAATAGAACACCCATAAGACGCATATTTTTAGATCGGTAGGCAGAACTGATACATGTAACTATCAAAATCGTATGTTAACCAAATTCGGCTATCATAGTATGTCCTTTGACAAATTAACCAGTTACTGACATATCATAACTGGTTAATCTAATCTTGAGGTTCCTTTTTGGTCAAATATCTGACGTCCTAAAGATTTATTGTAAACTTGAAACTTGTCCACAGTTTGCAGCCAAATGTGTGGCTAAGTTGGTGTAAGGAGACTTGATTATTTATCACATTTATTTAGTACGTATTTTTATTCTAAGGGAGAAACGTGATAACTTAAAAAGTTGTGATAAGAAGTTTTCGGTGTAAGGACATCACAACAAATTCAATTCGGGGTTCATCAAATAAACGATCTAAAATTTCGACGTACTGACACGCATACACATTAAAATTACATGATGTAGTTTAAAATACTTGAGAGTTTAAAATTTAAATCGAAGAAAATGTTTTGTTGCACTTGTAGTATTCTAAGAAAAATTATGAACAAATGATGTCAACCCTTTCTGTTGCTCGTACAATTCTAAAACAGCATGTCAAATTCCTCTCTGCTAATAATTTAAATAATCTATGAAGTTGTTAACATTTTCTTGATTTAAATATTTCGTGATTGAACATACGTGTATGTCATAAGTGTACAGTGTTGTAGAGATATATAGCCAAACATGTCTATTGTAACTTCTCAAGGGATTTGAAGAATATGGTCACAGTAGATGTGTGACTACAATAGACAGAGTCAAGGGGGAAATTACTTAAGGATGAAGCAAAAAATGAACCAAAACGACCAGGTGGTCCTTATACAGATCTGGTCATTAGTAAATGTTTGACTGTAATTTTCAACCATAATTTTCGTTACTTTTTTTACTCAAACTATTACATAGTTTCAATCAGGTCTTTAAAGCAATACATATTCCAGTATATGTAATTGGAACTGTGGGTTTCGAAAATTTTATTTGGGTGAAGAAATTAAAAAATGCAGAAAACATCCTCGTGTCAGAATTGTCAGCTTTTTGTTTGAACCAAACAGTCAAGTACGTGAACAAATATGTTTCATTCTGGCAGATTTTTTTCGTACTGAAAAGCAAAGTAAAATTTCAATCTCTTTGCTCTTGAAGGTTACTGCTTGAAGCAGACGTAATTAGTAGAAATTTTGATTGACGAATAAAATCAAAGTTTAAGTATGAAATAGATAATAAAGAGATACAAACATCCTGTGTATGTAATGAACTTTTGATGAAACAATTCGTTTCTATACTATTAATGACCTTTTACAGCAGCATAAAGAGTGAAATATTCGGCCAGATTGCGTCAGATTCGTTCCATCTTTCTATGATGTATTTCTGTCCCAATGACGATGTATATTTGCTGGCACGTCGTTTTTAGGATCGTGTCAATCGATTGGCCGTGTCCACTTGGACATAATTAATCACACTGATGTCGCTGGGCTAATCCTTCCCCGTGTAACATGCCATGTACGCCGGGTGCTGCAGACTTGTACGAGGTCCCCTCCCCCTCTTATAAACCCACTCAAGTGGTAACACTAACTCGTCTACCGGAAACGACGTTGCCTACCCACCGTTGCGAATTCCACTCGCCCTGCGCGGTCTCCGCAATGCCCGTGATAGTCGCCATGACGGGTCTACTATGTTCTGTTCCCGCATTCTTCCAGCGTCCCAGCCGGCTGCCGCTGCCGTGTGGAGTTCCATGGTTCCCGGGTCGGTGTTTAGGAACTCCGGGCTGTAGTTAGCCCGAATCTTTACCTGCCAATCAACCGTAATCTAGATTCTTGTGGACTTTTTCTCGGGGAAAAACTTTCGCGAGGACGCCGGGTGATGGAACTGGACGTTTTGGGAAAGTTGTCATCCCAGGGTGGGCCGTGTGTTAATTAAATACAAATACGGACCGGGTTGGGGGCAAATTTTAAAGGTCTCGCGCCTCGCTTGAATAGACAACAAGTGGAAACAATAGCTGTATACCCCTCTAACACAAATACAGATCCCTTGTTTCAAACTCTCGAGGCACGGGTAAATCGAGTGCGAGTGTACGGTAACTTCGGGTATACAAGTACATTAACATATTTAAAACAACCGTTGTGGCGCTTGGAAACCTGTGATTTCCGCACAAACTTTACCCGTGATTTTAAAGTCCTTATCTCGTGTTGTGCCGGACTAAAGCACGGGCGTCCATTCGTTGAGCAAGCAATGTCCGTTATTTTCAAACCACAACCCCCTGGGAAAATTGCCACCTTGCCATAACATAGTCATTACGGTACAATTACTTAAGATAGAACTGGATTTGGCTGGCACTGCATTCGTAACTAGGCAAAATATATTCCATGGCAATGCCTCAAATTTGTGTGCGCTCCTCCTCTTATATCTCTGGTAAAATCTGCCGACCTGACAAAAAATTGACCTGACAAAAATGAAGCAAACTGAAGTAAAAAAGAAGTGGTCATTACGCCACATAGGCGTGTATACACTACTTCGTCTAAATGTATATCAGTGTATTTCTGGGCCCAAACAACCATCGGTCGTGATTTTTTTTACACAAAAAAACTTCAGCTATCTTTCTTCACAAATTTTTTTAGAAGGTGACCACCTGAAAATGTTTTAAAAATCAAGAGCGCGAATGCAATGTCATATGTTACTTCAGGAACACTTTCTACCAGCCGATTGCTTCCCCAATGTTGGAATGCCGTTTTGTAAAAACAAGGGTAAACCGACCGTACTCTAAAGGAAACCGCAGGGACACCGTATTTCTAAAACGGCCAGAGCAGTCTATGAAGAGTAAATATCTGCAGTTTTAAAGGCAAAACACAGCAACACAACGTACTTTTTTGTTAACATTTACACCAAAGTACTGCGTGTGTTCCACATGCTGCACTCCCAATCTCAAAAGAAATGATACACTCATTTCAGCTACAATTATTTGAAAACTGATTGTACTGATTCGTTTAATACGCATAACATATTCGACGATCAAGTGTTGCACGCAGTCTTTTATATGCTGTTATTTTGACACATGAAGTGTAAGATTTTAAGTGGTATACTTTGAAATGTTTCCTCTCGTTATATACGTACCATATGGCGTTGTCATAGTCGCCGTACAATTTTGATGTAGAATTTTCAAGCAGGCCGTAACAGAACCAACCGGTGGTTGGAATCTAAGACAGCATTTTCCGTAGCAAAACAGCCGGATTTTGAAGATACGACCATCCCAAGAATGTCCTCGGTCTGCAATCGTTCAACCGCCGACCGTCGTATGTGACCAGACATTTATGAATTATTCGTTCAGTATCGCACTGCTGTGCAGTTTCCACATCGTCGGTGAACGTTAGACATTCACATAAGATACGCCAAAAACAGTTACTCAAGCAACTGGATATGATTATGGAAACGGTCAGACGTTTCAGGTAGTGTCACTGACGAAGCTACCTGAAGCGTCTGACCGTTTCCAGTTGCTTGAGTAACTGTTTTTGGCACAACGTCCACATTTTTACAAGTGTGGACTGACTAATTAAATCCAACAATCTTTCTCAAAATGAATCAAACGCATAGACGCTCAAAACTTTGTTTAGTTAGAGCAGAATCAGCACAAAACATCGACCTTCTATATTCGTCTATTTCGCGAGTACCGGAAATATATATAATATGAACAAAAAGAAGAATGAGTGTTATACCTACCTCATGTCTATTATTGACTATGTAGGTTCCCTAATGTTGCATAGTGTATAGATGAAAAAACACTATTCGTTGCATATAAATAATGTTGAAGACTATTGCACTGCGAAAATGAGTATGTAATGTTACACTCAATAGTTTATCATCTAAAAAAACTGCGTGACAACATTCAGTCTTATAATGTGAAATCTTTTGATGTCCAAACAGTATTTTCTTGTCAATAAAGTTTCTCTTTGAGAAAAAGCGGGTTTTAGAATACATGATCCAAATCCCGGCATCCTGTTTCAGCTTCAATTGTAGACATCAAACGCAATAATATCACCTCAACAACTTTTAGGAGTGTATTGGTGATATTGACATTTCAGAGTCAACCAACTTTGTGACCAAAAAAAAAAAAACAAGGCATGAGTTCATATTCTACATTTTAGTTAGCCAGACTTGGTTTTTCGAGTACCATTTATGTCGAGTATGGTCCTACATAAAAGGCCTGAGACGAAAATTACCAAAATTCCAAGTCCAATAGCAACCGGGAAAGAGATCGGTTGCCTTGCAACTAACTTTGTGTAAAAAAAAAAGATTACAAGTTCTAAATTTTGAGTTAGCCAGGCTTGGTTTTAACATTTGCGCCGAGTAACGAAGCCTTGAACGAAACGTACGAAAATTCCAAGTCCAATAGCAACCGGAGAGGAGATCGGTTGCCATCGCCTTGAGATGACTTTAATCGCCTCATTAACCGCTAAGTCTTAAGATTTAATAGGCCTTAAAACCTCTTGGCTTTAACTTGTTGTGTACGGCTTGGCCCGCAAACACATCAATCACTGGTGAGATTTCCTGTGGTGTCCGGTTGTAATTGTTATTAATGAGCGCGGATTTCTACACACCAGCGCCAGGTGTCAGAACCACCACGTCATTTGTTAGGAGAGTTTGCGCGAAAACAGGACAATTAGTTTGGACCGTCATGGAGTGTGTTGGTGATGTTTGGTGCCGCGGAGTCTTAACAGGCTCGCGGAGTGTCCCAGGTGTTTGGCCCACCCTCTTACCTGGGTTTACCTGGAGCACGGAGGTGTGGACAGGTGTGGGGTGTCGCGCCGCCCCTCTCCTCCGTTGTTGGGTTACCCAGGTACGTTTTTTTTATCTCCTTGGCGGGTAGGGAGAGACGTTGGTGATATACGATGTAGATATCGGGGAAAAACTGCTGATGTTTTCAGTGTTTGTGCAGGTCCTCTTGTGAAGAGGAAATCTTCATCGTCATCAATGGGATTAAAGGCTCAACCGTTTTGACCAATCAACGTGCTTGCCGCATAGCAGACAAGTTTGTATTCCTTATGAAACTTGACAAACTAAGAAAACCATGTCAAAAAAACCCAGCCAAAAAACCATGCATCTTTAGCTCTATATGCTCATACATCTACAACTGCCTCAAGAAGCGAGAAGTTGAACCTGTAAATAGTATATCGCATTAGTATGTATAGTTTAAGTGTTATTACTATATTCTTTTTCCCTGTTATTCATGACCCGTACTCAGATTGTATGAGCATAAGCGTACAATAACGGTCTTTCATCCATTCATTAACAGATAACCATGCGTTGACGAGACAAGCACGTTGACTGGTGACAACATTCGTGAAACGACATAAAAATAATTGTACATGTCCTCTTGTATGCAATATTTACTCATGTAAGCTCGGATCAGTTTGAATTAGCTGGCGTATAAGTTTGAACCAGTTGTTTATTTCTATACATCTGGCCCTTTACTGTAATCTTCATCATCATCGTCATCATCATCAACATCATTTGATTGCCCCGTTAACGGATGTGAACTTGACCAGCTTTGGTTTAGATTTCCGTACATTATCAGATAGTGCTGAATCTGCTGATGATGTTCACCTCTAACATCCGATGCTGCTATCAATTTTTTGTAATCAACAATAAAACTTGATCATCAACATAACTTGGGAACGATACGTTTTTTTCTGAAGCGAACAAGGCTTCAGACTTGTTCTCTTTTCTATAGACTTGATCACAACGCTCGAGCGCTCGTTTCCGTTGATTAGAATAACTTTGCTCTGTAAAAGTGGAATGCATCAGGACCAGGACGGGTTGCACGACCCGTCCCTCCCTTAAGTTTGGGAAGTGACAAATATATCTATTTGCGGAGTTTAAATATATAACAAGACAAAACTCGGTGGCAAACTCCTCAAACAGCTACAATTTGTTAGAAAAAGAATGGTGCACCATAGAGATGTGTTCATCTTTATATATTTGTGTATTTAAAAAAAAAAAAAA